>NC_137516.1:2807500-2917500 GCF_041902795.1 Electrophorus electricus | reverse complement strand
GCCGGCATCCCAGGCCAGGCACCTCCGGGCGGAGGCCAGGGCCTCTCCCGAGAACCACGGGGCGCTCGTCAGGGCACCCGTCGCACTGGAGGAGCGTGGGACAGGCGGTTCAGGAATCATGAGCTTCCTGAAGGCAGTGCGCGACCAGACCAAAGATGCTCTGATTACGGCGTGTGCGACAGAGAGGCGGATCTCGACGGGCACGCAGGAAGTGACCTCGTAGATCGCCAGTCTGACGTGTCACTCAGCTTCACACAACTGTTTGTTAAAAACCGAGCTCTATCTTATCAGGCCGTTTCGTAGTATTAAAAATTTGCTCAAGCGGTGACAGACTTAACTCAC
Organism: Electrophorus electricus; assembly: GCF_041902795.1. Classification (NCBI taxonomy): domain Eukaryota; kingdom Metazoa; phylum Chordata; class Actinopteri; order Gymnotiformes; family Gymnotidae; genus Electrophorus; species Electrophorus electricus. The sequence continues at coordinate 2,917,158 of NC_137516.1, read as the reverse complement.
TTTGTATGATTTTGCTTGTCTAAAGTTTTGACACTATGTGCACTGGTTGTAGCCGCTACCAAATAACCGTGATTCCTCTGTCCACCTCCACGGTTCTGAAGACATACAAAAACGTCTGTTGCAGTTGTTGGCACGTGCTTAACAGAGCAATCCTCACTTGTTTAGAACATGACAGACTACTGATAGCTCTGGTTTCTCACAGTCGAAATGTGAGATCTTGCAAAATATCACAAGCCTGGCATTCTTTAGCCTGTTTCACTCAATAAATTGTTCCTATTCAAATACACAATGTAGTTAATGCATGCGTTTTTACTGGTGCTTGTAGTTTAAATGAAAACTGGTGTTATAGACATGCTTTGTGTTCAGAATGCCATGATTTCTGTCCAAGCCATAATTTGAACCATCGACATTAGTTTCCATTATATGAAACCACTAATCTTTTTCATTTAAACTTCATTCAAATGCAAAATATGTTTTCCCCTGACTCAGTGTGGGCAATTTGATTCAAACCACAAGCCTTGAGTCCTGGATGATATTTGGCCACATAGGCTCATCACATAGCTCATCTTAGAGAGCTTTTTTGTGTGTACCATTATTTTTTAGCTGTACTGAAAAAAGTAAACACCACTAAACAACTATTGTTTTATCTCTGTTACAATTTGTTGCCAGTAAAGATACAATTGTATATATAACATCTCCTACTGAGAACAGATTCATCAGAAGCTCATACTAAAATGGAGCAGAGGATGGTGGAATACTTTATAAACTAAATTACACTGTATTACACTGATTTATCTTTCAGAATGTATAAATGTATTACATTCTTGTGTTTAGCAGTACAGCCAGACTGACTGAAAAATAGAACATTGTGAAACCGATAATTTTTCATGGACTATACCTATGAAAACCTAACAGTTCCTACGGGTAACAGCTGATGGTAAAGCTAATGCATTTAAAATCAATTGCAAACTGTTTAAACACTCAAAGCTCCACACGAGGCCGGGCGATTTGCAGTACCGCTACTGTACACTAGGGAATGCTAAAGCTTGCCTTATAGTGTGTTCCAGGTGGTAGCAAAGGAACCACGCGGCATGCCCTTTAACCTCAGCGAAGCCATCCCCAGGACTTGCTGGGGAGGCGATGACTCTCTGCCTCAACACTGCGGGGGCAACCCCCGGTGTGGCTGCCCCGTGCCACCCACAAAGCTTCGACTGAGGGGCTCTCACGGGCACGCAGCGCGCTCGCCCATAACTTGCCCGACTCCCAACAGGCCGTACTACAGAAACGTGACATGATGTTGAGAAATGGGCCGGCTGCGTGGGTGTCGGCTACCACCGGGAGAGACTTAGAGCTTCCGACAGCGCGTGGCCCTGAAGACCGATGAGGAGCCTAACACAAAGGAGGACTCGGTTCCATCCCGGAATGCAGTCCTCGTTCATTCAGACATTGCCGAAACAGGACTAAACAACAATGGCTGTAAGACCCCACAGAGCCCCGTTTCCAAAACGCATCGAACCCTTAAGATCATCTTAAATGAGAGAGAGTGTTGAGTGTGATACGCCCTTTACCATTTCACAATGATCTTTGTGTTACGATGCTTTTGGGATAGCAGGCCCGGAGCGGTTCTGCCAGTGCCGCATCATGATAGGGCGGTTCTGTGATGCATTAGACAGCAGTTCTGTGATGGTCGAGCTAGAACCATGGACTCGACATGTGTTCTACGTACGTGCACGTATGATGGTTATATCAGAACCGTGGCTCATTGCCATGTATAATGTACTTGGAACACGTGTATCCACTGCATAACCCACCTAAAGCACACGCAGCATCTCTGAGCAATCGCGACTGAAGGGAATCCTGGTGGATGCTCGTGGCCCTGGTCCGCCATGATATAGGGTAACATCCTGCTTTAGATATAAGGCTTGTGTGGAGGAAAAAGGAATTGCTCTTAGGGAGCTGTTTCAATGGAGCACTTATCTAGGATCAGAATAGCCCTGTGCTGAACCCATATACGCGCACACACGGCGCACACACACACACACACACACCCCGCTGCCCACGTGGGCCTACAATAAGCTATTTCATCTATGTACCAGATAGAAGAAGGGAGAGAGAGATTACAGGGAGCAGCAGTAATTATTAAAATGACACTCGTTGTAGAAATCCTAGCGCACACGGTGTTCGCCCCCCTCTGACTGTCTTCCTCGCACAAAAGCCCATGAGCTCTTCCTCAATCCATGCCACATGGAAAACATAGAGATATGGCCTGTGTAGGGACTCACACGCCACCATACACGCAACCATGCAGTCACACGCACATGCACAAATGTACGTGCACGCACAAGCGCATACACACACACACACACACACACACACACACACACACACATACATACAAAGCACATATTCTCTGCTGGGGGTTTGGGGCCATAACAGCTATCAGATAAGTGAGGCATGTGTGTTGATCTGCTAGGGAAATTCCTTTCCACAAATCTTCCTAAACCCCCCCTCCCACACACATACACACACACTCCACATGCGGATGGACCATGAGTAGGACAGAGTGTCAGCTGCTAGGATTATCGCTTGTGGGAAAGGGGTGGGGTGCGGCTGGAAGTGACATTAAGGTGATTCTGAGGACAGTGGTTCTATGCACGTATCACTTATGTAATTACTGACCCCCCAGCCGCCCCCCACTCAGGCCAAAGCAAACAGAGCTCTTTCCTTGATGCCTCACCCAGCCGAGCTGCCTAACAACAGCACTCCCAAACAGCCGAGCTGCCTAACCACGGCTAAGGATGTGCTCGTTGTGCGGCAGGAGGCAGAGCGGGGCGGCCTGGCTCCAGGGGAACGCACGGGTTCGCCCAGACGTGCCGCACGGCGAAACCCGCCGGCTCCGGCTGAACGGCGACGGTCGCGCAGTGACGCAGGTCCCGTCTGTTGGCATGATGCACGAGGCCGTTTCCTAGGACCGGGATTGGGAAGACGTGTGCGCGTCAGATCTTTTCTCGCCCCGTGTGGTTGGCCAGGTCAGGCTGTCGTGCGTTTGTTTAGTGAAAGGTTGCCCAGGGAGAGGCCCTCGGTGAGCAGCGCGAAGGGACAGTGCAGCCAGGGGACACACGCGAGGGCCCGGCGCCATTGTTGATAAAGGTTAACGGGCTTTGAGACGCAGAGCAGCAGAGCACGACACACAGATGCACACACACTCATGCTGACATCAGGGATGAATCAACATAGGGTTTGGTGAGAAACAGGGGCATGGGTCACACGCACACACACACACATGCGCGCACACACACACACACACAAACACAGACACACACTCTCACACACACACACACAAACACACACACACACACACACACACACACACACACACACACACACTCTCACACACACACACACACACAGAGAATAGTAATTAATGCAAAAAGCATATCTCTGTTAAAGGGCACATTACACGGTCGGTAATCGAGAACAAAAAACCCAATTGTTCATCTATCATTGTAAGACAAACAATCATTTCTAACAGATATCAGCCTGGAAGCCACAATCCACCATATCTCACTGAACCAGTGTTTACCAATGTTTACTTTCAAAATGTATTTCACTACAGATTATAGATTACAAATTATATTCACCATAAATGTAACAGTATCAGTAACATATTCCATTAAATTACTCAAAGTATATTAAATACTTTGGATAACCTATTCAATGTTGAATATTATAAATGACATCTATGGGCATATATTCTGTAATCTGTAGTGAAGTGCATTTTAAAAGTAACCTTCCCAACACTGTTGATGACAAAACACTCCTTCATCAGCGTTAAGTGACATCACTGGACTGACGAGTGTTTCCTGTTGAAACAAGTATGTGTTCGCATCACCTACAGTGCAGTGCACAGTAGACTGCAAGAACTAGCAGTGACCGCACGTGACATAATTCCTGTATGGCAAGAAAAGACTTACATAGGAACACATCTTTTAAAAGGCAACACGTGTCCATGGCAACACGTAAAAAGTAAACAGATCCGCACAGAATGGGCTGACAAAGTTCTGCAGTGGTGCAATAGGCACTTTGGGTAATTTCCCCTCTAACACAATTAAAGACCTTGGCTGGGTGACATCATAGTTTCGTGGCTGTCACGTTTAAGATAAGTGTGAGAAAAACATGTGAAAAGCAAATTTCACTGATATGCCTCCAGGCAAAACTGCACTATAACGCTTCAACACAAATTCTCAGAGATGGTCCTAAATTGCCCTAAATGGGCCTTCACCTGCCTGTTGAGTGATTTGGATAGTAATTAGCCTTTAGTACAGAAAAACTCCCATAATCACAGGTTGCCCGTTACCTGACAAGAAATGGAACTCATTCAACACCAGCTCACTTGGTTATTTGTTAATGCTCTTTACCTCAGACTGAGGTAGGAATGGACCCCTAGTTTGCTTGGACAACTGTCCCCTGGATAGCAGACCTGTGAAAATCCTGCCGGGATCCACCTGGAAAACATTCCGACTCCTCCTGTGAGAACTTCAGCTCTTGGTCTGTGCGTCACCATGAAGCAAAGGGCCAAGTTAACATTGTGACTAATGAGACGCCTGACATTACACAGTTAGATGTGAATGATGCTCTTGAAAGTTATTTAAAAAAAATAAAATAAAATAAAAAGAAGAAAAAAATAAAGAAGATTGTCCAACCCTTCCTTATCCAGCCCTTCCTTATCCAACCCTTCCTTATCCAACTCTTCCTTATCCAACCCTTCCTTATCCAACCCTTCCTTATCTAACCCTTCCTTATCTAACCCTTCTTTATCCAGCCCTTCCTTATCCAACCCTTCCTTATCTAACCCTTCCTTATCCAACCCTTCCTTATCCAACCCTTCCTTATCCAACTCTTCCTTATCTAACCCTTCCTTATCTAACCCTTCCTTATCTAACCCTTCCTTATCCAACCCTTCCTTATCTAACCCTTCCTTATCCAACCCTTCCTTATCCAACCCTTCCTTATCTAACCCTTCCTTATCCAACCCTTCCTTATCCAACCCTTCCTTATCTAACCCTTCCTTATCCAACCCTTCCTTATCTAACCCTTCCTTATCCAACCCTTCCTTATCCAACCCTTCCTTATCTAACCCTTCCTTATCTAACCCTTCCTTATCCAACCCTTCCTTATCTAACTCTTCCTTATCCAACCCTTCCTTATCTAACCCTTCCTTTTTGCATTTTTGCATTTACAATGTGATCTCTCTTTTTGTAATGTTAAGACATTAAGATTCAGCTCCCTGATAAATTGCTTTAAACATAATCTCATAGATTAGTAATTCAGATGCCTGATAAATTGCTTTAAACATAATTTCAGAGATTAAGACTTTTGCACAATACTGTATATTGTGAATTTTACACAGTTTGAGTGCCACAATGACAAGATCAGCAAACAATATGTACTAGATGGTTAAACCAGAATGTCATACAGGAAGTGATGGAAGCAGGTTCAGTGGTCCCGGAGCTTGGACCCTGTGACACGTGGTGAGGAATATCCCTTTTTATCATTTGGCAGGCATCCAAGTACACATCATATCATATTGAGACAATAAATGATGTATAAGACAGTGACATTGTTCTACCCCAATGGAGCATTTTTACTTTAGGTGAAAAAGTGAAATGTCTTTTTAATCAAATATTTTGCGATTAGAGTCAGTTTCGGACGTGGCAGCAGGCCCTAATTCCCCACTGATTAATCAGGAGACGTCTTTTGATATGCTGAGCAAATGCACAGGTTCGGATGGGAGTCAGAGGACTGCGTCTGGTGGGTGACGGCAGAATTCCCCACAGGACTAGAGATGCTTCACAGCGGCTCACAGTTCCGAAGCTGTGGAGGTTAAGTCAATTGTTCACATTCGAACAGAGTCTTCATTTAAGTTGCGATCCACTAAGGCCTTTTAAGATAAGATGACATAGTATTTGCATCCCATCAAAGAAAGCCACATTCCACAAGAATCCACATCCAGTGAGGTTCTCTTAGTCTTACCATTATAAATCAGAAAAGATTTTGTAGTACTTTGAATACAATCAATCAAGAGTTACATCCATCACATAAGCAACACGATATCAGACATCACATGAGCAACGCATGACATCAGACATCACATGAGTAACGCATGACCTCAGAGATCACATAAGCAACACATGACATCAGACATCACATAAGTAACATGATATCAGACATCACATGAGCAACACATGACATCAGACATCACATGAGCAACGCATGACATCAGACATCACATAAGCAACGCATGACCTCCAACTACTGATCAGTCTGGAGCAGCTGTTTCCACATGAAACAGAACTTGGTCATTTCAGTGGAAAAGTGCAGCCCCAATTAATGGATTTATGTCTATGAATGACTTAGTGACTATGAGTGGGTTAATGTCCTTTGTCTGACCAGTTTACCTCAGAGAAAAGCCACCCAGTGTTGATCCAATATGGCACTCACTTATCCCTGTGTGAATAAAGTCGTGGCAGATCCAGGGTCAAGACCGTTACACAGGCATGCCATTGGATAATACAAATTTTTCTCCTTTCCTTTCATCAGATTCAGATGGAAAACCTAACTTATTGTTCCTCTGACCGCGATGTTCTGTGTGAGCGTCTTTGACGTGTCTGTTTGCGGAGCACGGGCTGGAACACCGGACACATCCAGACCTGCTCCTCCCCACATGCACTCATGCTAAACACAATTTTTATAGCACCATCTGCCAAGGATAATTCTCTCCGATAATACTCCTCTGGCCAGCTACATCAAGACATAGTGTCTGGCCAGGCCTGACACGGTGAGCTCCAGGGATTGGAGTGGGAGTCGGACCACGGGGTCGTCGTTTCTTCCCGACCCATGCTATGCCCGCCGCGGGTCGCTCTGGGTCACGCTGGGTCACGCTGGGTCGCCCTCCTGTGACCCACTCGAGCTCACCCTCTTCCTGGCTAATGGTTAGCCCTGTCCCAGGCACCTCCGGCCCTGGGACTTGTTTCAAAAAGGGGGTCCCATCGATCCTCCCCAGCATGAGACCACGGGGAGCAGCTTCCCCTGCCATTCTGTCTCATATTTGGTTTTCGCTCTCTCACAAAAATTCCACCTTTTTCTCGCTCTCCAATGGAAAATTCTTCTCCAAGAATAACCCTTGGTTAATGATGGATAGCGAAAAAGCAGAATTCTTTGAGACAAGTCAAAAACATTCACCTGTAATATCTGTTTAAAGAGTATGGCACTGACCAAACATCTACTGAAGGTTTGGGGTTGTTTTTTATTTTTGCCCTCTTTGTTTTTGGTAATTATTTCATCAGGTGAGCACAGACTGGCACTCTTGGATTTGTGGATTAACCAGGGCAACTCAGCAGAGGTGCTAAGCCCTCCAGACATTTCTAGACAGCCAAGGACAGGTTGGAGCTTGTGCCCCACTCTCCAGTCACACTTGGCTTTCAGGCAGACATGACGTGCGTTTGACGCAGACAAGGGCATGAACTGCTAATTCTGCTGGCTGGAGAAGCCCATCTGATCATTGCCATTTCTACTGCTATGTTTCTCAGAACTGGGGGGGGGGGGGGGACGACTCCACACCTTTCGCTAGGCCCTGTATTCTGCATGGGTACAGTGTTTCGGTCCACGCGGAGCTACTTTGTAAAAAGGATGGAATTAAATGATGGATTTTGCTGCGGATCCCTCCTTTCAAATTCAGACGCAGATACTAAGTCGCTAGGAGAAGACAGGCTGCCTAGGTGCAGGCACAAATAACGCTCAGCTTCTAGTTGCATGACCTGATATCCACATGGAACAGAACTATGAGGTATGCAGCAGAGTGTCTGCTTGATTTGGGCGTTCCAGGATTTCCATTACGGAAAGCTGGTGTTCCATTCCAGAATGAGGCATATCTTAGCGTTTCCACCCCTCCTCTTTTGCACCCCAGATCCTACACCTCATGATTCAGGGCAGGCTACCTGTACTCCGCCCTGCAGCGCCAAACATCCTGTGCACACCTCTGGCCCACCCATGGCGTGATGAATTGAAGCATGCAAGATCCAAGAAGACCTCACATGCATGGCACTCATCCATTGGAGTGTTTAGTCAATGATTCATGTACTTTCCACACGCACGCACGCATGCACACATGCATGCACACACGCACACCAAAAAGATTATCACCCACATCAATGGTTGTCAGGCCTCCAAATGTTTTCAAACAAATTATGACAGTATGAATATGTTATTGGCATGCAGAACCGTTCATTCACGTTACATTCTCATTACAATGTACATAACAAGGATATTACTGTGGTGAGCGTTGTGCTATCGCTATGAAGGCGTCACTTATATCTGTTTTTCCGTTGCTAGGCAGGCTGCTTAGAAATTCAGGCTCATGGGTTAGTGACCTGAAGGACATTTCTTGACATTTCTTGGAGAACTCAATTCATCACATCCTTCCCTGTTAAACTGGTTACCGGAAAAGCACAGTCCAGTAGACATGTGATATGCTTCCTGTTTCAGGATCTGAGCTGCTACATTGTGCTTGGAGAAGAGCAAATGAAGAGTAGATACAACAGAGATCTTCTAGGCCACGTGGTCAAGTCAGAGATTCAGAGGTTCAGGGTGAGGAACATACACCTCATCAATGTGGAAGTCCTACACACTACATTAACGTGCAGGTCCTATACCAGTAACAGCACTGGGCAGTGATATGGACACCCTGATCTTACGCTTAGTTAAGCTTGCCCACTGTGGTGAGCGTTGTGCTATCGCTATGAAGACGTCACTTATATCTGTTTTTCCGCTGCTAGGCAGGCTGCTTAGAAATTCAGGCTCATGGGTTAGTGACCCGAAGGACATTTCTTGACATTTCTTGGAGAACTCAATTCATCACATCCTTCCCTGTTAAATTGGTTACCGGAAAAGAACAGTCCAGTAGACATGTGATATGCTTCCTGTTTCAGGATCTGAGCTGCTACATTGTGCTTGGAGAAGAGCAAATGAAGAGTAGATACAACAGAGATCTTCTAGGCCACGTGGTCAAGTCAGAGATTCAGAGGTTCAGGGTGAGGAACATACACCTCATTAATGTGGAAGTCCTACACACTATATTAACGTGCAGGTCCTATACCAGTAACAGCACTGGGCAGTGATATGGACACCCTGATCTTACGCTTGGTTAAGCTTGCCCACTGTGGTGAGCGTTGTGCTATCGCTATGAAGGCGTCACTTATATCTGTTTTTCCGTTGCTAGGCAGGCTGCTTAGAAATTCAGGCAAGGTCAAATGTCTTCACCACAGGAGTCTGGGAAATATGCCATATTTGAAACTGCTCAAACGTTATCGCCTTGTTTCCTCATGCACCAAATAAGGAACATATTTTTTTCCTCCAGTTCTTAGCATCGAAAAGAAAGTTCATGATCGTTGGAAATTTTCCCGCCATTTTTATGCTCCACCGTGTCAGCCACTAAAGACAGACGAGGAACGATGACATCGACAAATGACGGTCATCGAAACGGACGGCAAGAGTTAGACCTCTGGTAGACTGCGGGAACTCCACCAACAGGAACGGTCTGATGGGGGCGTTGGACAGAAGAGCAGCCGTAATTAATCACAGGGAATATTGGAACACTGACTAATATTGAAGATCAGGCTAATGACATGAGTTGGCTCAGGCGCCGAGACGTACCCCCAGAGCTGGTCGCGTTCGCTGAGCTGCCGGAACACGGAGTCGTTAGAGTTTTGCTCCTAGAGCACCTTAGGTGAGGGTTTCCAATTCCATGGAAAGAATAATATTTAATGAGTTGCTGGGGTAGCTTAACATTCGGACAGCCTGTATGTGTGTGTGTGGGGGGGGGGGGGTGGATGTGTGTGTGAGAGAACACTTGCAGTGAATTCATAACTAGAGTCTTATCACAGCCGACCTCTGGAAGTGGTATCTATGATGAGGTGAACACCCTCGCACTGACCTCGCACTGACCTCGCACTGACATGGTGCTTCTGAAAGCATTGGTCAGAAACAGCTCAAGTCAGATCAATACTCTAATTAAAATATTGGCTTTGAAAGACGTCAAAGATTGGTAACCTTGTATATTTTGAGAGAAAATTGATTTTGGGATGTTTGTTTAAGTAAGCAGGACAGTTTCAGGACAGATAGACACTGCATTGCTATGTTATATACATGCACTAATGCAGGATGTTTTTATGAAAAATGCTTTAGGACCTCAAAAGGGTTTTTTGAACAACGCAATATGTGTCTGTCCTGAAACTCAATGTCAATGGTTCTCTCAAATGTAGCCCTGCTCTTCCAAGCAAACACATGAGCGCTTCCTGTAGATCTGCTGGCTGGCAGGTTCCTAATAATCCCGGTTTAGTGGAGTATAAAGCCGCGTATGGGAGCATGGTTGTACGTCAGTGATGGAAGAAGTATGCTCGTCAGTGCCTGGGGCTAGTTTCCCCTGGAAAGCCAACAGGAAACCACCCCCTCTTCTGCATGCGTATGCATCCACAAATGTAAACACACACCCCACAAACACATACACACACACACACACAGATAGTATACATACACAGAATATTGGACATATACACATATACACATAACAGCACATATACATACATGTTTATACACATGCACGCACACAAGCACATGCACATGTGCACAAACGCACACACACACACGCTCATACACACATACACAGACACATACGCACACACACACACACACACACACACACACTCATACTGGGAGGTGCAGTCTGCAGCACACAGTGAAGTATTGTTACCAGCATTTTCTCCACAATCTGGCCTTTATTAGGAAGACTAAAGGAGACGCTGCAAATCAGGTGGATCTGGATCACTGAGGCAAGGCTGGGGTTGCCGAGCATGGCATGGCCCCTGCTAAAAATACCCGCACCCATCAAGGCTCGTGCCAGGGGTGGCGCGCATGCCTCGGCAGCCCCAGGGCCCGGTCTGCGCAGCTGCTTCGCTGCCGGGTCGGGTCAGGCCATGGCCAGACAGGTAGCACGATGCTGAGGGGCTGCAAGCGTTTCCGCCTCCGCTTCGCAGGCGACCCAGAATGCTGGCATGTTTTGCGAAATGGCAGGACGTAGCGCCTCGGCGCACAACATGAAAACAAACGAGAGGGAGCTGAAATTGTACCGTGTGTGCGTGCACACAGTGATCATTCTGGAACAACGCAGCAGCACCGGAGAGTGCGGACCGCCCTGCTATTTTTAGCACTTTGGTTAATTAAGTTTTAGCTCAGAGAGGAACACACTTTCTAGAGTCTAGTCCAAGGGCAAGGACAATGATAGGGGGACATCTGAATCGCAGGACAACAAACACCATTCGCGGTGGAAAAAAGTGTGTCCACAGATGGATGCCATTCTGAAAGACGGCAGACGCTCCAGAGACTGTCGTGATAAACGTAGCGTCACACCGAGTCATCTTAGGATCACAAGTGGCAAACATTAAACACATGGTTTACAAATGTGACGCGAGAATCAGCCTCTGATCAGAGACGAACTCATCAACAGAAGTCTGGTGACTACGGCGTGCTTTCTAAATCAGGGCCTTTGTTTACGATGTGCACATGCTCTCTTGCCTCTGCTTGGTTGGTAGGACTCCAGGGGACACTTTGTGGGACAAAATGGCATCTTGCCACTGGAAGCTTTACCCCACTCTTGGTCGGGGGGGGGGACGGGACACTCTGGTGTCATGGGAGGGGGGGGAGTTGCCGCAACTACATCCGGTGCTCCACCCTCTCACAAGTCACCAATTGGCGCTTCCGTTAGCCGTCTGTGGGGTGACGTGAGTGGAGCTGTTTGCTTAGCGTGATGCCACAGGGTGGTTCAGGAACATACAGCGGCAGGTTTTCTGTGCATTTTAGGTCCGTTCGCTATTCATGGCTTGCTTCCCTGGGAAAAGGCTGCAGCGAAACACAGGGGTGAGGCTGCAGGGACCGTCAATGAAAGAGCCCTGAGTCATATTCCTCTTGCCGGGTCCTTCCCCAGGGCCGCTCACACACCTACGCTATGGTTTGCTTCCCTTTCCACAGGGCAGGGTGGAAGTCAGACGTCCCTGTTGCGTTGCGACCACATCCACCTCCCCGCTGTGACGAAGACGCTGCGCGCACTAGACAAGATGAAAGGAGCCAAAGAGGAACGCTAGCCCGGTCTCGCTCCCGTCCCCAAACGAGTCGTTCCGCTCCTGTCGGAAGCCCCGTTTTGCCAAGATAAAGAAACACTCGGCGGTTTCCTGTGCTTACCCGAAAAAGAGTGTGAATAAGACAGAGAATAAAAGATAGGAAAAGAGACAGAGTGAGTGAGAGAGAGAGAGAGAGAGGAAAAGAAGGAGAATGAGTGAGAGGAAAAGACGAACAAAGGCAGTGTTGTTTTCTGAGAAATACGGACCTGTTGTTGAGTCACACTCAGAGGAGGGAACTGCAGGAGACCCATAACGCTTTCATTCACAGCTCCTCTTCCTCTTCCTCTTCCTCGCAGAGCGCAACGGTCCGCTGTCTCCAAGTGGGCCACCCTCTGGGATTTTCCCCAGACACTCCGGGGGATCGTACTGTGCGCATGTCTTTATAGTCGTGGAATGTGTTCAGTTGGGGGTGTGCTATTGTTGCCCATGAGTGAGCACCACTGCAAGCCTGAACAAGGGGCTGCTTAATGTCAGTGTGTGAAGCAGCAGTGTCGTGTTTCGGAGTGAACTGCATTTCCCCGGCTTGGCCTAATTGTGGCGTCTCACTCCGGGCTCTGTGATCGCAGGGAGATAAGAGGTTCCTTAGTTAGTTCCTCTGTTTTAGCATGAAGTTGTATTTTTGTGATCTGTGAGCGATTCTCCTGAAAGATGTTGAGCAAGCGTGAATAGGATGCTCAGACAGGCCCCTACGTGGTGGCCACGGCCCTCGCACGCCCTCGCACGCCCTCGCACGCCCTCGCACGCCCTCACCCTCACTCCAGACTACCCATTCCAAGGGAATCCCTTCAGCCTCAGAAGCTCAACTGGGAGCGCTGGAGAAATGACACTCTCTCCACTGCACACGCGGGCGGTTTTCAGTACCCTGTAAACAGGAGGGCTAAAAATACTGATTGCACTTCCAGCGGGGCAGGAGCAGCTGTGGACCCAACAGGTCCCGAGCCGAAGGGCCTCCGGTATGAGGAGGTGAGGAGAGAGGCGCTTTCACAAATGAGGAACCCACTTACGGAGGCGTGAACAAGGGACACACAAACGGTGAGAACGGACGCGACGGAAGCAAGGCCGGATTTCTGGTTTAAGAGCAAGGGTTTAATCAACGGGATATTCGGCAGCCGTGAGGAAGTCCTAAGAGAGAAATGCGGCAGGTTTTTAGACGTGAGATTGAGAAGAACGAATCGCAGGGCTTTTGTGCTGTGTGTACAGATATAACCCAGGTCCAAACCCCTGTTCTTCCATTTGAAGTCTAATACCAAAAGCTAATACTACATTAACAACTAAATTGCTAGCAGTTCATTTAAACTTGGCAAATTTCAACAGTATCTTTCAAAGATGGAAAAGAAAAGTCATTGACAGATACTTTGAAACTTCTCGTGATTGTTAAATGATCAAAAGCCAGTAGGAAATGTGAGTCAATGTGCAGTTTAGTTACTGGGACCTCCAGCGCTCATCGTCGGACATCATCGACATCGGACGCCAAGAACCTTGACTTCTGAGTAAGTCTGAGTAAAAGGGGTGTGAGCGAGGATCAGGCCCACAGAGAAAGAGGCACGGGGAAAACGTGCTCAGGAAATGAGGTCAAGCTTAGCAGGACGTGCAGAGGTTTCCTGGGAAAAATGCGGGTGATTAGCACTGATGACTTGGTCGCGCACACACACTCACACACTCTCTCTCTCACACGCACACACACACAACCTTCACACTGCCCACTGCAGGTATTCACTCAGCCATTTCTTACTGAAGTTTGGATAGTAAGCCCCTACCTTTGCATTGTAGCTGACCAAGTTCATCCCTTCATGACAGCTGTTTACCCTAGGGCAGGATACTTTCAGCAGGGCTGTTCCCCAGGCCACCTGGGTTGTCTAGTGAGGGATTGGTTCCAGGAACATGATAGTGAGTTTTCCCTGCTTCCCCGGTCTTCACAGTCCCCAGATCTTAATCCCACAGGGGATCTCTGGGACGAGGTAGAACGGCCCGCTCAGAGCATGTCGGTACCTCCACCTATTTTGCGGCAAATACGAGAAGCTCTGCATTCCGCTTGGGCCAAGATTCCTGGGGAACGAGCTCAACACCTAGTGGAATCTACACCATGACGAATGACTGTAGTTCTGAAGATCAAAGGAGATCCAACATGCTGCAAGATGAGTGTCACTAATAAAGTGGCCATTCAGTGTGTTTTAAATGCACAACAACAAACACAGCTAACACGTCCAGTGAACTGGCAAGAATTCAATTTCCACGGCCATTCTAGGGAAGAACAGAGCCCCCAGAGCTGAGCCGAGGCGTGGATGGTGTTGGACTGAAGCTCTCTAACATGACACGTTACGTTAGAACAATGGAGACAAGAAAAGGTGTTCTGAACTTCTTTTTTTTTTTAAACGATTTCTTTCACAAGCAATCCTTCGATTTCTGTAGGAGAAATTTTCCAGACAGCACACATGATTTATTCACACATATAACTTTTTCCAAAGGTTAAAACAAATGTGCAGAATTGGAGAAACACTCATTTAGAGAACTTTTGAAATTCTGGGAGCAAGAAATCAAAAACAGATTCTGATACTTTTACCCCATAACTAGTAATAACAACAAATGGCATGGCTATCAGAAAGTGAAACATTCATTTAACATAGAGCGCTGCCTAATTAATGTAACAGCAGTGCCAAGAAAGATTTCTAGAAGCATCTGTATGGATTTCAAAACTAATAACGCATTTTGTATAATTGAAATATCAGAACATTTTCTTTTATTTTGTGTGTGTGTGTGTGTGTGTGTGTGTGTGTGTGTGCAGGTGTGTGCATGTTTGTGTGTGTCAGAGAGAACAGAGAAAAAATTGCCATTTAAGCAAAAAATAAACAGGCACCCAAAGGTCATATAAACAGAGTTGGAAAAGTAATGCTTAGTGCAAATGTGGAAATCATGAACAAGCACTCCAGGAATAGCCGTCCTGTTCAATGAGAACGCTGCGTTTGGACACAGACCAGCTACCAGCAAAAAATGTAGCGCTGGCTCCAGGCAGAAACATGTGCTGTGCTGCGCCCGAGAAATGGGATTCCTGGCACATCCTTCGGCTGGAGGAGTTCCAGTTCAAACCACTGTGACACCTGCGGCAGACAGTGGCGTGCCATTCCAAACCCCATCCCGGCTCAGCTAAGAAGGACTTCCATTAAAATGACTCTGGCACAAAGACAAGCAAATCCGTGCTGAGAACGCGTGCCGAACCGGACCGCTCAGGTTCAGTCCAAACTGCTGGTGCCACCGTCTGACACTCCATACTTGCTAGATCTGTCCCCACGCACACGAGCTCCAAACAATCACACGGATATGGTCTATATTTAGACTGTATTTACAGAGTGCTTTTCTGAATACTCAACACCCATCAGCAGGTTCAGACATCTGCTTGTTTTACCCAACTGTTTGTGATTGCCAGCCTGGGTTTTTACAATATTTTTCCTCCACTGGACATAGTTGAGCGGTTTGTCACTTCTCACTCCGAGATGTCCTATGTGAGCCTGCTAACTTTAGGTTGTTGATGTTTGTTGCCGTTTGTTTGCTGCAGAAGTAACTACATCAGACGTGAGATGGAAAAAATCATTCCAGTGTCAATCTCTGTGGTCGGGCAAGACTAAACACAAGTGCACCATGCTGCACCTAGAGTAGGAGTTCCACCTGTTTGGTGGAAACTGGAGTGGATGTCATCAAGTGGAGTCCAGATCAGCCGCACAGCTGCATTCGGCAGTTCGAGGGTTGGCTTCCTTCCTTCATCAAGTCCACAGTCTTGCTCATCTGCTGAAAACCTAAATGCTCTTATTAATGCCTAGAGAGACATTAGTCTACATGACAAATCAACATCACTTGCAAAAAATACTACAATAAATGCTTTTCTTTGCTTTAGTACAAAATAAAATTGCGAAAGTGGCATATGACACGTGAGAGTGAATTCTGCACGGTCCACAATGCAGGGTGAACTCGGTAATGATGCGCTTTCTAGAACACTCTGTTCGGTTTTAATTACCCGACTAAACACACAGAATGAATTAGACATGATCCCACACTCAACATTAGAAACAGCTGCCATCTTGGTCTCTTACTCACGTATGTTGACAAAAAAAACCTCAAACAGTGAGATTATCTGTACAGATGTATAATACTATATAATTAGTATAAATGGTATAATTTATCCCATAATTAAATCTGCATTTGCCAGGATTGTTATTAAGAATAGAAATGTGTCCATCACTCTGTAGACAGGAAAAGATGGAATGCCAATTATGAGCAGCGGGAAAAGAGAGATACTTTTAAATGTTGCATTTTGGAATTTTTATAGCCACTCTGAGGCATTAGAGGCAGGCATTCAAATCCAAAGCAAGAGTAAAGTCTTGACAAAGCGCATGCCCCGACACGACTCGGAGTCAGCGACCCGGGATCACACCCTGAGCTAGTCAGAATATGGACCTGGATATCTTTACTCGTGTATACTAGAAGGGGCACAGGGGTCATGCACTCACATACACACATTCTCTCTCTCTCTCTCTCTCTCTGTTACAACAGCTTGCAATTAGACATATGAACACTGTTTATACATCATTAGCAGAAGTACAGAAACACTGAGTCTAGGGTATATCAGTAACACTCTCCAGAGCACCTAGACTTATTAAACTCTCCTCATAGCTGCACTATGCCTGGGTCTCAGTGGTGTTTACAAGGTAATAATGTTCACCATGGAAAATTACCCCCCCTCCCACCACCACACATACACACACACACACACACACACACACACACACACACAGTCATCGCCAGCTTAGGAATCTGTTTCTTCTTTCTCACCTTGCCTTTTCCACATAAAACCCTGCCGGTTTTAGCCAGCAGCTCACTATAGGTGCTGCTATAAAAATGAAGCCATTATACCTGCCATCCAGCCCACTGAATAGCAAATAAGGATGATATGTGCATATCAAGCAAGTGTCACAACACAGAAATGTCCACCATCCACCCACCCAGAGTCTGCTGCAGCATTGTCTCCAGGCAGAACCTCATCGTCTCATTCTCATCAGCACTTCGGAGGGAGAGCAATAGTTTTGTGTAATGGTCTTTTTTGGGGCAACTCATTTCACAGTCTGATTTTCAAAGCTTTGGCCGGTTCAGATGTGGACGGAAGAAGACGGCCTTCGTTTGGAGACGTATTTGAGCTCGTTTGGTTTGCAGAGCAATCTTTATTCCTCTCATTTTTAGAGTCGTATCAGATTTATGACACCCTGTAGCCCCAGAGGGAGAACAATGTGAGTTTTCCATTTTCTTATTTCACGAGACACTTCACAGAGAACGTTACATGCGTAGAAAACGTTGCCAATCCTTTTTTAAGCGGATAAATAGGCTCGTATATTTTTGCAACTGTATTTGGTTCATGGCATTTTCATTGTCAGTGTTATTGCAGCAAAAATCGAACAATTTATATTTTTGCCACTTGTGAACTTTTAACATTCAATTAAAACACACCCTGTGCCCCCCACATGGGCTTCATTAAGGCAGAGAATAGAACCCGGTACCATTTGGATCAAACGTGAACCAGACATGAGACGAGCAAGTGCAGCGTGACAGCGTGCTGGGGGTGAACAACCAGTGTAAGGCTGGAACAGACAGAGATCCACCACAAATCTCCTCCACTAGGGCATCTGCTGCCACGAGTCTCAGTGTCTGAGCTTCCCTATGGCTTCAGTCAAACAGCAACATCAACAAGGTCTTTATTTCTCCTCTGGACAGTTGAAAATCTATAAAGTCGCCAAATGTTTATAGAAAAAGGTCGTCAAAGCTGGATGGAGCTTCTTCCGCAGTGGTTTGGAGTGTCCACTTGTTGCCATACTATGCCTGATTAAACAGGAATAACAACTAGGCCTCGTTTTATTTCTAGCTGTTTGACTGTCACAGATGAAAGGAGAAAAGATGTAATAAATTTTACTTTAAACACTTTAAACATTTAGTGATAAACAGCTCATTCAGTGGCTATAACAGTAGTGGTCATGCGATTATTCTACTTACGAATTACGGCAAATATGATCATAATGTTTGTGGGAACCTCACACGCTTGGCTGAATCAGAAATTCTATCTGAGTTTATTTAATGTCTTTCTTCCCTGTCGCATTTCAGAGCCGACTGAAGTAGCGCAGGTTTGCTGAGTCATTACTGGGTCCCGGCGTTAATGGGGGATGTCCGGTGCACCTGCAGCTTGAGTCATTATAAAACCCGGCTGTGTCAGCCTCCTCGCAGCTTTTCAAGGTGTGGGCTGGTACCACACACTCACCTAAACAAACATGGGTCCAGGAAGCGATGCGTGAACGTGCCGGACTCATCAAAGGGAAAGCCAGCTCGCGAGCGATGACCCGCTCCTTTTGACGTCTTTCTCTCCTGAATCAAGCAGCAAGTGCCTCTGAGCGTTCATCTGCGTGGCGCCATCTGGTCATCGAAGCATGGCGGTCAACGTCGCGCACATAGCCCGCTCGCTCTCTGCGTCTCTCAAGGTACAGCGGGAACGCACATTAAATTATTTTTACTTTTTTCCTGCTCGAACGTTTTTGTGAGCTGGACTGCAAACAGTTGAGCTTACAGGTACCAGCATTCAGTGGACGCCGGCCGTGTATGTTTGGCAACCGGCACGTGGTCCCTGCACGTGCTTGCGGGAATCGGTGATCTCCTCTAAGGTAGTTATGCGGCTTCAAGAAATTGCAAAAAGCAATGATGCAATGTAGAGACAGTCAAAGCCAGATCTCCAGTAGTAACCATTGAATCAGTTAGCAATGGCCACAAGATCTAGCCTGAAAACGGCATGATACAGCCTGCCTTGTATGAAAGGAGATTGAATATGTTTTGAAACACTACCAGACATGAGCAGCACTGTCATAAATCAGGTTTTTTAAAAGAGCCTACAACGTGCTGAGTCATCACACATGCAGCAAAATAATGACTTGACAGAACTGTGCCTTCTCACGTTCCAGGCGATGCCTCCTTAAAGCTAGGCATCTTCACGTCTGCGGGGCCTGTGCGCGGGGGAGCCGCCTCTCCCTGTCCTGCGCCGGATGGACTCGTGTGATCAAAGAGCTTCGCAACGAGGTAACCGGAGCCGTGCCGAACACTTCACAAGCGCAGGCAGCTTTCAACATGCAGGCGCGCGTGCCTTCGGCATGCCAGCGCTGGCGAGCCGAGCATCTGCGCGGTGTGCCTACGAGGTGCAGGAGGTCAGGTGGTGGGGCTGTCATCCGCTGTCTCTGTGTGGGCAGACAGCAAACATCTCCAGAGGGAGCGGACCTCCACCAGAGCCAGGGGCCAGGGAGAGGCTGCAGGTGTGGCCACTCAGAGTGAGTCTATTTGCAGCTGCAGCTTGGGATCAAAGCCTCCCTCATGTCCACGATCAAGGCCTGTTTGGAGTGGCTCCCACTTACATGCTTTCCCTTAACCAACCCCCCCCCCCCCAACACCTTAGCAAGCTTCACAAGCCCAGCTCCAGCTCACTCAAACGACCCAGAGGAGACGGGCCACGAAACCGCGAGCTGATGGTATAAAAGGAGTGTGACACCAGTGCCTATAACACGACGGCTGCTCTCGTTGGACGTGAACCTTTGCAATAGTTCTGTGCGTTTTATATCACTTGCAAGTGCAGAAAGGCCAGAGAGTGAGTGTGAGACACAGAATATGAAGACCATGTGCCGTGTGTGTGCTGACCACTTCAAAATACCGTGGCACTGCCTAACTAGGTCACATTATCAACCATTCATGTTACAGTTTTAAACAGTGAGTAATACTCCCCTATTTTAAGGTAGGCCGTCCCGTCATTATTCAACCCAAAATACTTAAGTATGTTAAGGGTAACTATAACTATAATATAATAAATATAACTAAATATAAATATAATCTTTATGCAGAACATAACATCATTTTTAAAGTGTGAATTCAACATGTACTTTCTGAATAGCAATGTCAACAGTTACTCTCCAAAGAACAATAAGTCTGCTCATGGACACTTTTGGAGGCAGAAATGATTCTTGTTAGCTTCACTGAGTTGAATGTGGCATGGTTTGCCAAAACTGCTCAGTTTTTTTTTTTTGAGTAGATTCACCACAATTGTTCCTGAAACATGTATGTTTGTGTTTCCATAGACTACAGAACGTTCTGCCGGACCCTGAATCCAGATGCATTTAAAGGAACAGCGTGAACTCAACGAAGGAAACGAACAAATCTGAAATGTGGGATACACATTAGAAATAAAAGTGCGCATAAAGAAATATCCAATAACTGGGTGCTAATGTTAAAAATGTTTAAATCCTGAAATGTAGACCCGAAAAGCTACTTTTCTGCAGTTTAACACAACTTCACAATGAGGCTTTTAGGGAGAAATGGAGAGGTTGGCTGTGATGCACGAACGTCCACAGAAACTATTATCTGCTTCTCTCACTTCACTCGCATCACTTCACGAAGGTCCATCACAACATGAAGAACATTTCTGAGGGGGTGTCGGGGGCCGCGACAGAGACAGAGGGCTCGCGCAGCAGGGCAGAAGGAGGCAAGGGGGGTCGGGCACTGTGTCCTACGGCAGTTTCCATTACCTACTTCTGAAGTCAGCAGCGGTCCACACGCTTTCATCCTCTCTCACGCTCCGCAGCGCTATGGCCCCGGCCACTCGCTCTCGCCAACGTCAGTCAGCCGCTTGTGCGGTGAGACGGTAGGCGGAACCTTGGACCGCCCCGGTGCATGCAAAGATCAGGCAAACACAAGGCGGCGGACGAGCGTGTGGCGAGTGTCAGAATAGGAACCATGTGAAACAGATAGACTACACAATGGGAGGACCAGCAACAAATGTCAGGCTTAATGAAAAGCATTCCTCAGTGCTGGTATCTACTCACGTAGGCTCTGGGCTAGAGGAGCAGAGGTCACATGAGATGTAAGCAGCCAGGAGCTCCCTGGCCATGGGGAGAACAGCTCAGGTCGGAAGCTTAGTGTTTCCAGTGCTTTTACCTTGTTTCACCATTCCAGCATTCGGTAATGAATGATTCCTTGACAGTGGTGGTTATTAACAGATCTCGTCATGCTTTGTCCCGGTTATCGTTCAGTTCTCGGGCAAATCACGTATGTTGTAGTGGGCAATAAAACGTGGCACCCATGACGACAACTGTATCCGACTACTGTTTGAATGCTAGGTGAAATCATGTTGAAGAAAAACCCACAGTGTGCTGTTATTAACACCGGCGCTGCTAATTTACCCGCGTCTTGTTAAGGCTTCAAGGGATGTGTGGCAGAAATACTGTTTGAACGCCGCCCTGAGGGTCACCTGACTCACTCATCTCCTCTGTGTGTACTCTCTTCATGTATTTTTCCCTTATCTGCTCATCTAATATCCGGCCTAAACAAAGCACAGTAACAGCACCAGGAACCTGCTCCTATGTGCTTTGCTTTCTGCTTTGCTGGAGCTCTGATGGATTGATGGAAAATGTACAGCACCCTCCACCCCCAACATACAAACTCCTCCCACACCTACACCCCTCCCCCTCTCCCCCATCTACACCCCTCTGCCCACCTACACCTCTCCCCCAACTCCACCTCCTGCCACCTACACCCCTCCCCCTCCCCCCACCCACACCTCTCCCCCATCTCCACCTCCTGCCACCTACACCTCTCCCCCAACTCCACCTCCTGCCACCTACACCTCTCCCCCATCTCCACCTCCTGCCACCTACACCCCTCCCCCATCTCCACCTCCTGCCACCTACACCTCTCCCCCATCTCCACCTCCCGCCACCCACACCTCTCCCCATCTCCCCCTCCCCCCACCCACACCTCTCCCCCATCTCCCCCTCACCCCACCCACACCTCTCCCCCATCTCCCCCTCCCCCCACCCACACCTCCCCCCCATCTCCCCCTCCCCCCACCCACACCTCTCCCCCATCTCCCCCTCCCCCCACCCACACCTCTCCCCCATCTCCCCCTCCCCCCACCCACACCTCCCCCCATCTCCCCCTCCCCCCACCCACACCCCTCCCCCATCTCCACCTCCCCCCACCCACACCTCTCCCCCATCTCCACCTCCCCCCACCCACACCTCTCCCCCATCTCCCCCTCCCCCCACCCACACCTCTCCCCCATCTCCCCCTCCCCCCACCCACACCTCCCCCCCATCTCCCCCTCCCCCCACCCACACCTCCCCCCCATCTCCCCCTCCCCCCACCCACACCCCTCCCCCATCTCCCCCTCCCCCCACCCACACCTCCCCCCCATCTCCCCCTCCCCCCACCCACACCCCTCCCCCATCTCCACCTCCCCCCACCCACACCTCTCCTGCATCTCCACCTCCCGCCACCCACACCTCTCCCCATCTCCACCTCCCCCCACCCACACCCCTCCCCCATCTCCACCTCCCCCCACCCACACCCCTCCCCCATCTCCCCCTCCCCCCACCCACACCTCTCCCCCATCTCCCCCTCCCCCCACCCACACCTCCCCCCATCTCCCCCTCCCCCCACCCACACCTCTCCCCCATCTCCACCTCCCGCCACCCACACCTCTCCCCCATCTCCCCCTCCCTCCACCCACACCTCTCCCCCATCTCCCCCTCCCCCCACCCACACCTCCCCCCATCTCCCCCTCCCCCCACCCACACCTCTCCCCCATCTCCACCTCCTGCCACCCACACCTCTCCCCCATCTCCCCCTCCCCCCACCCACACCTCTCCCCCATCTCCCCCTCCCCCCACCCACACCTCCCCCCCATCTCCCCCTCCCCCCACCCACACCTCTC
This sequence comes from Electrophorus electricus, assembly GCF_041902795.1. Lineage (NCBI taxonomy): Eukaryota > Metazoa > Chordata > Actinopteri > Gymnotiformes > Gymnotidae > Electrophorus > Electrophorus electricus. Next base: position 2,894,154 of record NC_137516.1, on the reverse strand, counting down.
CCCCATCTCCACCTCCTGCCACCCACACCTCTCCCCCATCTCCCCCTCCCCCCACCCACACCTCTCCCCCATCTCCCCCTCCCCCCACCCACACCTCTCCCCCATCTCCCCCTCCCCCCACCCACACCTCCCCCCCATCTCCCCCTCCCCCCACCCACACCTCCCCCTCCCCCCACCCACACCTCCCCCCCATCTCCCCCTCCCCCCACCCACACCCCTCCCCCATCTCCCCCTCCCCCCACCCACACCCCTTGGTCTGTTCTCTTCCCATTCCTTGCTCTGCACGGCCCTTGCTGGAGGCCTCGCGCTAGAATTGGAAGTTGTAAATATCTTAGCTGTCAGTGAATAAATGTTCCTCTGAGAGCCTTATCTGTATTTGTGCAAAGCCATCTGGCAGAGGGCTTCTCCAGGAGACAGAGTCCTTACAGTGTGACTGAGAAACGGCAGAGATGAAGGAGTCGCTGGGAAACAACTAGGCTAACATTTGGATGAACATTGGTCATTCAGTGTACCTGGGGAGATGTCTCATTTAGAAACTAATCATGCGTTTTCATCACTGCGGGGTTGTCTTGTATACATTCATTAATTTATTCACTGGTCACTAGAGAAAAAAAGTGATGGGGGGATCCCCATCAGGGCGTTGACGGCGCACGCGTGGTGTCAGGGCGTTGACGGCGCACGCGTGGTGTCAGGGCGTTGACGGCGCACGCGTGGTGTCAGGGCGTTGACGGCGCACGCGTGGTGTCAGGGCGTTGACGGCGCACGCGTGGTGTCAGGGCGTTGACGGCGCACGTGTGGTGTCAGGGCGTTGACGTGACATCAGGTAGGTGTTAATCCACTCACTACAGTGGTTTCTGTTACGGCTACAACGTATCATACGTGGTCTGAACCAGTTTTTGGGGGTTATCTGGGTAGTCCACATCCATTCCAGCTCCACACAAACACACCTGAACCAGGTAGGTAAGTTCTGTCCATTTAGGGGGAAAAAACCCCACATAGTTATTTGGTGCAGCAGAGCTGCTTGCCAGAGTGTAATTGCCACTGGGAAGTGGAGTTGAAGTGCCACCTTGAAAACAAATAAGTTCCACCAAAAAAAAAAAAAAAGTTTTATTTTGTTTGGAACTGAACTTTTTTTCCCCTTCATGACCTCAGCTAATTTTTTCAGCATCTCTTTAATGGAATAATGAGAGAATCAACACTTTTCAAATTCTTTCATAGCTCATAAAATCAGTCAAATGCAATATAGATGGTAATTACTTCATTTGATGCGTGCAAACCCAGTTTGCAATTTCGTTATACCGAGAGTACATGTGTGTGGCATTTTTTGGGTCTAATTACCTTCCATTTTAAATGTCATTCCAGTACAAGAAGAAAAAACTTTATTATATTTGCTTAGAGCAAACTTTGGTAACCCAATCTTTCAAAATATACAAAATGTTTCAACTATTGCTCATCTGTGAAAGCTCTGCACCATCAGAAATACTGGAAATATTTTCATCTCAGCGCTAAACAACACATCAAGAAAAAAAAAACTTGAACAACATTCCGTTCTAAGTATAATTCGGGTAATGGGGTAAATGGAAGAAGACAGATGAGTGCAGTGCAAGCTCTGGAAGAAAGCAGAACAACAAAAAATGCCATCATGAGACAAACATGCTGTGCCATTCTTGGATTTCTGTGAATCGCTGAGCCAACGCTCCACCCGGCCTGACCACTGGTGTGAGAAACACTGCAGGACCACATTCAACATTTTAATATTGGAGACGCACTCAAATAACTACCACAAACCGTGTTATCCAAAGGCACTGAAGCACAGCTACCATGGGAGTTTTGATTAGAGATATATTATTCTAGTCAGCACCCATGGTTTCTTTTTTCTCAGTGTTTACATTTAGCTGATGCTTTTATTCGAGCCAGCTCACAATTGAGCAATTGATCAATCTGAGTAAAGGGCCTTGCTCAGGGCCCAACAGTGGCAACTTGGCAGTGGTGGGGCTTGAACCTGCAACCTTCTGTAATTAGCTATCGATAGCTACTAACAACATTGTTATAACATGCTTCTTTCATTACATATGAAGTCCGACATATTTCAGTCATGTTACATATTACTGGTATAGTATGGTGCATTTACCCAGACAGGGGACTGAACCTCAGTACCCAATCAGAGAGGGGGCATTGTTACCCACAACTCTAAAGTGGACAGAGACTAATGCCGTCCTTCTTATCCAGTGACAGTGCAGCTAATTATGCTTCCATAGCCATGGCTGGACACTCTAAATAGTAGCGATTCAACCCCAGGTCAAAGCGAGCAGGACCAGTTTGGGTTCATCTACTCATGGAGCAGGTCCAGGTCAGGTTCAGCTACTCGCCTGACTCATTTAACATGTCAAGAATATTTCACTGCTCGGCCCTGTATAAACATGTCCTTCAGCTGTATGTCTCAGCTCCTGCTGTAGTGTGAAGCACTATTCACCACTGGTTGGACCTGAGCAGTGACAATGCTTCGGTACATTATCAGTAAGTCATCAATACATCATCAGTATGTCATTGATACATCATCTGCATGTCATCAATACAGCGCCAGTGTGTCATCAGTACATCCTCGGTATGTCATCTGTATGTCATCTGTTCATGTCATTGAAACATCATCAGAACATCATCAGAGTGTCACTGATACATCATCAGAACATCATCAGTGTGTCACTGATACATCATCAGAACATCATCAGTGTTATTGTTACATCATCAGAACATCATCAGTGTGTCACTGATACATCATCAGAACATCATCAGTAAGTTAACAGGAAGTTAAGAGGAAGTTAGTTCCATTACCATAGTTACGTCCGCTCTTGCCACCACATTTTCACAGATGAGGTGATATTCTTTCGATTGAGGTCCACTTTCCCCATTTCTCTCTGCCCATCACTCTGATACTGGTTAATCTTTGTCTTATCTGTCCATAAGTCCCAGAACTCTAGGGCCTCTTCTGTGTAATAGTTAGTGAACTGTAATGTGTCCTCCCAGTTGGGAATTAATTACCTGTGGTTTTCATGTTTCAGAAAACCCTCGAAGGACATTTTTATCTTCAAACAATGCATGTATTTAGACACATTTATACCTATAAACAGAATAGTGTTTTTGACCTTTCCTCATTGGTCTTCCATTACAGATGAATGATTCTTACAGGCAATGCTTTAGCTAGGTGTCTTTTTGATTTATTCTGATTTTTCAAACTCATGTTGGCTTTTCTTTACTGGCACTGGAAATACTCTGATGCTATTTCCTATATCTTATGGGATGTTTAAGTGTGCACCTTTCCTTTCTGTTCATTTATATGACTATGATTAGTACCATCTCAAGAAAAAGTGTGTATTTATCATCCTTTAAAGTATTTTATAATGTTAAAATTGTATAATTACACAGTTTACAGTACAGATGATATTATATAGTTATATAGTTTATAGTTTACTTTGTAAATTAAATTCAGTTTCCTGATTGGGACAAACTGAAAATCAGTCATCCCAAATCTTGTGTCTAGTCATTAAAATGTCATATCAGATATCTGATCCCACCACTGCCCTTTTCGGTAGGTGGACGGTCCAGATCTGCGATAATCACCACCCTGAAACACGAGACAGAAGTTCACGCAGTTCCTTGAAATGCCACTGAGCGAGCGTGACTGATGGGAGAGAAAGACTAAATGCAACAGGTCATGAAGATGTGCACATGTGCAGGTTAGTGTGCTTAGGAGGTTACCAAACCTTGGAAGAGCGCCATTGTTCACGAGTGGCCATTGATAAGGCAACTTTCCTCAGTAGGCCACATTGCAAAGGGCAGCCAGTGTATGTCTTTGAGAGGGAAGGGTTGTTTTTAGCACTGTAACTAGGATCCTTAAAAGAAGCATCAGGTAGCTTGCTGTCAAGGGCATAGACTGAATAAACTCGTTCAAATCTACGCTGAGGATCTTACTGTATCTGCTTACCTGGAGAGAGTCATCACCACGGCTTTCCTATAAACGATTAAAGCTGGCACTGCAGGCCTAATGGGGAGGGGACTTTCACAGACTATTGTTTCCGCAGTGCATCACCTAATGGTTACCAAATGTTCTTTTCACATATTCATACACACTTATGTGAGCCACTCTGTGACACCAGTTCTAAATGGATCACAGTGGCAGAAGTGACTGAGAGATGATCTCTTCTACTGCTGATCTCCTCTACTGCTGATCTCCTCTACTGCTGATATCTTTTACAGCTGATCTCCTCTACTGCTGATCTCTTCTACAGCTGATCTCTTCTACTGCTGATATCTTCTGCTGATCTCCTCTACTGCTGATTTCTTCTACTGTTGATCTCCTCTACTGCTGATATCTTCTACTGCTGATCTCTTTTACTGCTGATCTCCTCTACTGCTGATCTCTTCTACTGCTGATATCTTCTGCTGATCTCCTCTACTGCTGATCTCCTCTACTGCTGATCTCTTCTACAGCTGATCTCCTCTACTGCTGATTTCTTCTACTATTGATCTCCTCTACTGCTGATATCTTTTACTGCTGATCTCACCTGCTGCTGATCTCTTCTACTGCTGATCTCTTTTACTGCTGATCTCCTCTACTGCTGATCTCTTTTACAGCTGATCTCCTCTACTGCTGATCTCCTCTACTGCTGATATCTTCTGCTGATCTCTTCTACAGCTGATCTCTTCTACTGCTGATCTCTTCTGCTGCTGATTTCTTCTATTGCTGCTCTCTCCTAGTGCGGATATCTCCTACTGCTGATGTATTCTGTTGCTGATCTCTTCTGCTGCTGGTCTCTTTTGTTTCTCCTTACCTTTTCCTTTTTATTCTCATTGTGGATGTAAAAATCAAAATACTGTAGAATAATATTCTAAAACTGATAGTCATCCTTACTGGATTCGTGATCTGGTTCTAAAGAAAGAAAATTCACTTGTTTCTGAGCCAAAGTGTGCAGATATGAGGACCTGGCCTGAGCTTTGAGCAGGTCTGCTCTTTCGCATCCAGGACTCGGGTGCATATTGATGTGCAGATGCTCCTCCAAGGCACCTGCTGCTAGCAGCTTTCTAGCAGAGATTGTGGTTCATTTGGAATCAGTGAAAGACCATGTGAACTTGTTTAGGCCAAACGCTCATCCTGACAGCTCCTTTCCTGACCTCCTGACAGGGTGCAGGTCTTGCAAGCAGCAGTGCCAGTTAAGACAAAACCTGCCAGCTCAGGCAAACATTTTAATGTGGTTTCCCAGAAGTCCATATGTTAATGGCACACTGTGTGGTTCAATGTGTCGGACCTGAGGGTACTGCCTTTGAAGTACCAGAAAAACCTCTCTCATTTGCTTCCACAAAGCCTGAATCTCACGGCACTGGACCCCCTACAACCATCCACCCCCCAACCCCCGTGTCTACCCCACCCCCCAACCCTCTTACCCTCCACCCCAGCCCAAATAGCAGGGAGAGATGAGGGCAGCTTAAACTCACACCAATGACCAAATAACTCACCCTCACCTCACTTGGAGCTTCCCTTTGGTAAATCCCACCACACAAACAAGCACCACGCCCCCCTCAGGCTGTAAATTTAATGTGTTTAAATATGTTCCTTCATGCATTAGTCTAGGATGTCTAAAAATAAATGAATAAATAAATCAGCTGCCTATAGTTTGGGCTTAAAGCATTATTTCTACTAGAGTGTATCATTTCAGTGTTTGAACGCATGGTGACGTCTGTTAACCGAATCTGAAGGCTCAGGTTGTGAGCTGAGAGGACTAAAACATTACATAATGGACCCCGTACACACTTTTACTCTCATACTTTAGGTCTTGCTGCAGTTTTCAGACAAATGAATTCCATTCTTCAGCTTTCCAAGGATGTAAGAAACCTGTGTCCTGATTCAACACCCAGACTTCAGTGTTTCTCGGGTCCTTGTCGTGTTACGGTCATCCGTCGGTTACATGTCACATCTGCAGGTGCAGGAGCACCTATGAGGGCGTGGCTGAGCACCTATGAGGGCATGCTGGAGCACCTATGAGGGCGTTCCGGAGCACCTATGAGGGCGTTCTGGAGCACCTATGAGGGCACACCAGGCCTTCTTGTCTGTGTCTCAATCCTCACTCAATCCCTCCCTCGCTCGACTCGCATGTGCAAGAGCACGCACGCAGCGGGACTGGGTGGAAAACCACACAAATCCCACATGTTCCCCTCACGAGATCCTGCGAGATGTGACAGAGCAGGGGGCTCTGGAAGCCAAAGCTTCAGCACAAACAGAACACGCAGACAGGCAGAGTATGCCAGATCAGATCACCCTGCCAGACCGCCAACACTGCTATTAAGCGGCCCCTTAATCCTTGGATCACACGAACAGCACGGCACTTCAGGTGTAGAAGCTGGCATTCCTGCATTCGTGTACAACCCCAAAGGTGACAACGTTGGGATGACGTGCCGCACAGTGCTTATGGAATTCCTCAGCAATAACGTGCGTGAAATGTTTCCGCACATCCACATCCCAGTTTCATTCCATGAAGGTGTCTTTTGGAGTCACTTTCATAGAAGGCAATAATCCGCAACCTCCTGGAAGCCAAGCACCTAGACAGGTCATGGAGATTACGGGAGAGAGGGACGCTCCGTGTATCCTGGGTCAGGACGATCCCAGCAGATTTATCGAACGTGAAAGCTTTTCTTAGTAACCATGAGTCATCACACTAAAAGATGCTGCTCTCTCTAAGACTGACATTTGTGTGAGACCTTTAGAACTCTCTATAATGCTAATTATTAACAGCCCTCTATTAAACCTCATTATTGAAGAGTCATAAAACAAAATATGTGTAACAGCTAAAACACGTAAGACACACAAACTGCTAATAAACGACCTTTGGCACATCACTCAGTGTTTTGTCTGTGGTTTCTCAGTTTTATTTCAAATGTTTTATGCATGTTACGTCCTCACAGATGAGCTGCTTACGTCAATGGACCGGGTAAAACTGATAAGGATATTGTGTTCAAAAACTGATGAGATGGCTCTGTTCATATGGTCTTGAAATACAAAACCTGTCTGGGCTGAAGTGCTGTAATAACTTTTGTGTGCAAGTTCAGTATGGCAGAAAGTCCCACAACTCAAACTGTCAATGTACAAAAAAAAAAGTGAATAAAATAAAGGAAATGCGCCTGAATATGTGTGATGATGTCTAACAGCGTTTTTGTGACGTGGTCTTGAGCACACAGAGGTTTCACCTCAGAAGCTTATCTGTTAAAGAGAGCGGTTGGAGCAGCCCTCAGAAAGAGCCATACATCATCTCTGCGAACCTTTATTTCTCCCTTTGCACGCATCTTCCCGCGGGGCCGGGCTGCACGCTGCTTGCTCTGCGCACTCAGGTTCGAAGGTCCAGCTGCACAACTGAGGTGTGGACAACCACTGAGGCGGGAGCTAGCGGTGGAGGGGCGGAGACCGGAGGGTGGAAGGGCGGAGACTGCAGGGTGGAGGGGCGGAGACCGGAGGGTGGGGGCGGAGATTGCAGGGAGGAGGCGGGGACTGCAAGGGCCCGGCTGAGCCCTTGTTCTTGGAGCTGCTCGGGCACCCATCCAGCCCTCAGCACGCACAGTGCAGCCCATCTTCCTACCCTGGAGGCTTTCTCAGGCATGGCTCTTCACTGCTCCATCATGCTTTCATTACTATGTTTATTCACTCCATGTTTTTTTTTTTGTTTTTTGTTTTTTTTCCATGTCTGGCCGAAACTCCATCTGTGTTTGCTGAGCTCCAAAAGCGCAGAGCTGCTACGTTGACATTGGAGACGCTGGCAGAGCTGGGACAGGCTGTTGTCTGCGTAGACGTGCGAGTGTTGCCAGTGCCTGGTGTCTTCTAGGTGTCCCAGACTGTCCAGGAGTGCTGACAGTATGCTGAATGGATTCAGGCTAATGCCTTTTTCCACTGAGCCCCTTTAGAGTCACATAAAACTTTATAGACACCCATCTATAAAGGGGTTCTTCACACTCAAATAAGATACCAAATCATTACTCCCACACTCAAAGCTTTTGCAGTTTAAAATGAAATAATCCATTGCTTACCTGAATTGAATTTGAACAATGTTTTTCCTTCTTGGCCAGAGCCTATGTAGAAGTTAGCCTATGATATTCTATAGCATCTCCTTGCCTTGGGGAATCCATGCTACCTGATGGAATCAGAGGTCTGAAGTAAGAATATGTTCATGGAGACAGAGTGCTCTGAAGGACAACATAGGGATTAAATGTGTTGGAGATGTGTTAAAGGTTTGGCAACAGCCTACCAAGCTGACCTCACAATACAACCTTCCTGTCTAACCTTATTGGTAGGAAATAGCATGAAGAAAGTCTGAACTGTACGAACAGTTAAGTAGATTCAGTGTTGTACTGAAGTACTGTTCAGAAGTGAGTTCTTCAGGACCCAGGTGGCAAAATGTGGGCTATGGAAACGTTCCTCTGCAAGGTTAGTGGAGTAAAGTGTTTATGACATCACTCATCCACCTGTTACATTATTACCAGCCTAACTGAAAGTGAAGTATGTATTTGTAAACAATAACCATTAAAAGGTATTCACCCAATCACATAGTGATCTCTTCTCCTTAAGTTAAATACATCCCATTATTATTATCCATGGTCAGCTTGAAAACGTGGACATACACGTGGACATACATTCCACAAAAGGTTGCCGTATTTTAGGCAAACAAAAGGGAATTCACAGAAGGGGGACAGGACATTGGAGACTGTTCCCTAACAAGGCCCAAATGTGCGCCATAGCCATACCTGCTGTCATCCGTAGTCTGCTGCAAGTTAGCAGTTAAACAACTTTGTGATTGAACCTTTATCTGGGTAGACTGTCCATTACATCACTACTAGTCTTAAAAGTGCCCTGGGATTTAGTCCAGGATGTCTCGTTCCAATTATCAAAGGAAATTTGATTAACATTGTCTAAATATAGAGACTTTAGAAATATCTTCAAAGGCTGCTTCAAAATGGGAGCGATCATGAACAAGTTCACGAGAGAATATGTAATGAGATTGGTCTTTGGCCCACTCCTCTATCAGGGTTGTGATTGGTCCTCAGCCCACTACTCTATCAGGGTTGTGATTGGTCCTCAGCTCACTCCTCTATCAGGGTTGTGACTGGTCCTCGGCCCACTACTCTATCAGGGTTGTGACTGGTCCTCGGCCTACTACTCTATCAGGGTTGTGATTGGTCCTCAGCCCACTACTCTATCAGGGTTGTGATTGGTCCTCGGCCCACTACTCTATCAGGGTTGTGATTGGTCCTCGGCTTACTACTCTATCAGGGTTGTGATTGGTCCTCGGCCCACTATTCTATCAGGGTTGTGTTTGCCCAACATGCATGATAGAACCTCAACCAGATCCATTCTTTCTGACAACTAGGAAGTATTTTAGAAATGACTAAGAATTCTTTTTTTTTTTTTTCATTATTGCCGAATTACTTCACAAGTGACCAAAATTATACAATAATTTTTTTGGAACAGTGTTTTAGAATTGTATGGGTGAATTAGTTCACTCTATCAGAAACACTGCATCTTTTCTGGAGCAGAAAAGAGTTATATAACTGAGAAATGACAGAGTAGAATGCTGAAAACTCAACAACATCCCTCTATAATGTAAACAGAGCAGCAAAACAATGAATATGTCACCACTGGTTGATTCAGAATTTGGCAGTTTAGTGTAATACTGCAATACATGGTTCAGTCTAATTCACACTGTACATAAAGTGCTGGGTGACTAATGACTCAAGTACTTCTTTGTTTTTTTTATTTTAAATTGTCTGTGCAGTAAGTGAAAAGGAAATTCTACTTCAAGCTCCAACTATGGACATTTTCTTGGACTACTCTCTCTCCCTGACTTACATAAATAGCATAACCTTCCATACTAAACAATTGTTCCATAAAAATGATTGATTACATAATCAAACTTGTTAAAAAATGTGGTTAATTCAAAACCTGCTGTGAGAATAATTGTCCATCCTGAGTACAGTTGGTGAATACTGGGCTCCTCACATTTTGCTGAGCCCAGATGATAAGGTAAGCTCCAATTTCTAATAAGCATCAGATATTTTACAACTCAGCTTGACATCCTTTCAACAGTAAAATGTTATGGCCCCTCCTGGTTCATAAATCAGCGCAAATGACCTGACACCTCTGTCGCTGAACGAATGTGCGCGTGACGCAAGTCCTTTACAGCCGTTCAGCGGATCTTTGCGAGCGCCGTCATCGCTCTTAGCGTGAAATGTGAAATCTTACGATGTATCATTCAAACTGCGTGCCCAGTCGCCCTTGTATCCGACCTCAGCCGATGCTGGACAGTACGCAACACGTGTTAACTTCCTAAACGGAGCGCGGCTGAATAAGATAACCGGCGGTGTTGCAGAACGTGGGCATCTGGGTGGGGGGGAACGTGTGTTTCTGTGGACATCTCCGTCCACGGACACCGCAGGCCTAGCAAACACGATCACATCTGGACTTCTGTCGTGTCGGGTGGCGACGGCATCCTGAGTCTTCTGGTGCCATGCATGCATTCTTTCATCAGCGTCAAAGAGTGCATGAAAGGTTGGGTACTGACAGGCGGGAAGAAAGACATACTCTTCCCAAAGGGTAAATGACAGATGACCACAAAACTACACTTTGGTTTTTGCTAGTCCACTGGAACTGATTTCTTGGTCGTGATAAATAGTAGTGTTCCAAGCCCAGAGTGCATAAAAAGTTGATTTGTGGGGTTATGGTTTTGAGGAGAGAATGGCCAAGAAGAGTGTACTTCGCACACATATGCATGCATTAGGGCTCTCTCTCTCTCTCTCTCTCTCTCTCTCTCTCTCTCTCTCTCTCTCTCTCTCTCTCTCTCTCTCTCTCTCTCTCACACACACACACACACACACACACACACACACACACACACACACACACACACACACAATGTCTGTCCAAAAAGGTTTTGCTGCTGATTCAATGATACAGTGTAGGCTGTTTCCATAAAGGGAACCATGCAGCAATATTCCCCAGAATACTTTGTTTTCAAAACAATAATTTCTTTAATTATATTTTATTCCCCCCCCACATAAAAAGGGGAGGAGTGTCGGGGGCGATTACACAAAACTACAAAACTGCACGTGCAAGACGACAGAAGTGGGTTGTCACGAGCTTCATTTACTCCGTTACACATTGGCCTGCTTAAGTAACGTTTTTACCAAGCTGGACTTTCAAGACGTTCTGCTTTAGGATATTTTATACTCGTTGTTTATTTGCGAGGTAGAATTTTAGTTTTACCCTGTTATATTCCGTGCGTGTCGTTAAAGTCCGGGTTGGCCAAGTGCGGGAAGGGTACCGAGATCCCTGAAAAAGCCACGCGCTTTGCCTCGGTAAGACGGCCATGGAGAACATATCGACCCGGAAACGTCAGAGGTTTCCTGCGCAGGGAGCACGGTTCACACACACACACACACACACACACACATATAGTGAAATCGGTGCTCTCTCCTAATGTGGATTATTAACGTGAAAGTAAAGTGTAATCCGACGACGTCGAGGATATTTTGATTAAAAAAAAAAACAATGGCTAACAAGACGTGCATAAACTAACTACAGGCAAAAATAATAAATGCAGCCGCTGAATTAAGTCATGGTGTCCTGCAGTGCGCATTCGTTAAAGAGAAAAAACAAATCCACTCTTTAAAGGTTAAGGTTCGTTATTGATTTTATATTAAGGCACTACTTTTGACCACTTTATGGAAAGCGGAAGCCCCCCTGTGTTGACTACTGCTGGAAACCGAGGAGGGACGTTCCTGAGGCCAAATATAGGCAGAAATCATACATCTGTACTTTTCAGAAGTACAGCTGTACACATTATAATAGCTTTAATTTTGACTTAGCAACAAAGACTTTTGTGAACTTTAATTATGTGCGTCATAAAAAGATTCAAATTCAGCATAAGAGTACTTTAAGGTCCACCTATTTTAGTTTGTAAAAAAAAAAAACATTAAAATTGTGCTGCTCAGTGTTATTTAATAAGATGAAGTAACTTGCTACTCAATCTTTTTACTAGATAGTTTCTTACTTTTATTTAAGTAATAATTTAAATGTCTACCTTTACTTCTCCTTGAGTAATTATTAATTATTAAAGTAACAGTACTTTTACTTGAGTACAGTTTTTGGCGACTCTGCCCACCTCTGCACCCCTACATCATAAACCAGTCCGTCAATGTAATTTAATTAGATTTTAATATCCAGGCTAAGACATCATTTGCAAGGAGGCTACAAATTAAACTTGCAAGTGTCTTTCTCACATCTCATATTATCCTTAAATATGCAGGCAGGATTCCCCAAATTATACATAGATCCTGGCCATGAGCTTGAAGGCAATTATATCACTGTACTGCTGAACATACAGGATCGAGTTTACCAGACACTTTTATCCATGGCGACTCACAATTATGACTGAGTGCAACTGAGGGTTAAGGGTCTTGCTGAGGGGCCCAAGAGTGGCAATTTGGCAATGGCGGGGCTTGAACCAGCAACCTTCTGATTACAAGTCAAGTACCCCCGAGCTACCCCCCCGGAGTAATTGTACTCTTTTTAGTTGCATTCACTACTACCCATCCATAGCCCTCCACTTTGCTCTTCTTGGCCATTTAAGGATCTTAATTAAAAACACTTGTTGGTGTGAACGAATGACTCAGACGCGCGCACGCCCACACATGAACACACGCACACGTACACGCACACGCACACGCACACACACTCACACAGTCACACACACACACACACACTCACTCACACACACACGCACACACACACACACTCACTCACTCACACACACACACACACACACACACACACACACACACACACACACACACACACAAACACACTCACACCATGAACTCCTCAGAGCCATTTAAAGAGTGTAATTGAAAGCACTCGTCTGTGTGAACGGATGTGGGCATGGGTCCAGGACGTATTCCTGAAATTCTTGCACTGGAGATGGAACCAGATGGGTCCAGAACTAAAAACAGCTGGCTGATGCAAGGGGGACGTTTTAGGGCAAAGGGCTGGAGACGGGCCTCAGGTAGGAGCAGATCAGGGAGTCACTTAAAAATGACACGAAAATACAGTTTTTAAAAAACTCAATAAATAATATTTTGTCAGTGAATGATTAAGGTTTTGTAAGTTTCTCTTATTCAAACAGGAAAAGTCAGTTCTAAGAATGCTAATGATGCATCTAAAAAGTGACGTGTCAAAGAAAATAAATAAAATGTAGGATTTATTTTCTTTTAAGCATGTCCTAGGCTTCGTAAAACAGCCCTAAACATGTGCCCTAAACCCTAAGCCATAAACCCTAAACCCCTCTACATGTGAAGATACTCTTCAGACACCAGCTAGGGCCATTTTTCCAATGCTTTCTCTCTGACCTACATAAGCAGCATTACCTTCCTTATTATATAATTGGAGTAACCTGGACCAGTAGGCCCACAGCTTTACTCAGTCTGCGTGTCTTACACTAGTGAAATCCCAGTGATGCCTCACTGACCAGAAGTAGTGCAACCCACTAAAAATGGCTGATGGTGAAAGGAGAATAGAAAGAATGAGAGAGGAAGGGGAGGGCATTTCTCTGCTCTGGGTGGAACTGCCAGCATTCTTTATTTTTCACACTTTATATCGAGTATCTCCTCTGACTGTTCCAGCCAGTGTTTTTGTTTTTGTTGTTGTTTACTAAAGGCCCATAATGTCACTGCTGCGCTTACACAGAGACCTTCAGACATCTTCAAAGGATCACAGCCCATTCTTTCCACTAATCGCTGGCTAATCTGATACTTACCATCTATCTGGGGGTAAACCTCTCGGTGGGACATTGTACTCACTCAGTTCAAATGCCACACACCATAGATCTAAGGCAGAGTCGCTCACGCCACACAGCCCGGCGTGTTTCGCCTGGTTCAGTGTTAGGTTCCAACATGTTTTTAATAAGCTCGAGCTGTCGTGGTAAAGGCAATCAGCAAGGCAGTGATAGGAAACACTCACCGAGAGGCATGTTGACAGCCCACGGGCTAAAGACAGCCTAGCCTAGCCAAACGCAACCTAGCCCAGACAAACACAGCCTAGCCCAGCCAAACGCAGCCTATCCCAGCCCAACACAACCTAGCCCAGCCAAACACAACTTATCCCAGACAAACACAGCTTATCTCAGTCAAACACAGCCTATCCCAGCCAAACTCAGCCTATCCCAGCCAAATGGATCCTATCCCAGCTGAAATTCCAGGAGAAAGAATGAGCAGTCACTGTTCTCAACACCCCTTGCCAGTCCATTTATCAGTTCATTTATTTGTGTGCCAGTCTCACCAATTGTGCTCATTCACCTGTAGCTTGCACTCAATAACACGATAATTCGCACTGCGAGCCAAGCGGTTTTGGCTCAGAACAAACTGCTAGCTGCGTCACGAGAGAGCAAACAGGGGGAATGATAATAGCCAAGCCACGAAATGGGAACAGGGGTGGGGTGGTGGGGGGGTCAGTCATTGAGCAGGTGCAAAGATTCCGATCTGTCTGATTGGTAGAAACCCGGGGGGCCTCTGAGCACATCTGTCAAGCTGACTCAACTTATTCTGTCAGTATTCCAATGTCCTCCTCAGCGCACAGTCTGGGAAGGACCTCCGTCTACGGCACATGCACGGGAAACCCAGGTAGAGTGAAGTAGAGACTGAGCCAGTCGTGCTGGCCCTCACAAAAGCAGGTTTTCACCATGGGAAATACCAAATGTGAGAGCCACGTGAAAAGTGACCCTAGTGAAAATGAACCGTGAAGACCGTGGAGTCATGTGGGAATGAGCGAGGTAGGAAAAAGTTTAAAATAAAATAAAATTTAGAAAATGATTAATAGGCTGTGACTGTATATTGTGGTTGTTATATATTAGAGTGGGTAGCATGTGAAACACAACAACTTTGCAACAGATCTTCAACGAACTTTTTACATTAATCAGTCAACATAAAACCCTCTGACACATAATCCACACAACATGCTGCCTTTTCCTGTAACTAGCCAAGAAAGCCGGAATCTCCCACAGACTTGCACAGTTCACATGACTCAGTTGATATTCTGAAAGAAAGACCATTTTATCATATGCAGGAACCCCACAGGGAATTCTCCACTACCACATTAAACCGTGATTCATCCAATGGATCCGTGATTAGTTTTCAATTTTCCAGGTAAAACCCCAGGCTTCGAATTGCTTTGAAGTGATTCTGTAAGAAAACATTTCACAGAAGTGTGCTAATGACACTCTCCAACTGGCTGTCCAGCCCTGCACTACAAGACATACCTAAAGTGCGGTTACTACACACAAATCCACCATATGACGCATGAGTGCCTGCTCAAACACCGCAATCTTCTCATTAGCATCAGAGTTGAAAGGGCAACCGTTGTCAGCCCTGTAAAGGCTGCTGCTATGTGGATCGGGGCACCATGCGATTTAACCGTTCAATACATTCCTGGTCTGAAGGCCATAAATTCAGTCCAGTGGTTGCACTGTGCAGCAGAGCTCCACAAGAATCTCTTCTTCTGGATCTTGGCTAATAAACCCAAGCCATTATCTCCAGCGCGCCATTAAAACTCCATATAAAAAAGATCAAGGCCAACTAATAACTACAGCATTTCATCTGCTGTTAAAGTCTAATGCTAGGGCATACCAGTGAGATTCTCTGGAAAGAGACAAGCTGGCTATTTTCCACCTCAGTCCTCACACACGCCTAAAGAAGGAGACTGTAGTTTGCCTTGAGTGGTGAGCTTGAAAGGACCCTCCCCCACGTCATTTCTAGTTCAACTCATTGGCTGTAGCAAAGCCAGAAGTGGAGCATCCTGGACTTGCTTAAAGGCACAGGAGTGGCAGACCACGTGCGGAGGAACCTTCGCACATGTAGCCATCCGGGATAAATTCCATTTCCATCATGACCTGCTCAGGACTGAAGTCTGAGCCTCTGGTGGGTTCGTTCTAATCATGACCATAACTGGGTCATGTCCACAGGACAGCATCACCCGTGCTGAGAACCTCTCTATCAGTCCTACACGAGACACAAGCCCTTCATCACCAGTACCACATTTCAACATCTGATCTCCTTATTTATTCTTACTTATACTGTGTTTTGCTATGCAGTATTTCAGTCTTGTAGCAGGTATTTGAAAGTCTTGCGCATTTATTTTCTGTAACCACTGTATACTGGACTGTCTGCTGCACAGAAGATGACATACTTTCACCCAATACTTCTCAGTGAGGTAGTGAGCCCACAAGGGGGCCTCAATGAGCAGAAGATTGACTAAACAACTAGCTAGTTGTGGAAGTTGGTCTTCTGATTTAGGGACACCTGTGCTACCTTGATCCAACCTCTATGCAATCATGATAAGAAAACCTCAAAACAGCATTCAGATCAACATTAAACATCAGCATTTCATATTTTCAAAGATCTGTTGGCAGGCTGTCAAGAAAGTAACATCTAAAATGTTTCTTCCACACTCAAACTAATGTAGTGACAGAGAGCTAGAAATGTGAGAGAATAGGTGGAGATCAATTGTGGACTGAGAAACCCTGGAATATTTCAGTGGGCACCAGCAGAGTTATGATGGTCTTTCTAGTCCTATGAAGTAGGACATTATATTAATTCTTGGTGACCACATTTAAGTTTGGCAACAAATGATTCCCTGAACATTCCACTCATAGAACGCAGCCTTAGAACTCAGCCTTAGAGCTCAGAATTAGAACTCAGAATTAGAACTCAGAATTGGAACTCAACCTCACAACTGGAGACTTGAACTCCAGTGACAGTATTGCAGGAGACACCATACACACATGTTGCACTTGACTAAAAGCTCAATGTGTGTGACAGTGCAATGATTCTGCCTGCCCTTGGTTTGGGAAGGTGCACGTTTTGACCAAATCGCAGTGCAGCTTCTGAGATTTTGTAACAGTTTTCTCAACTTCAGGGTTCTGCCCTCAAACAAACCAGTATTAGGATATTGTGAAGTATTGAGATGACAGCCATCTCCAGGATGTCCTGATAACTCAGCATGCACCAGAAGCGGCTCCAAGTTCGTTTTTATGAGTTAGGGTTACAGTAGCTCCAGTTGTGTTCATATCAGATCTGTCTCATTTTTAACTCAACATGCCAAAACAAACTGCCCCAGTCCAACATTTATACTATTTATACACCACTGGAGGATTTCATGCATTTCTTTGACTAATGCTTTTGTATCCCAGCCTTTTCTGGAAGAATCTTCAGGGGAACATCTGTGTGCTCCCTGTCCATTGTTCCGGTCTTCCCAGACTTTGTAGAGCCATTTCTAACTGATCCATTAAGTATAAGTTTACTGCAAGCTTACTGTACATCTGGTTGACTTCACATGTGATGTCTTTTAGGGCATGCATTCAAACACACACACACACACACACACACACACACACATATACACGCACTCTTGCTCTCTCTCTCTCTCACTCTCTCTCTCTCACACACACACACACACTAACACATGAGATATACACAGTGTGAAAAACTAGTCATATCATAAACCAAATGAAAACAAGATGTAACGGTTTAGATGACGCTTTACTTTACAGGAAAGTTTTGAAGCCTACATTACATGACTTCTCAAATTCCCCTAGAATTACGGGTGTTCACATTCTCCTTGTTGCGTAGACTTCTGACTTTGCTCAGAGCTCCCGTCCCTTCCTCACTGCGTTAATGCGTTTAACCTCTGACCCCTGCTCAGAGTCACATCACATGGGCCAGTGGCGCTGACATGCTGCAGGGAGCTGCTCCGTAAAGAAGGTTCTAGCACCATATGAATTAAACTCACGGCATGCGTCATGTCAGACTCAGATCTTGACACTTTGCACTGGGGATGAAATGCAGCTAACCCCCCCCCCCCCCCCCCCCCCAACTCTGGACTTAAATATACATAAAAGAACATCTGCTCCATAAAGCTGTGGTCGTCTGGATTAAATATGATTAGCGTCAAACAAAGGCTGTGTTTTCTCTACAGTGTAGCGGTAGGAAACCCCTCTAGCTATCGACCCTGTTGGTAACTTTTGATGCTGGATGAGGCACCCTCATAGTGTCAGAAAAAAGTGCAGTGAAGTCTCAGAACATCTATTTAAGCTCATCTGAGATTTGGAGTTGCCAACTTACTCCATACAGTATTCTTGAAGTAAGCGGGACGCTGACTGCATCAAATGAGGTGGTGGGTGACTGCCAAAGCAAACTGCCTGCATGATTCACAGTCACCCTACAGCAGCATGGTCCTCTATAAATGTCCTGCCTCAGCAGCATTTGGTCCCACGTGTGGACTTGGTATCATTTTTAAATCTCCCCGAATTCTGAGTGAGAGCGAACTCTCTGCTCTCTGACATAGCTGAAGGGTTGCAATCGGCCTTCACATGTCCACGCTGATCATCTCTTCATCTTCTTCTTCATTTTCAATGCCTGCCAGGATTTTGGCAGGAGGTGTTGTGGTCAGAACATGGTCTGATGGAGGTGATGGCACCCAACTATTTTTAATGTTCCCTTCTGAACATGTACGTTATTATTATATTTGAGTGGGAGAACAATGAAAAGCACCTGAAAACATTATTGCCTGGTAAGTAATATGTTATTACTAGTGTTATAACTGCACATTTACACTAATTGGTGCTTTAATAGCTCGAATATTGAGTGTATAAAAGGTTCGCGGCATCACTGTGATTTTCATAGTGTTAATTAATGTATTATAATTTTCATTCATACCTAAACACCCATGTCTCTGTGACATGAGCTATCTTGCCTTGGCCCCGCCTCCCGCCCCGTCAATACCCCCCCCCCCCCCCCCCCCTTCCACCCAGGGGTAGGAACCATGGCTCAATCTGGTCCTCTTTTATGGAAAGTTATAGACTAAAGACCTTCATTTGCACATTCCTGACCTAACGTTCTTTGCTAACCCTTAAAGTCAACCCAACAGATTTAACATAGCTGGCACCCTTGGCTGACTGGGACTTACGCGTGCCCAACATTCCTGAAAACGTCTGTCAGAAAAAGAAGTGCTGAAGATAAATTTAGATCCAGATGTCTACATGACACGTAATAAGAAAGGGATTAAAATAACTCCAAATATTTGTTTCCTGCCCTTGTAGGCATACGATAAGCACACAAATATTTCATAACAAAATAACTCAAATGAGGTTACTTCATTGCAACCAGTGTTTCTCGTACACGGACACACTCGAACACTCTGAACCAATGGCAGACTCGCTCGCTAACTTCCATTCTCTTACCTGTAGCTTATCAATATACACTCCTCACAGACCCTCTAGTGGACACTGGTGTAATTACAACATATTCTGTCCTCCAGTTCACTGACATACCAATCTGAGTACGTATGATGAAAATGAAGCAAATCCAACACTATTTATTCTACATTCCTACATTTTTTAATGTCTGTCACGATCTGTGCAGGTATAGATGGGCATCTGAATGCCAGCCATGCCCACCATGTAAGATTACAGCTCCAAAAGCATTTCTTTTTAGGAGAGAGAGAAAGAGAGTGAGAAAGAGAGAGAGAGAGAGAGAGAGAGAGAGAGAGAGAGAGAGAGAGAGAGAGAGAGAATGTACACTCCAGATTAACTGTAACTGGGCAGTTGAAAAAATGTCACCAATTTGAATGAGCCACAGCGTGCTGTCACGCTGGAACTCCTAGTCCAGCATTCTGGAGCGTGGTATTGCTGTCACAGAGTGACCCCTCAACACGGCCCACAGACAACGAACAGGATGCGGAAGTGCAAAACAATCTGAGAATCAGTTCAAATGCCCTCATGCAAAGTCATGCAAAGCTGCCACTCACACATTCACTTTCTGTGGCCATCATGCCCTGCCTTTGAACCCAGCTGCTGCGCACACACACACACCCACACACACACACACACACACACACACACACACACACACACACACACACACACACACACAGTGACTCTTCACCTAAATACAAACCCCCACACACTCCAACTATCTCCCTCCCTCACACTCACCCACACCCATGCAATCGCGCACACACACGCACACACGCGCACACACACACACACACACACACACACCTGTTGATTATGGGGTATGCAGGAGATTGGCCCTAATTACAGACTTGAGAAAAGGGTCCACGCTCCCCCCATAATCCAGACGTTTCCTCCACTTAACAGTAACATGTCACAGGGTAACTATTTCACTGCGTGTTGTACTGTGTATGACTATGTATGTGACAAATAAACCAAACTTGAAACTTGAAACTAGTCATTGGAAGATATTCCATTACATTTACATTTACTAGTAGTTCATCTTTCAGGTTTGGAACATATATAAATTCTATATAATATAATTATATATAAATATATTTATATAAAAATATAAAACTTTCAGGTTTGAAATATAATCTATATGGAGCCTAATAGCAGCTTTCCATTGTTTCTTCTAAATGAGGCTTTATTCGTAAACAAAACCAAAGATTAAAGAAACGTCTATACAATAAGTTCTTACTAAAATATACTGTGCAGTTTGTAGAACTCAGTCTTGGATAAAAACATCATTGTAATCCATTAAATGCTAGTCAGTACCAACAGAAACATTTATTCTAGTTGATAAACTTTGTCAAGGCAACAAAAGCTTTATCCAGCCCATTGCAGATATGTTCATCTGAAAAGGAGTGGGCCATGCAGCCATAGTTAATGATACAGGCTAATAAGGTAATGACTCTTCAACTTTATTTTACACATGAATGAGTTTAGATTGTTACACAAAGTGGTGTTAACACACACACACACACACACACACACACACACACACACACACACAAAACATGCATCATTGTTCATTCTTGCCCCAAATATGAATAACTAGTTTTGGCCAACTGTAGCACCAAAATGTTATGATGATGGAATCCTGAACACTCCTAATTCACACTAGCGATTCCTTTCTGTGTTATGGCTGCTCCAATGTCTGAGTGTAGAGAAGCGTATCACAAGGCATGAACACCAGGCCTGGTTTATAGGAAGGTAAAGACGTGTGTTATCGTTTTAGTGATGCAATAGTTTCGGCGCTTAATTCTGACAGTGGTCCAAACGCGCAGCTGCCATAATCGACAGTCTTGCAGTCGCTCTTGCAGAAAATTGGATTTTGCAGGATCATTTTCTTCTTTTTTGCAGCTGAGAGAAGTCGGAGCGCTGGCTCACATCCTGCTTTTCCACACGAGGTGACACCAAGGGGAGAATAAACATCAGAGGCGGCAAACAAAGAGCAAACCCGCGACAGATTCCGATCGTATGCACCACACGTACACTGAAAACCAGAAGACATCCCAATGAAAGCCGTTGCACACACACAGTACACATTAAAACTTGTTGGAGCATGAAAGCACTGCCGAGCAGACCTTCCGTAAAGATACCCAAAGATCTCTGGATTTTTTCCGCCATTAGCACCATGGTCACTTTCCTATTGAAGCATTCAGATGACCCACATTTCTCTTTTAATGCTGCTGTCTCATTTACAGCTACGCTTCTGTTTTCCTCTGAAAATGTTTCCCACCATTTGTCAGTCTGTAATCGGTCTTTAGGTCCGTGCAATAGCTGCCAAGCACTCTGGACACTTGCTTCCTCTGAGTTGCACGAGGCCGATCGCTAAGCTGCTTTGTCAGAGGGCACGCAATGCTCGGAACAGCTCGCTGACTTGGTGCAAGTGGACCTAGAACGAGGTCACACATGGCTTGGGTTTTACAGTGACTTATCTGCACCTTTTTATCTAAGGCTTTGCTTCCGATTTTCCGAAATTGAAGGTGTCTCAGTAGCCTGAGATGGTGACCACCTTACAGCGTAAACCCCGAGAGTGGTCATGTAAGTCCAGTTGGCCACATATGAACACTATCAAAGGTAAGAAAGAGATTTTGAAGGTCTTAAGAGGTTGTCGGTTGGATACCTGATAATATAAGATACTACCACTATGGCCCTAAGTAATGCAAAAAAGAAAGACCACTTTGGATGAAGGTGTCAGCTGAAGGAGTTCAGCTGAAGGAGTTCACCAGTGGCCCAAAACCTGACAGTCTGCCTCTTAAGCAGGACTTGATTATGACATCTTTACTGGCTACACTGCCCTGGCCCTGTCAGGTCTAGGATGTACCGCACTGCAATGTTTCCCAATAAAAGGAACTCATCAGGTTTAATGTGCTAGAATATAAACGCAGTCTAGTACATCGTATGCCATTATATAGTGCCTTTAACGTGAGCTGGATCCCAAGAATAAACATTTATAGTAAACGCAACAGTAGCAGAGGTTAAAAGATTCATTCGCTGTTGGTAGAGATCTTTTTATATTCTGGAGCTGTCCTAGCTGACTAGCCCAGCTCAGCCAAAATTGCAAAAAGAATTTGGAAAAGCATAAACCAATACAATTCGCGATGCCATATTGGCCAAAGGAGTCAGTTATTTCAGGAGCACAGCACAAAATATTTACTGCATCTGGTCCGCTGTCATTCATCTCGGAGAGAATGTCTATTTACAGGATCTCTTTCTATGCCACCATCTGAAAGCTGTAAATTAACAGAGCTTAGATAGATACAAATGTCCACCGTATTGGAGGTCACAAAGCATAGAGTTCCATGCAAAGCACCTCCAATCTTGGCTTCCTAAACCAAATTGGAGACTCCAATGACAAGTCATCACATCTCCAACCTGCACAACGCAAATGATTTCCGTTCTCTTCCGTTCTGGTTGCCCTGCATGTAAACGATGGCAGTATAGGTGCCGAGGTAATGCGAGGCTGAGTTGGGAAGGCCCAATTGAGTTGATTCACAAAAGCACTGCAAACCGTTTGCCCTGACTAAACCCTCACAGGTACTGAAACAAAAGTGCTATTGACCGAGACCGCACATAAGTGTGGGCCCATGCGCTGGGCTGATGGATTGGGCCACCCTGTAGACCTGGTGGGCCTTCTGTGTACATGTTTTCGTGCCAGAATAAGTAAACTCTCTGCAAATTATGGCCATTAAAGTGAAGCAGGCGATTAACCATCATAATTTGATGAGTGTAACTTGTTGCTTGATCTTTTTAATGGTCCCACAACGCAGTCATTGGAAGCGGTAGATTAACCTGTCCATTATGGTCTTGTCCAAGATATTTCCTTCTGTCTTTCTGTTTCAAATGTAAACATATTTCTCCATACCTGGCACTCTGAGTTGTGACTAATTAACATTTGCTTAATTTCCCACAGCCTCTATCCCAGTTCTCTGGTCCAGAGCCTCAGTCATCTGTGCCTCTCGCCACTGGCCACATCCTTCCTCTGTGCTGTAGTGTCTGCCACTGTACACCATGCCGTTGTGGTAATTGGCACTTTAGAGTACCCACTACTAGAGATGCCCAGTTCCTTCTGCCCACCAACAGCCTCCCTACTCTTCAAATAAGAAAAGTGCTTATTCCAAACTTTCTGGCTTCATGTCTTCTGTTCATTGTAACAGTTTCATCTTATACCCTTATATCTTATAAACGAGCTTCACTGCGCTGTCGTCAAAACCAGCATGTCTGAAAGATACTCAGAATAAAAGTACATTGCTAAATTTGGAGTAATCTACTGGAAAGCTCTACAGACGAGATCCCTAAGTGGTCATTTAAGTTTGCAAAGACCTCACACAAGACATGTTTGAGTTGGCAGGGGTACTCAAACTCTGCGATTTAATTCTTACAATCTGCATTAAAATATTATTTTATATCAGCCGGTGTTCACGCTTGTACTTACAGCAAAGTTTCTGACATGTTGTATAAGAGGTTTGGAAATGACATCTTGGGGTATCTTTAACTCCTGCACATTCCAAAGCTGCAGTCACGACAAAACTGGATTTCAGTGTGATTATGAAAAGTGTTATGGAGTTGATAAAGATGGGTCAAAGGCCTGCAGCAAAGGCCTGGACTGGGAGGTTAATGATGTGTTGCTGAGGCCTGTTCATAGTTTATGGTGATCTATAATTAGAAATGGTAAGAAGGACAAGTCCAGGGAGTTGTTTTGATCAAGGGATACATTCTAAATTAAACCAGATGTCAGGAGCAAAGATTAAGTAATGTAATCTCACTATGCTATAGAGAAAGATGCCCTTTTTACTTCTAACGTCCGTGCGGCAAACACACACTGTACATTCTGAAACATATGCTGATGCAATAACTCCTGCCGGATCGGGCTGGTTTACAGGTACTCTGGGAATAATAAAGCTTCTCTTTTCGGTAATACAAGAAAGGACAGATGCATGACAGTGGGGCTTTAGTCAAATGGCAGCGGCGCACATGCGCCATGATTTGATCACAGCGGCGCTGCCTGCACCATTAGTCCCACGCCGGCCACAGTGTCGCATCACCAACACGCGTGCGCCTGCAGCCCGGCGCGCTCTGCCTATCCCAGGCGCTGCTATGGCATAATTAAAGAGTGACTGTGGGGAGCCGACATTGATACGGGATCTATATCTCAATAAGCGCGTAGTTTACCCCTTTGTTTGAGATGACTGCGCCATGTCACGCCAACAATGGTGCCTCTAATGTAAATGGTTCAGCAAAATGCCAGAGCGATAAAATTCAAGTCATTTGAATAACTTTAAATGGTATTTTTTTCAAGCTATTCAATAACGACACAGATGGTAGACGAATGAATTTGACTAATACATAAGGTTTGTATTCACACTGGGTACGCCACCGAAACGCAATCCGTGGACTACTATAAACAAACGTATTTTTAAAAATAAAGTACCCCACTTGCTATGATCACTAATGGACGGATCTGCCATAAAATGCTCTGATGACAATGTATCTGGTCACGTTACTCATTTAATATAAAGCTGTGTTTGTCGAATAAAGGAGTACCTTCGTAAAGGTGTTTTTAAGAGTTTAAACATGTAAACTAAAAAAGGATTACCATTTTGACGACGTGACTTTGTACCTCTGCACAGTTCGCGTGGATGTTCATCCGATATTTCGTCACGTCTTTACTCTGAAGCTTAAAGAGGCTATTCTGTTACGTACTTTATCGGTAAAAACAAAAGGGCTTCAAACGCTTCTGCTTTGGAAACGGCTGTAACCAACAAATATAACATTAGTATAATATAACGGTTTAAGGCTGCCAGCATTTGTGAACAAAACTTTGTACGATATTATATACAGATAGTGGCGACAATTCGTCTTTCCTTTTTTTAGGTTTGCACTGATGAATGACAGGAGACTGCGCGATGTGCGTAACTATGATGAAAAAGTTTCAGATGCACATTTTGATGTAGGT
The DNA here is from genome assembly GCF_041902795.1 of Electrophorus electricus. Classification (NCBI taxonomy): domain Eukaryota; kingdom Metazoa; phylum Chordata; class Actinopteri; order Gymnotiformes; family Gymnotidae; genus Electrophorus; species Electrophorus electricus. The sequence continues at coordinate 2,868,819 of NC_137516.1, read as the reverse complement.
CTGCGAGAGCAGGATTCTGTGTTGTGATTGGGTTAACTCGCGGGCTCGTGATGTCCATGCATATATAAACGACGACCTGCGCTCCTGTCATGCACGCGAGAAGAAATTGGTGGGGAGATCGCCCGAGTGGAGGAGCGACGTAGCGCCGTGGCGAGACTGGCTGAACGGTACGAAATCTGTCTGCGTTTCGGGGTCATCGTCTACTGGAGAAGATCGGCACAACTCTGCAACGCGATCACCGTAATACACCGAGAGAGAGGCAAAGAGAATCAGCCCTTTATTATCATTAGAAGACCGTGCATTACTGAGTAGCCCGAGAGATGCCGTTAAGAACCGGACTTTTGCTGCAGGTCGTGCTGATCGCATCAGCATACGAGCTGGATCTGAATGAATCCTATTCGCCGAGAAGAGCACGCTTCTCCGTCAACAGCCCTTGTAAGTAGCATTCTCCGTGGAAAAAAAAAGATCTCTGGTCTCGTTCTCTGCGTGTTGCATTGGTTATGCGTTTGGGCTTCGCTGTTGCAGCCTACACGACAAGAGCTCAAACGTGCGCTGTCGTCTCCCGTAAATTCTCGTTTTTTATTCATCGCATCGTTTTTTACTTTATTGGTGCTTCCTTGCAGCGACGGAGGTTCAGATATAGCCTGCGCTATAGGTTCTAGCAGTGTCGCTGCATCCAACCGGCACAGAGCATCTAACATTGCGTGCCTTTGAGGGTATGGTACTGCACTCGGCTTGCAGCTCCGCGGTGACGCTCAGCAACTCGCCTCGAGCCATGCACGGATTCTGAGTCGGTGAATTAATCTTTCTGACGGTTGTAATCAAGGCGTGAATGCACGAGTTTCTGGGGTTTCTTTTTTTTCTTGTCGCTGCCTTATCGACGCTTTTAGGTACTTCTGAAGGACTTCCCATTGGACAGCGCAGATTTGTCAATGAGAGCATTGAAACCATCAATGAGTCGGCGCGTGACACATCTGAGTGTTTCTCCTGCCACTACGCAGGCTGACCGTGTCACGTTTACGACAATTAACCTCTATATATATATATATATATATATATATATATATATATATATATATATGGATTATGTCAGTTCATACAAATAATTAGGCAAATAAAGATCTGTTAGGCATCTGTTAGCATCATTTAGCCCACTTTCTGCACACATTATTTCCTTTAGCCTTCGCCGTTTCAAACAGTTTCGTAAACTATTCATTGGATGACTCCAGAAGTGATACCAAGCACAAACCTCTCTTAGCTAATTACACTCCATGTAAAACGGATGCCGACCAAGTTCGTTGCACACGGGGTATCCTTATAGGACCTTGTGCATAAAGGGTCCTATTAGTGCGATACGACGTTATTATGCTTGTACGATGGACGGAACAGCGGCACGGTCTTCTGGCAGCGGAGGATGTGCGCTGTCGTAGCTCGGTGTTGAGGGATATGGGGGTTTCTCCGCAATTCATTCCTCTTCATTCATTCCTTTCGAGGCTTTCTGCGTGATTATGGTGTAATGTCGGACCAAGTGCCACGGTGTCTCCGTGTGGGTCCTGCGATAGGAAAACGAGGCCAGGACGCTTATTAAACCTGTTTCGCCTCGCGCTCTTTAATGAGTGCGCGCGGGGTTAAATTACCTCGCAGCCAGAATTGAAACTGTAGGTCACAGGAACAACTGCAATCGATAACCCAAACGCTTGCTTAAAAAATAGCCCTAACCGCAAGGGCTAATCTTTTTAAGGTGCTAGAGCCACCGACTTCACACACCAGCTCACATGCATAAACTGAGGATTACTTATCACGTGAACTCCCTAAAAAGTTTTCTGCCTACTTTAATCTCCAAAAGCATATTAAGTAGAGAAAGTAATTAATATGCACTGAGGACAGCCTGTCCAAGTGTTGAATAAAGTGGATCTGTGTGTGGTATGGGACATTCAGTTCTGCTCTGTCTCTGGTCAGGGGACGTGAAAACCTTTGTAAAGCTCCACTTGGTATTTGCATAACTTCCTGTTGTACTTTGTTGCCAGGGAGACATCTCCTGACTCAGTGCTTTAGAGACAAAGAGACAGTGGAGCTACAGTAAGAAGTCAGAATTAAAATAGAGAAAACGTACTGTAACGTAAACATACGCAGGCGAAACAAACAAACATACAACAACTGCAACAACAAACGCACAGCAGCTCAGTCACACTGTGGGGTTTTTAAATACAGAATGACGTCCATTCTGAGAAATGTACATATCTTCAAAGAGTCTGTGAGGACCAGAATGCAAAAAAAGTGCATTTTCTTAAAAATGCATATCACTTTCATCTGGTAATATATGGTTTTGTCATTATAGGTTTTGATACCATATCAATATTCAGTGTAAAGCAATACAGAATGATGTCATCACTACAGACTAGTGTAAACTTCTGACACTGCAGGCCAGTGGGTTCAATTTAGAGTCATGAACTGTGCTTGATGAAATCTGAACAGGTAACTATGAATGTGCAGAATATCAATTATTCATTCCAACAGTTCATCTTATTAGTTTGTGTGGGAAAACTGTAACATCACCTGTCGAGTCAAGCACTGTATACAATGAATGAATAACATGCACTATTGAGTTTGTAATGTCTTTGCCAAGTAGAGAGAGAGAAAGGGAAAGGGGGAGAGAGAGAGAGAGAGAGAGAGAGAGAGAGAGAGAGAGATAGAGCAAAGACAAGAAGGTTCATTGTCTATTGATTTTTCTTCTAAGAGCTCAAATTAGCCTTGACCTGTCAAAACACATCGGGGCACCCACACACATTATGTGAGAGAGCGCCCAGTTTTATTCATGTTTCATTAGTCACAATCCGCCCAACCACTCAGCTTATCTCACATTATCATACAATATGAGCTTTATGAAGGTATCAAACTCATATTTCAAAGCTCTTCTGGGTCATTCAAAGTGTCTGCATGGAGCGCTTCTTCTGTGTGGCCCAACTTGGCCATTACACAATTTTCCCCTGTAAGGTTACTCATGGCAGCCACGATGATGTCTGGTGATTCAATGATTCAAACAAAGCACTCGGTAAGGCAGTTCCTCAGTGCCAACTTTACACACCGTCCGTTCCACATACCGCAAGTGTTCAGACATCTGTAGAGTCACTTAGCCCACGTCAATGAAATTCATGTTACTGGTAATGCTGGAGTCACAGGTTCTTGTACACTGTCACAGTTAAGTCCATTATTAAGTCCATTATTCAGCCATCATCGTATTCAGGGATAGAAATGGCCCAGGGACCTGGTTTACAGGTCGGCTAGACAAAGGCTAACGTGTCCATCAGTGTCCATCGGTGTCCATCAGTATTAGACAGTGTCCTTCAGCATCCTATCAGCATCCCTCAGTGTCCCTCAGTGTCCCTCAGCATCCATCAGTGTCCCTCAGCATCCATCAGTGTCCATCAGTGTCCCTCAGCATCCCTCAGTGTCCCTCAGCGTCCTATCAGTGTCCATCAGTGTCCCTCAGCGTCCTATCAGTGTCCCTCAGCATCCATTAGTGTCCATCAGTGTCCCTCAGCATCCATCAGTGTCCCTCAGCATCCATCAGTGTCCATCAGTGTCCCTCAGCATCCATCAGTGTCCATCAGTGTCCCTCAGCATCCATCAGTGTCCATCAGTGTCCCTCAGCATCCATCAGTGTCCCTCAGCGTCCTATCAGCGTCCATCAGTGTCCCTCAGCATCCATCAGTGTCCCTCAGCATCCATCAGTGTCCCTCAGCGTCCTATCAGTGTCCATCAGTGTCCCTCAGCATCCATCAGCGTCCCTCAGCGTCCTATCAGCGTCCATCAGTGTCCCTCAGCGTCCATCAGTGTCCCTCAGTGTCCCTCAGCGTCCTATCAGTGTCCCTCAGCATCCATCAGTGTCCATCAGCGTCCTATCAGCATCCATCAGTGTCCCTCAGCATCCATCAGTGTCCATCAGTGTCCCTCAGCATCCATCAGTGTCCATCAGTGTCCCTCAGCATCCATCAGCGTCCCTCAGCGTCCTATCAGCGTCCTATCAGCGTCCATCAGTGTCCCTCAGCATCCATCAGTGTCCCTCAGCATCCATCAGCGTCCCTCAGCGTCCTATCAGCGTCCATCAGTGTCCCTCAGCGTCCTATCAGCGTCCATCAGTGTCCCTCAGCGTCCATCAGTGTCCCTCAGTGTCCCTCAGCGTCCTATCAGTGTCCCTCAGCATCCATCAGTGTCCATCAGCGTCCTATCAGCGTCCATCAGTGTCCCTTTAGTGTCCCTCAGTGCCCATCATTGTCCTCCTACTGTTGATTTTATGACCCCTCCTTCCTCCTAGCTCATGCTAAGGCTAACATAATTAACCAAAATAAACCATTCTGCTTAACTATAATGCACTTAGTGCTAAGTTGATATTAGCCAGATAGCTTGTTCCAGTTTTATGTCTCTATAGGATGCCAGGAAATTACTTTTGATTGGTTTTTCAAAACATACCAATGATACCTGGTGTGGCTCAAGACAGAAAAAATGCATACTTGTGCTGTCTTTTCTCCACTGCCTAAACAACACCATAAATGTCCAGAAGAAATGTTAAAATGTTTATCATTAATCAGACAATTCGGTCAAATTCAGACGTTTTTGAGTAGTTTAGCAGTTACAGGAGCCTCCATGATAAATCTGGTCAAATGACAATGCTATCCCTGTAATTAGTTATTAATCTGCTTTAAGGATTAATTCTGGATAAAGTAGGACCATGGCTATTTGACAATTTTTAGTTTCTGTCTGTGTGGCATAATAGGGTTTATTTACTATCTATAATTCATGATTGATAAATATGCACTCACTAAGATAAAACCACAGAGTTGCTCTAGGTTAAAGGTCTGTGATTTTTAAATGAGTTGGACAGACACAAACGCACACCTGTTTGACCCTAAGGCCTTAAATCATTGAGTATTCCATAATGATCATTGAAAAAAATTGGTTCTATGATGGTCTTTTAAATGTAGAATGCATTTGGGGAGGATGTGGTGTTAATTAATTATGGTCACAAAAGGCACTGCTAGCAAAGCTAGCCAAAGTTCCAATCTCGTAGTGTTGACAGATTCTGCCATTCTCCAGTTTTGTCAAGGCTCAAATTCTCAAGAGTCTTCCACGGCAAACATCACCATGGCAAACATCACCATGGCGAATAGCACCACGGCAAATAGCACCACGACAAACATCACCATGGCAAACATCACCATGGTAAATAGCACCATGACAAACATCACCAATGCGAACATCACCATGGCAAATAGCACCACGACAAACAGCACCGCAACAAGCAGAACCAGACAAAAAGCATTGGAGCATTGCATTGATCTCAGTGAGCAAATGCCCTTTATAGTAAGGACTGCGATCCGAGCTCTTGCCCCAGTTTAAGCCTATGGACAATAGGCATTTCGGGACTTTTTGGTTATCTCGGAATCCTGTCTTTTGCCAGCACCATTGACACAGGAACACACTGCCTATTTTCTTTCAGATGCTGAACAATAGGAAGGCTAAAACAACACCAGTTCCTCTTTCACACACACACCTCCCTCTAAAAAAATAAAACTCCCCTTTTCTTCAGTTTTGGCGGGGGGCAGGACACTGACCCATCGCATGATGCAAGTCTGTATAGCGAAGTGTTTATAGTCTTTGGCACTGGAGTGAAGTAGGTGGTTTCGGCACTCTCTCCCGCTGGGCTGATCGTTATTGTCTTGTCATATGTGAGGGTAATGGAAACATTGAGTCTCATGCCAAAAGCGACAGTCAGCAGAACCCAATACTCTGCGGCACATGTCCTCTTCCTCCCTAGCCCTCATCCCACCCGCTCACTCCCAACAGGGGCAAACGCAGGGCACATGATGCCCAAACTGCCTCACAGACCCACAAGGCCTAATGTGGGTATTTTTAGCTCAATGGGTCACAAATGCTGTTCCAAGAACAAGGCAAAAAAAAAAAACAGAAAACAACTGGAATAGTCATAAAAATGCACTGCCAATGGTGGAAATGTAGAGTAATACTTCTAAACTGTGCCAATGTCTTATGTATTTTAGGGTGTCCAGCGGCCAGTCAAGCATTCTGTTATTTGTCATATTAAGTCTGTACAAGAAGGAATTCAGCTTGATATTAGCACTTAATGGAAATTCACATTAGATAATGCAAAATCACAATAAAGCTGCAATAATTCAGGTTGACCCATAGTTCTTTGGACCCACACTGAATGGTATTTAAACATCTCATAAGAAAGCATGGTTATTATGAGAATGTGGTTCTTAGTTACAGATCAACTTAATAATACGGTCTCCTTTTGCTTTCATCTCTATGCATGTTCAGCTATTACCCCTTCATGAACTTTCTTCCATGAACCACTTCCCATGTGTTTTAACTTTATCTGCTCATCTGAAATCTAATCACATACATAGCAACATCTTAGGTGACTTCCACAGCAAAGCTAAACGGAAGACCCATGGAAAGAGTTCCATTTTTACATAAATGGCATCACTGACTGATGCATGGCCAGCCTAACATTTCGGTGATCACATCCTTGGGTGTGCCGGGGGCACCTTTATAAATGGCTGTGTCTTTGTTTCAGCGGATGTGGCACGCTGTTTGAATAGTGCCCTCCAAGTGGGCTGCGGTGCCTTTGCTTGTCTGGAGAACTCTACATGTGACACAGATGGAATGCATGACATCTGCAAGTCCTTTCTCTACAGTGCTGCTAAATTCGACACTCAGGTATGTACACAATTTTACTATGCTTGTTCATCTGATATAGGGATTTAAATCTTGGAGCCAACAATGCCAGAATCTTTGAACAACTGGTAGTGGTAGCATGAATCATGCAGTATTAGCCAAGCTAACCATAATGAATGTCCATAAATTCTTATGTGAAAAACCCAGTGGATAAACAGTAATGGTTTGACTGGAAGTTTACGTGCATTAAGGAGTCTTAACAATCCCCCACACTTCCTCTTCTGTGTGTTTCCAGGGCAAGGCCTTTGTGAAGGAGAGTCTGAAGTGCATTGCCAATGGTATCACCTCCAAGGTCTTTCTTACAGTCCGCCGCTGCTCTACATTCCAGAGGATGATCTCTGAAGTACAGGAAGAGTGCTACAGCAAGCTGAACATCTGCACAGTGGCCAAGTCGAACCCAGAGGCCATCGCTGAGGTGGCACAGCTGCCCAGCCACTTCCCCAACAGGTACAGCTCTTTAGTACTGATCCTTAAACAGGTACAGGTCCTCAGCACCTTCAGTACTGAACCTTACACAGGTACAGGTCCTCAGCACCTTCAGTACTGAACCTTACACAGGTACAGGTCCTCAGCACCTTAAGTACTGAACCTTACACAGGTACAGGTCCTCAGCACCTTCAGTACTGAACCTTACACAGGTACAGGTCCTCAGCACCTTCAGTATTGAACCTTAAACAGGTCCTTAAACCTTAATGGACCTATTCTTCATTTAGTATAGTATTGTGCATATGATTTATCTCTCCATAAAATAGGTTATGTTCCACAAAACACTCATTTCAGATCTTACTGAAGTTAATTTTTGTAGTTTAACAGTGATGTTATTTGAAGAAGTTACCAAAAGAGCTAGTCTGCTGTGATGTTATCCCAACACCATTTCTCTCAGGTTTATGTCTGCAGATTCATAGAAACTGGCCAACTGAAAAAAATCAACACATATTTACAGGTTGGCAGCAAGTTTAGAAAGCCGTGTTTTTCTTGCAACTTCAGAAATATATGAAATCAGCAAAACCGCTCTCACTGTTCATAATTATTTTAAATTCATCATGGGTTCATGCTGTTTAGAATAGATATCAGTGATCCAGCTGTGTCAACGTCAGGCATCCTGAGGAGCACTGCGACGCGAGGACACAAATCTCTTCTGTTCAGTGTCGGCAGGCAGTTCCATTTAGTTTACTGCCCTTGCATCTGTCTGCCTGATGTTGGTAAACTTGCTAACTCACTGTGGCACTAGCACAGCAGGTGCGGGCAGTGGTAGCTCAGTGGGTTAAGGTACTTGACTTGCTATTGGAAGGTTGCTGGTTCAAGTACCACCGTTGGGCCCCTGAGCAATGCCTTTAATTGTAAGTCATTTTGACTAAAAGTATTGGCTTTTATAAGTGTAAACATGCGTTCTGTTTGCCGTGGCAGGTTCTACGGGAAGCTGCTGCAGAGTTTGATGGAGTGCGACGAGGAGACGGTAGACCGGGTGAGGGAGAGTCTGCTCGCCCGGTTAGGCCCCGAGATTGCCTTGCTCTTCCAGCTGCTGCAGAACAAGCCGTGCCCTTCGGCAGCTGTGCCAACTGGGACAGATGTACGCGGTGGGTGGCGGTGGTCCGTCAGCCCCCATGCTCAGAAGAGCCAGCCCAATCTACGCAACAGGGACTCGGCTAATCTCTTCAGCAAGAAACGTAACATCGCCGACAGCTCTTAACCCCATTTGACCGCCGCGTACATGTACCCTATCCCAAAACAACAAAAAAAAAAACACAAACCAAACGTAGTAGTGGTTCGTTCGCCATCAAAATGCACAGGAATACGTTAATTTCATAGAACTGGGAAAAGTCATGCATCCATATGAGATCAGATGGATTGCTATATGTTTATGTTTACCAGTTCCACTTCAGATTAGATTTTTATTCTCAGTCATAAATGGCTGAAATTCAAGGGAAAATTCTGGCTAGTTGACCATGCAAATTTTCTCATTTTTAGAGAATAATCCATGCACAAGTAAAGTCTCTTTTTCAAACTCAACCATGAGAAACATCCCATCATCCCGGTCATTGTGTAAAGTTCTTAGATAGATTAAAAAATATATTATTTTCATGAAAGTATCTAAAGGAAAAAAGAAAATAATACCATAAATAAATATAGATAACCATTTATAACCAATATATCATAATGAGATTACAACAAAGACAAGCGTGTGTATATATATTGGAGCTATTGTTAATGTGAAATAGTTGGCATGTGCTATAAATATGAGAGTGTACTATTTATTTATTAACAGATATTTGACTATTTTTAGCTGTTAACCTTAAATTACCACTAGCCTTTTGTGAGAGCTCACCCACTGGGCGAGAGATATCTTTAAAAATCTTTGTGCAGGAATTCATTAAAAAGACCAAAAAACTGAAATTCACTCCAGATGCCATATCTCATAGACCCTGAGTGCAGTAACATTAGGAGTCAGTGAGCCACGCATAGTTAAAAAACATTATTTACATAATTGATTAGAGATGCAAATTAAGGGACCATGTACTAATTCAAAATCATCTCATATTTTTCTATGGGAAAAAAACCTTTGATTTAATTCCTGGAAATAAGCAGTTTAAAGGAATTTTATGGAAACATTGCTTAACTCCTCTTTAATATTCTCTTCCTCTGCAGCTCTTGCTATACTAGTACAGTAGAGAAACCCAGTTCAGGAAGTTTATCACAATTGAGTGCAATTTTCACATCACATTTTGGAAAACTTATTGGACAGATGAACAACTTGCTCCCTGGTAAATATGACACACAGAGGTGGGTTCAAACACACTGTTTACACAGTGCTGCAAAGCAAAATAAGATGTCTATTTAAGAAAAAGAGCCTTTTGATTTATTCATATTTATTTTCCTACTATGTTATTTAAGTGTTTATTTTATTGTGTTTCTGTGGATGTTCTAATAAGTCAGCTAAAACTAGTTTTGTTCATTCCTTTTATCTTCTTTTTGTAAGTATGGTGACATTGCCGAGTGCCCGTTTTTTTGTTTTGGTTTTGTTTTTTGTGGGGGGGGGGGGAGGCAGCCAAGATTTCTTGGACCTCCCGCTTGCTGATCTTCTCTGAGTTAACTGTACAAGACCCATGTAATGACTCTGTGCTGGCCATAGGGAACACGTTGGTCATTTGAGTCGGGTTACCTTTTCTGCAAGTGTTGTATGGGACCACTAAAAAAAACAAAAAACAAACAAACAACAACAACAAAAAAAACAACCAAAAAAAGCCACAAGAAAAAAGTGTTGCAAACATTGCCACTTTCTGTGTATTTTTGCAGGGTCAACAATAGACTGTTGTTCAGCGTATCTCATCAGCTTTAAAACGTTTGGCCTATGTTAGGGGAAATTGACATCCAGTATTTCCAACCACTGCTGGCTTTACTTCATAAGTAACGCGTGAGCGAGGCAGTTTAGCCATTCTATAGTACACCTACAGTTAGTGTAAACAGTTAAAAACTGGAACAGTCAGTGCTAAGTGTTTTCTGGAGCCATTCTTGACACTATGCAATATACAATGTTTATGAAAGGCCTATTCCTTCCAGAGTGTTTACCCATTGTGAAAGAGTGGAGATCTATTTTTAAGTGCTTCATGAGTAAGTGAAGATAAACTAAGACTGGAAGGCAGTGTGATGGAAATCTTACGCACACCCGAAGATGAGTCCAGGGCCAAGGGCCAAATCCAGGAAAACTGCCAACGAACCACTATGGCCATACTCATTCAATTCAACTGCATGGCTCAAAGAGACCATACCACCACTGACTAAACAGTCAGTGCAGGTCTGTTCTCCGAAACAGCAAATGTCCAGTTAAAAAAATCAAAACAAACTGCTAGTATTTGCTGCCATGGTGGTTATAAAGTTACTCAGATGAACAGAGATGAGTGACCTAGTGGCAGGATGCAGGGTTGATTTGGTCTTAATCCTAAAGGCTAAAGGCTAAAATTCATATTTGTTTAGTCAAATTAACTGTTTTCAGTAAAAACAGTCATGTTGGTCTAAGAAGAAATAACTAAAATTAAAAGTATTTTTATTGGACAAAGATCACCATATTTAGCCCTAACTATATGTATGTGTGTGCATTTATGTGCATACATTTTCTCCAGAGTTAACAGAACCTCTGCGGTGTATTGTATTTGCTGGTCTCTTCAAGGTTAAATTAAATGTCAAAAACAGCCAGGTTTTATGATGAGTTTAGTAGCTTCATAGCTCTTTTTGATCGCTGTGCACTAATGCACTAGGTGGTTCATGTAGATTACCTGGCTCTCACGCCATTTTAAATTCACGTTTCGTGGTGGGAGCCTGCACAACAACTACAATAATGGCAGCCACTGTTAAGGACTTCCTAAGTCTGTTTTTATGTCATTTCAATTTTTAAATATCAAGTAGACTAATGGTTTGTGAGACCAGTACACAGTCTGAAGTGTACACACCCTTACTTCAACTTTAGCTTTACGTTTCATCATATTTTGGTCATTTCAGTAGATCATCATCATCATCATTGTTTTCTTGTGCGGCTTTTTCGGCACCTTTTCATCTTCGTTTTAAATCATAAAGATCAGAAATTCGCTGGAGACTTCCATTATTCCTTTTGTCACACTGGCAGAATGACTGTTTTTCTTAAACCAAATGATGTGCAAATCTAAAACAAACTCACCAAACTATGCAATAATCCCTATAAAGGTTTTATGCTAAAACCCGTATTATCGTGCCCTAATTGAACAGTAAGGGCAAGCTGAGACTTTTAGAGCAAAACAGACCCTCAGCCCCAGACCATTAAAAGCAGTGCAGTCCCCAGTCTCCAGTATTGTTTCACTTTAAACAAAAAGTCTGTCTTAGAAGTTAAATTACATACATACTTTAGAGGCTAAGAGGTGAGATCCAAATCTCAGTGTACGTGTACGTACTAAGAGAGAATAAGATTTCTGTCTTGATATGCACTTTCCATCTCTTAGGACCACTATAAAAGGGCATTGAAACAATTAGAACTTTACCTTACCCAGGTGCAGCTTAAGGTTTCAACAGGACATTGAGCTAATGGAATAGAGAGACCGCTATAGCTGTTGTATACTTGAATAGGCAGGGATGCTATGTGTAAGTTAAGTGTTTTTGAGAGCAAGGATACTTTGCATTATTGTTTAGGGATTAAGGTTGATCTCTGTCTATTAAACACCAAGGAACTTGCTGTACCAACCTGTTGCTGCTAAACCTATTTCTAACCCCTTTGTGTTGTGTTTCATCAATCCTTTCTGAAAGATGGTTCCTTCCTATTCCCCACATTGTGCTCCATTTAAGAGTATTCTGTTGGTAGGAGAAAGTCCTCTAGAGTTAAGAATCATGTCATTATAACATATAACCTTTCTAATATCGATGGCGCCACCTTCTAACCACATTCGTGGAGGTCAGCTCTGCACCAGCGGTGGCACAACTATGTCCAGGAAAACTGCAGTGATTGCAGGTTTTTGCATCAGCCCTGCACAAGAATCAAACACGACATAGCTGATATCTTGTGAGCAGAGATATGGAAAACTTCACAGCTATTTGGAGCCCGCTGTGGCCCTCCCTGTTCCAGTCTTTGTCGTGTTTCGTTTCTCCAGAGGACACTCGCACAACCCTTAATGACATCAAAGGGGTGTCTGGCATTTCTATACACAACCTTTTGTTAGCTTGCATTGCATTTGTGGATGCATCTGTGTTCATGTCTGTTGAAAGCCTAGTGTAGCCTACTAGCTACTTATTGAGCTGAATGTTATCCTGCTAAAGAATTCAATTATAATGGATTTTGTAAACTTTGGAGAATGTATATTTTATCAAAAGTCTTTATTGGTGTCAAGGGGTGCCTAGGGCCCCGATAGGTCACTGTAGTCCTCTGGTCATTGGAACTTGAATAGAGTTGTGTCCTTATTGTAATTTACGATGAAAAAACAAACGACTGACCCTTGTTCTCAAATTTAGCAGTAATATTGCTCCTGTCTCAGACCTGACTTCTAGAAAAGGATGCTCTCAAATTCCTGGAAGATCCAGATTGTAAATCTAATAGGTCCTTTGTCACCACTTGGCATCGGTGATAAAGAACTACAGTGTGACAAAGGTAGATCCATAGCATTTCAAGTAAAATGTATGTAGCTTAATTCAAATGTGGGTCCATATCCAAAGCTTTTATCCGATAAATTGACCATACCTAGATAGCAGGTGCACTACCGTAGGGTTGGTATTCCAACATTCCGATATAGTTTAGCAAAAAACATTTACTCAATCCAGGTCACCGAGGACAGCAAGACTAGACTTAGCCATTAAAATGAACGGTACTTTCTTAAAACTTGAAAATCACTTGTATCTCTTATATTCTTGTTGCATTTCATGATTTTTTATTTCATTTGGATAAGCCTATTATACTGTTTTTCCCTTCCCTTTAGTTTATGATGTTTGTTTTCCCCTGTAGCCAACAACATAAAACCAAAATAGGCAGGTGAATTCAAAGGATTCTTTGTTCTGACGTCCCTAATGTTACGCATGAGTGAACCTTGTGATTGATTTGCACTTTATTATATGCCCAAGTACACATACACTCCCATGTATATGTGTAGGGTTTCTCTGTGCTTACAGGTAAAGAAAGATACAAATGCATCAACTATGTGTCTTTTAATGTATAGAAATAAACTATGATCATATCAGGCATGTGGTGTCTATCTGATTTTGCAACACTTGTCATGCAGTATTAGGGGCTGGTGTTTAGTTTCTCACATAGTTCTTCCATGCAAGCCTGTAGTTAATATCATGACTAAGTATATAGTTCAAATATATATGAGCAGAGAGCTGTAAATAATCTAGCAAATGTTAAAATATATTAAAATGCAAATACATTAATGACTAGTGATTGGAAGGTTGCTGGTTCAAGTCCCACCACTGCCAGGTTATCACTGTTGGGCCCCTGAGCAAGAGCCTTAACTCTCAAGTTGTATTCAGCTCTGAAAACAGACTGGAGTAATGCAATAAATTAAAATATATATATTTTAAAGGTAAAAGAGGTCTCTCATGTACTACACTGACAACATGTATGCTACTTCTGTTAAATAATAGATGTTAATGAACCCAAACACTGTACATTTAATCTTACAGTCGCATGTACAATTTCATGGGGTCACTACCTGTAATGAAGATATCATAGAAGTTAACAGCATTTCTTTGGGGCCACTATTTTATCATCTCTTTTTAAACTCTAATTCACTTTAACTTATTGTTCAGAACACAACACCCTCTTAAAGAGCAACACCAGTTTGTTGCCTTAAAAGAACCCTGCGTCTTAAAAGCATTTCACACCACATACACAAATGGTACACTGATTCACCTCAATATTTTGTAGTCAATAGCTTTTAAAAACCCTGTCCATAAATATCTACAAGTTAAAAGGCAAAATCTACTCAGACCTACTTACTGAAGAATCCTCTGACACATAAACCCAACAAACATCTGGTGGATTCACCAGTCCATCAGCAGTGTCTCCTGTGGCTGTCTCCTGAAACTCTGCTAGGGTTTGCAGTCCGTGGCATTGACTGCTGCAGAGGGACCTGGGCACCCCGGCCTTTGGAAACTTAACTTTCTCGAACTCACTTTGCCAACGCTTCCGAAACTGCAAAGCAACTCCGCTACATTCCATGAAGGGGCCCGAGGAAAGCAAGAAAGGCGAAGAGAGGAGCGTGCTATCTCACACAGTGGGGCGGGAGATCATTTCATGCCAATTTGGACGAGGCCCGAAGGCCTTTCTGCCGATTCCGTGCTTGCTCGCAGCAGAAGGTGATGGCAGTGACCTCGGTTCAACATCGATTCCATCACATCCAGTTTATTCAGTTACTTAACTCACTGTCCTGAGCAGCCTGTTTTGCGAGCTGCGTCTGTTAGCAACGGAACAAAAATCTGGAAAGTCATTACTGAAACTTAGAAACCTAAATTTACAAGCCAACAAATGTTGCTTTCTCCATGCAGTGCAGGAAAGAAGCAGATTATGATCCATCTGAGGTAAGTCATTAAGTGCATTGAAATGAATTCAGAATTGTTTTTGAAAACAAACGTAGGGACATTGCACATTTTCGAGTCAAAAAGCAAACGGTGAGGAACCCCAGAGACATGACACAAGCAGACAGCCACTGCGTACTGTATGTGCTTAATGTCTGCTTACATGCTCTTTCTAATCACGGAGCATCGCCCAGTGACACGGAGACTCAACCAAGCAAAGTGTAGCGTGTCTTACGCTCTTTGCCTTTGTATAGATACTCACTACTGTTCTACAAATTTGTGCAACCTGTTGTCTCAGTGACATACAGCAATGTATATAACAAATGGTCTATAATACATATACAATATACATATATAATATATACATATACAACTGCATTGTATGTAAATACCAAGGATGGGGAGGTCTGCTATAATAGACCTTGTAACCACAGCTAGGTACACACTAGCTAAAAGGAATACTCATAGCTATACTAATCAGACTGGAAAGAACATGGATTTATACTGATCAATAAAGAGTAAGAGGACCATTTTAAATTGCGTGGACCCTAGATGAGTTCAAAGGTCTACAAAAGCTTGTGCTTTCCAGTCTTGGGGCAATAACAACATGCCCTTTCAATCTGAAATAACAGCAAGATATTCCAACAGTGTGAGAGTTCAAGCCAAGGTTGCTTAAGTGTTCACTTATAAGCAGGTGGATTACAACAACTTCAGCAAACGATCCAATAGCATTAAAAGTTCAATCAGTTTGCCACCCCTGAACTTTTAAAAAGTGACACTGATACTCTGCCAAGAGCTTGTGTGTGGTTTTAGGATGTTTTCCAGTGAACTGGTGTCTCGATTCACTTTCAATAGCAGGCTGAAGGGGACAAGCAATTTATGTCACTTTCTAACCTTTCTAACAATCTACAAGGTTTTCTATGTCAAATTTAGGAAGCATCGTACTTTAAATAAACCATCAATACTGGAGGGACAGTGCCTACCACTGAGAGGGATTGGACAGTCTACAGAAATAGAAAAAGCGATAAATAAAAAGAAATCAGTTGCAAATTTAGCAGCGCACTGTCATATCTAATCAACAATGTGCTTCATGCCTTACACACGATGCATTTTTTTGTTTACCATTGCAAAGCCATACAGTTCCACAAGGGAATTTGAGGGAAATCTCTGTTTTTTGTTTTGTTTTGGGGTTTTTTCAAAATAAAAGAAACCAAAAGACCAAATAACTGAATTGTTGCGTGAATGAGAGGGTTGCAGCACAGGCCCAAGTACAATCTGAGATTGAAACTCAGCCCAGGTCTCCATCAGTGATTCTCATAGCCCTTTTACTGCTGTTGGAGGCTGAGAAAGCCTTTTGGCCCAAGGCTTCCCAAATCTAATATGACAGCTCCCTTACAGTACAGAGCCCATCTGTAGTCCTGCGTACTTATTGAACTCAACCCCAAGAATATCACACGCACAAACACACTGTGATCTGTGTCCATCTTGGCATGTCTCCACAAATGAAGCCATTTAACACAGGAAGAACAGCCAGTATATTATTTTGGGCTTTTTTCCCCACTAAATCCGGTGAAATGATGTAACGGACTGGGCCCATAAGTACACTACAAAAGCCTGAAAATGCTGGCCAGAGTTCACAACAATCCCTCTCCTTCAACAAGCATGACTCTGTCTACAGGCGTGGATGAGTCCATGATGAGGCACATCCATGGGATATAATAATTTTATGCAGTATTCATGTATAGTCTTCATGTGGAAAAACAGACAGACATAGACAGGGCTAATAGTACCGAATGGTAAAGAAAAAAATGGGTTTAAAAAATTAAAAATAGACTTTTAACATACTGTTAATATGAACAGTTAAATCATAAAAAGATCATTTCAAAAAAGCCAGAAGGAACAGAATACAGACAACAGTAAATGCCATATGACTCAATGTACACCATTTAGTACTTCCAAAAATCGAAGCTTTGTACAGTTAGGCTTACAAATAGAATATTTATATATGACAGTACTGGCACACATCTCGACAACTAATAAAAACCCCATAAGCAAATGAATAAAGCGCATAACCTGGAGAGCAGTGATCTATCTTTCACATTTCTTCTTTTCTGTCCTTTGACCCACACTGCCTGTTCACATACGTTGTTCAAAACATGTATAACAGCATTCTAAGATGGCTGGTAGCTTCTCTGAAGACAGGAGGCTCACTATAAGACAAGAAGACAGGAGGCTCACTATAAGACAAGAAGATGTTGATTCATCAACAGTTTCATAATAAAAATGTAATGCATAATAAAGTACAATTATTCTCAGACAATTCAAGCACAGTCACCTAAAAAATGCTGATATGTTTTTTTTAAAAGAAAGGAGGTATGTACTATAAAAAGAGGTGCCTGTTAATTAAGATCCTTAAGACAAAACAAGCGGTCACATTTTTCCTAGAGGTTTTACGTTTATATATTCACATACTGTCTTTCTGTTGTTTGTTCTTGCTTTGGTAAATGCAGTCAGAAGTGCCATAGTGTCATTTTTGCACCCTACATGCATGCACGAACACACACGCGCGCACGCACACACACGCACACACACGCACGCACACACACACGCACACGCACGCACACACACACGCACACGCACGCACACACACGCACACACACACACGCACGCACACACACGCACACACACACGCACACAATGCCATGTGAGTGCATGACTAGCCAGCTCAGCAGCAGGCTGAAGCCAGCCGCAGGGGCACACAGAGAGGAACAGTATAGGGAGATAATGTCCTGCTATCTGATAGATATCTGGCATCTTGCTGAAACTGGAGAGAGGGCTTTCTCAAGCTTCCTCTTATCTTCGGAATTGCTTCTTTTCAACACATTATACTCTCGCTAATACTTTTAAGCATCCCAGCTCTGCTTAAACCCATCACAATGTAGCACTCTTAATCCGCAAAGTTAACTTGAGCGATAGATTATGAGGTCATGCCAGTATTCGCTGGTTCTTTCTACGGGGCCAAAAAGGGCAGTAGGAATGCAGGACAATCGGGGACTCCCCATCGCATCCACACTTCTCATGAATAGCGTGTGTTACGGTGGCGTGCTACCACAGCGCGTCGGAAGGAAAGTGTCAGCAAAGACGTTCGGACGTGTATGCATTCTTCGTATGCTTTCCCAGGTTTTGTCATCTCTAAGCGCTCTCTAAACAAGGAGCCTCTGACAGCATAACCAGAGAGTAGCCAGCGCCTCGGCCATGATGGTGAAGTCGGCGTGGTGAGGCAAAGAGAAGGCTGAAATGCGCCCTGCTTTACTAACCTCCAGTACCCGAAATTCACAATCACAAATTTCAGAAGAAATGGTGCAAAAGGTGGGGAGGTTTGCCACGGGTGCCGCATTTGGGATTCATACCAGTTGGATGGTATCAAATCTTTACTAACATTCACTTAGACAAATACTGATTATTCATTATTAGACAAATAATGGATTGGCCCTTACTATATGAAATGGTTAGAGTTTCATAAATCAGTTAAAAAATGCTTTTCATGGGAAAGCTGCCTTGTGTTTGCTGGTAAATAACACTTTTCTTATCATTTTCATGGGTAATACTGTGTTGTAGGAATATCATATCATTAATCCTGAATCAATATCATTAGTCAAAGGCATTCATAAGTGTTTATTTATTACTATTATAGAAACGCAGTGGACATAACCATACTACAAACAGTAATCTACTCAAATTCTTCCGTAGTTAGAAATGTTTCATAGCGCTCCCTTCTACAGTAAGTAAGAACATTTAAGCAGCAGCAACTCCCTTATGCAACTGACCTGTGCGCAGTGGATACTGTGCCAAACTCTGCCTTTCTCGCCAGCAGGGGGCGATGTTATATAAGGCTTGGTCTATTCTGGGAGCACAAGTTTGGTTACAGTTAGACATTAGCTGTAGCAGTTACATCAGATTTTATTTTTATTTTTAGCTGATCAGATTTATGTAGTAGTACCTAATTTGCTGAGACACTGCAAAAACTGCTTTCTTGCTTAAACAAGACCTTTGTATGAATCCGAATTCGTGCACTCTCTCTTAGATATGTTAGCTTTCATACTTAGAAAGGTACAGAACCGAGACTCCGAAGTCCTGCCTCAAGGAAATTCTCACAAGGGTTAATTCTGTAGATTCACAGCATGGCGTAGTTCAGCCTTCTCTTTGTCTTGCACCACTAACTTCAACGTATTATATATTTCTTTAACAAAAACATTTATATTATGTTTTGAGGGAACTGATAAATACAATATCTGTGACATTATATTTCCTTTTTAAATTATTACTTTAATGGGTTTTCAAGCATGTCCTGCTTTGGAGAGGGAAACTGTAAGAGGCCTTACAGGGACATCTAGTGGCAGTGAGAACCGCAGGTGTTACAGCATGAGAACAAAATATAACTCCTGTTTAATGAGAGTGGTTCTTAACAAAGGGCAGCTGTAGGCTATGTGCCAACACAGCCAGCATTGCCAAGGTCACAGTCATCTGAAACATGGAAAGAGAAAGTCAGGTTCATTTGCATACACTAAGAAACTACGCTTAGTTTATATAACAGCATATATGGAAACAGCAATATCTACAGGAAAGACCTGTAATGTATATGTAATGGCATGTAATGTTGGACTATATTGAAATTTGATTCACATGGTCTATGAAAAAGCAGTAACTGCAGTAAGTGTCATCTAATCTCTGCCATATATGATGAAAGTACTATAGACACGTTTTGTATTATATATTAAATTGCCAATGGACTCCAGTTAAAAACATTTAAGCCAGTTGACTGAACCAGTGGTTAAAGTCCTTGACTTATAATCAGAGGGTTGCTGGTTCAATCACACCACTGCCAATTTACCACTGCTGGGCCCCTAAACAAGACCCTTAACCCTCAGTTGCTTAAGTTGTACTCAGTCATCTGGATAAAAGTGTCTGGTAAATGTAAAACGTCAGCTATTCATGCTCACTTGCAATGATATAATACTAGAGTAAGTATCCCCTCTCCTTATTGACACTTAATTAATGTAGCAAGGAAAGGCGAAGCAAGCAATGTGCATACTCTGATAGTTCATAGTACAGTGGGCTTTAGAAACTGGACTTATGATCTTAGAATACTGACACACACAGCAGAAATGTAGTAGCAGACCTGCTTCTCCCGCTGAGAAAGCCGCTCTAAACGTTTCAGCAAGGATAAGTTTGAATGGGTTTTGTTTTTTGTTTTTTTTACTAAAGCCATGGCTATCCAGGGTTTTTCTACCTCAAATTATTGAGAATTCTACACTTAGACTTATTTATTTAAAGGTGTAATCAATTAATATCTAAAATAAAACAAATCCACCCAAGGCATCTGAATTTTTTCGTAGCCTGGGGATAGAACTGGACTGCTAGATTGTGCATCAGTGTTCACCCTTCATATAGCGTCATCTAGTGAAAACGTACAAAAAATAGGAATAGCTTGGCATTTTTTGTTTGTTTGTTCGTTTTTGGCTGCTTTTCACTCAATCAACTTGAATACAATCTTTCCATTTCATTAAGCATTTAGATTTAACATGAATGCATAATAATACACTCATTGCATATTCATTAAAAAAAAGGAAAACAGTATATTTATTTTAAGTTGTATCCTGAAGTTGCTTCCGCTTGTGGCAGCCCAGTGGCAAGGCCTATTCTTTTATACTGATATTTACTGTAGACATGTGTGCCATTTTGTTAAATCCCAGCAAGATGAACTGGTGGCCTGTTTCCATCGGGTAGCCAGTCCCACCAACTGTACGGATCCAAGTGTGTTCCAGAGGACCAGATTTATGTAACAGGCCTAAGGCTTGTGTGCTGTCACAGTCCTGGGCCGGAGCTAAGATTGCTACAAACACCGGTGTAAGCCTGCAGAATTTCACAGCAGGAAAGCAACTTTAGCACAGAATTTAGGCAACTTCTTTCATCTTTGTCTTTTTGTGCTTTTTCTAATTTCTACGTTTCTTGCAAGTAAGCTTTTATTCAACCTTGAGTACTAATTTAGAAACAGTGTATTACTAGCAATGTAAAAACATTGGTAAAAGGATAATTTATGTTCTTCTTTACAGTTCTTTAGAATTTATACTCTAACTTTGGTATTCTTATTTTTAGGATGAATCTTATTCTGAATTCAGCACCACTTTACATAAATATGTGAATTTTACAAGATTCTGTTGGTTGTCAGTGTTCTTGGGTCAGCTGTCCACTGATTTGAAGTAATTTCACCTTAAATCTTTGTATATGTGAAACAACAAACTTCTCTGTTTACTCCATATTCAGCTGCTACATCACCACAGCTCTTTCCAGCATGGCCCTCATTCACAGTCTCATTTAGCTCTCCAAGGCTTGTTGCCACCTGTCACTAAGATAATAGGTTCTCCCTCCTGTGTCCAGGTCTCAGGGATTTTTCCTTGCTGCTGAGGCCTTTGGCTTGTTCAGTGTAGGTTTCAGGCTTGGACGTGCAAACTGCTCAGTGACAATGAGTATTTGTGAAAAGCACTAAGCTTTTCACAAGTTCTGCATCATTCCAGAACTCTGGTTACCATTCCTGAACTACATTTCCCAAGCTTCCTTGCATGCAGTGTTCTCTTGGATTGATCACTATTAAGCACTACAGCATGGCTCTGTTTTCCCCACTTTCAAATGTTCTGTATTGGTACACTGTTTGTGTCTATTGTGCACTGTCTTCCTGATTATTTACAACAGCTGAACAGTTGCCTCCTCTTCTGGGGTTATGCATTTCCCCCCTTTTTAAATTTAGCACTGTGTACAAAATGGTAGGTCTCTCCGAGCATTTTTCCATATGATTTCATCATTTAGTAACTTAGCTTCCCAAAGTGTTCGCATGGGACCGCTTAATAAATGTAAATAAGTCGCACCGGATAAGAGCGCTTGCCCAGTGCTGAAAATGTAAAAGTAATGTAACCGCATGAAAAATACCGAATTGTGATTTAGGCTGTATGTGACATGGATCAGTGCCCGCTGAAATGTCACTTAAATCGTGTCCATTACAAGGTCATAACTACAGTTTACACAGTTTACATGACATTTATTCTGTAGCACACATTTACACTAGTGTCCTTGATAATCAGTTTGCCGTCGTTTAGGTCGCATCGAAAATCACAGCTGACGCTAAAAAGGCCGATCGAATAAGGTTCGTCCATTACGCTCTTTTTAGTCAATCAAATAGCCAGTGGAAGAGGAAACTGTATTTACTTTGAAGTAAAAAAATACTTTTGTCTCTTTGATCCTCGGATAGGTTCGTCAGTGAATGATTTCATGTAAACACACAGGTTTGTGTTTCTTTTAACACTAGCGGAACATTGTCAGTCAGGCGGGGGGAAAGCTTTTTAATTATAACACTATATGTGGAAGATCATTTTTCGACAGCTGAGGTTCGACTTGAAATATTTATGATAATTTGGCTTCTTATGTTAACTGGCATGTTCTGTGTGTAAATACGTTGCCACTATCGCAGTGTAAAGTGTATGAATCCACAATTTCGCCAAATAGTTTTCCTATTCCCTGTGTCACGCCTATGTCGATCATGCCATGTGGAATTCTTTAAACCAGAACAGGCTTAGCCTAAACGGTGAAATTAGGATTCGGTTTGGTTATGGCCGTAGATCTACTCGTGAGTTTAATGTGCCAGAATATTCCATTCTCTCTGAAGAAAATGAGGGAAGGAACAGGAAGATGGCGCCATGCAAGGAGCAGGGAGCCGCGGGCGTACATATAACCGAGAAGGTGGCAAATATAAAGATATAACAAATCAGAATAAGGATATAACACAATATAATTGCAAAACCATTATGTAGTTAGTACTATTACAGAACAGTCTAATTACGCGTATAGACTGATATTGGCACATTGTGTAGACCAACGGGAAAATTACCCTGTGGAAAGGAGCGAGGAAGCAGGGGACTACGAAGGCAGCGAGACTGCAGGTGCAGCTGAAAATGTTCGAGGCTAATAATGTATTTGGACGGCCGCAGATGTAGCAGGAATCATTAGAAACACGGTCCTAGAATTGAGAGCTCGCTTAGGTCCAAAAAAGCGCGAGGCCGTTGTCGCTCGCGCCCTGTTTGTTCCTCTGCAGAGGCTGAGAGATGTTTCAGAACCCTGAGAGATGTTTCAGAACCCTGAGAGATGTTTCGGTACCCTGAGAGATGTTTCAGAACCCTGAGAGATTTTTCGGTACCCTGAGAGATGTTTCAGAACCCTGAGAGATGTTTCGGTACCCTGAGAGATGTTTCAGAACCCTGAGAGATTTTTCGGTACCCAGAGAGATGTTTCAGAACCCTGAGAGATGTTTCGGTACCTTGAGAGATGTTTCAGTACCCTGAGAAGACTTTCGGTACCCAGAGAAGAGGTTCAGTACCATCGGAAGACTCAGGACGCGGCTTATTTCACGAGCTAACGTGTCTGTTGGCATATCAGAAAAGCTTGGGCAAATTATAACTTAAAGAAGTTGTTTTAAATTGATTTTATTCACATAGATTTTCTTCGAACAACAACACATTTTTAAAAACGGCATATCCAGATATGTAAATAACAAATATATATTTGTTGAACTATTTGTTAATGTCCATTGTTTTCATGCTTGGTTATTCCTGGTAAGCAAAGCTACATGTTCGTATTATACGTTTGGTCACCAGGGTAACAACTAATAGTGTTACTATGTTCCTGCGCTCGTTGATAATTAATTATTAAGCTACTATTTTATATTAGTTCGGAGATACATTGTAGTTCATTTTACCCAAAATGAAAAAAAAACACAACATATAACTACATATAACATGTAACTGCATCTTTTTTATTTTAAAATATTTAATCTCATTGTATTAACTAATCAATTATTAGGTCCATTGAATTATGTGAATTTGCATACAATTTAATTAGATTTCAGTGAGGGGGCACGTGTAAGCATGAACGCTCATGCATAATAACATTTGTTTGTTATAATTTTACGAGCTGTTTTTGTGCAGGTTGTATTTGATAAGATATCCCTGGCTGGCATTATTATTTACCTTACAGCACACAATAACAGAAGTCAGTCAATAATGAGGTGTGTTTTGTGATGGATACCACATATGAGCCTGCCATATCGCTATGCCACAATTTCGTGAGGAGAAGCCTTGCCTATGAAACTGTGTGAAAGAATCACAAATGCTCTGTATTCTAATTTCAGCGACAATCATTTTTGCAAACCCCCCCCCCCCTTTTTTTTTTTGCAATTCTGTGAACGTTGTCAATCAAATTTTACCTATCAACTTCACCACTACTGTATGAAATTACAGATTCCAGAATAGAGCTCCGACAGGACGCTTACAAGAGTATCTCAAATGACGTTTTGATGAAGCTCTCCGGTGGCAAACCGCTTAAAAAGAAGGCTTGGAGGCGAAGCTCAGTGCACTCGGAGGAGGTCTCTCCTTTCAGCAGTCATCACCGTCCTATTTTACTGTATGATTAATTAGGGCTAGGCTATCTCGCGGTGAGCGTTACTTAACTGCCATCTACTGTTACACTGTCAGGCCGAGCAGTAAGATCGCGTCCACCAGTTTAGCTTTGAGGCCGAAGGACTGGCTTCGTTTCTGGACGCCGGCCCCCCAAATTTCACACTCAAAAAGACCTCAAACGACACCGGAGCAGGAATGAGCAATTACGAGTCATTACCTCATCAAAATGTGGACACGTTCAAATTCCTCAGGTAGACCTCCTTTCCAGTCTGTATAGGACACTCTACGGACACTTCAAGGCTTACGCACATTAGAGCTGTTTTAACAAAGATGCTTTGATTGAGACTTAGACAGTTTCTTGGTTGAAGTAATTACCTGGAAATAGAATAAGTTTACGAAAGAAAAAAAGGTGCGACGAATCTAAATATTAGGCATTACGCCTTCCACAGATACGCGTGTTAGTTAAATCAGACATTTGTTGGGGGAGGAGGGGTTGTTGTTTTACTTAAAATGTTCTGCAAAAAAAAAGCAAAGGTAGAATAAGAAAATGTCGACAGCATGTCGCAAAGTCACCATCGCAAATTACGTGTGAATTGAAATATAGTGTTAATACTGTCTCATCAGTACTGAACCTCTCTCCCTAGCTCTCTCTTTATATATATATATATATATATATATATATATATATATATATATATATATATATATATATATATATATATATATATATATATAATATTTTATTATATAGCGTGGCTGAATGGATACAATGATAGATATTATTTTCACTCAGAAATGAGAAATGTAGCCTCTCATTTCAAATTAAAATCGAACGGCCGTTTTAAGTTTGGAATTGAAGTATCCCATTTTAACAAGCACAGACATTTTATAGCTGTAACGTTCATTCCAAATGGAAAGCTAAAATTTGTTAAGTGTCGAAATAAATATTCCGTGAAAGTTTTTGTTACAAATGTCAAACAAAAACAGTGGTGTTGTAAATCGTATTAATAGAGGATTGCACGCTTGGCCTTTCTGTAGCCAAATACCTTACAAGGAAAAGGATGTGACACGAGTGAGCAACGTGATTTCAGTGGGTGCTTTAACAAGTTATGCTGTGGGAAGTCTAGACAACAAACATGTTACACAATGTGAGGAATACCGTGAAGTTTAAACCGATAAATCGAAAGAGATCGTTGCAATTTCCTGAGTGCTCGGAGTGCATCAGTGGACATTTCGCCAAATAAGTACAAAAGACGATAAACATCTGTTTGTACTTTAACGTAAATAATCGAAGTGTGGAAGTATTTCCGATATTAGGGTAAACTTTATAAATTTATTAACGAAACTGAGAATAACTACAACACAGGCTTTTAAGTCTTCAACGCAGCACTTAAACTGAATAATTGAAATTTAATTCATTTAACCTAGACAGCCCTCTGGTGCCTCCTCCATTAACCAAATGATGCTTTAACGCGTGTTTATCGCACGCCGTAATCCGCTGGTCATTATATGGGGGATAAAGACCCTTGTCGCGCAGGTCCGTCTGTGCGTCCCAGCCTCAGCCAAGCATTGCGGGTTGGCGCCGTGGCCTCTTCAGCCACAACATCAGGTGTAGGGTTACTGTTTGTTGTGCCGTGTGTACACTAATAGGGCTGTTGGATGTCAGGGTGGGCGTCACATCATCGGACATCCACTTCGCACTGAAGGAACGCTCGGCCAAAGAGAGACAGTGTGCAAACAAGCCTAATAACGAGATCTTAAGACAGCAGCGCGATAAAAAAAAATAACGGAAATGTGACTTAGATAAAGATCACTTCGTCCCGTATCCAGAGAAAAACTGTAGCTGAATTCATTGCAGGATAAAATGCAGGAATGTCCAGTGTCGATTGGTCTTATATATTCTGCATTAATAAAGCTCAATACTGAGCTTAATATTTTTTTTTTTACAAGAGTATGTCTATTTATTTAAGTGGCGTAATAAAGGCATCGTTGTAAGAAGACTGGGAAAGCATATTCATAATAAGTCGCTTTAAATTTGTAAGACTTTGATGTCACCGCCCAAAGGCGCAAAGAACACTAAGGTTTGACCTCCCCATAGCCCTGGATGATTTATATGACAAAGTTAGGGAACAAAAATTATTTTAAAAGTGTTTCAGAATAGGCTCACCGCCACTTTGTTTGCTAAAGAAAAAAATTATCTTAGTTTCCAAAAACATAATGGTCATATAACAATTTTAGTTTTTGGATTATCGTAACTTGCGTTTAAATCGGACACGCCAGAACACACAAACTAACATGTTGAAAATAAGTTTAAAAAAAGAAAACGTTTTCCAAATATACAAACTATCCTTGCAAAATGTAGCCTGCGAAATATTTGTTATAGTTAAGTCTTGTTACGCGCCCCGAGACGCGCAGAAAGGGAGGGGTCAGCATAAGATAAGAGCGAGCTTCCCACCTCGCGCTCAAGAAGCAGCTAATGGCAGTTCGCGGAAGCGTGAGCAGAGCGAGCTGAAAGGCATACTCTTGATCTTGTGTACCACTAGGCGACAGCTTGAAAGTCGCTGCAGAGGCAGGATTCGGCTTTTTCTTAAGCACAAATACACGTATTCGTTTACATACGGGTGGAGTTTTACACGGCAGTCTTTTTGGCCTTTGCATTAACTTGTTCACAACTCCCCACGCGATATAAAGATATATATATAGCTATATAGATATATATATAGAGATATTTTTTTATTATTATTTGCGTCGTGTAGCGATGCTTCCTAGCCCTATGACTTCGACGCCTTTCTCGGTTAAGGATATCCTGAAATTGGAACAGCAACAAGTTTTTAACCAGCAGGGATTTTCGAATGCTGAGCCAGATGAGGCGCCGCTGCAATCTCTTCAGCTCCAGTGCATGCACAGTGCGCTGAGTCGAAGTCTGGAGTTACTCTACAGCCCGGAGAAGCCTAGCTTCCTTTCTGGGGAACAGGTGAAATGCGCCCTTAACTCGGATGACTTCGATGTCCTGCGTGGTTCGTGCGGGTCCCCGAAGGAAGAAGACAGGGATCAGAGTTCTCATTCAGGTAAAGAGACTTGCCACAATGACAAAATCTCCATACGGCGACGGTCGCGGTATAATGTGCCCACGAGTCTCTGTTTCATGTCTTTTGCGTAAATGTACACAGCAGAGATGTTATCCA
Source organism: Electrophorus electricus (assembly GCF_041902795.1). Taxonomy (NCBI): domain Eukaryota; kingdom Metazoa; phylum Chordata; class Actinopteri; order Gymnotiformes; family Gymnotidae; genus Electrophorus; species Electrophorus electricus. The sequence continues at coordinate 2,841,350 of NC_137516.1, read as the reverse complement.
CTTAATATGATTTACTTGGACTCTTGAATGAATATACATGTGCGGTCAAACAACCTCCCGCCTTTCCTCGATAATGTTATTTTCCAGTTGAATCGTTATTTGTCGTGGTGGTCATGTGCGCCTGCATCGTTTACTTCGTCAGACAAAAATAATATTAGACAACAAAGATCAACAAAGGCCGCGTTATAAATCATGATGCACTGTTACTGTGTTAAAATAGCTATTTTAGGCCTCATAGCCGAATAAAACCATTTACTATGTATCACCTAAAATAAATTGTACTCTTTTATCTTGCTGATTCCCAAAACAAAACAAATCCACGTGTATCGGTTATTATATTTTACTTTTATACTGAAAAAAAGGTTTTTAAGGAATGGACACACTACGCAGATGGAGCGGTTCTTAATGCGATTAATGTTGTTATCTGTGAATAGGTGTGTGTGAATTTGAAGACTCGGCTTGTAATGGCAAACAGCAAGACACGCAACCAGACAAACCGAAGCAGAGGCTGCGCAGGAAACCGCGCGTGCTCTTCTCCCAAACCCAAGTGTTCGAGCTGGAGCGACGGTTCAAGCAGCAGCGCTACCTCTCCGCGCCGGAGCGCGACCAGCTCGCCACGGTGCTGAAGCTCACGTCAACTCAGGTCAAGATCTGGTTTCAGAATCGGAGGTACAAGTGCAAACGCCAGCGCCAGGACAAAACCCTAGAGCTAGCCGGTCACCCGCTGCCACCGCGAAGAGTGGCGGTGCCTGTACTGGTGCGCGACGGCAAACCTTGTGTTGGAGGGTCCAATGGTGCACCATACAACGTTACAGTAGCTTCTTATCCATACAACAACTACTACAACAGTTATGGAAATAACCCGTATAGCTGTAGCTTTACCGGCATGCCGTCCTTTGCCAATACGACGCAAATACAAAACCACATAGTTGATATGAATCTAACTATGGGAGGAGCTGATGGATCTCTAGGGCAGCAAGGACCGTTTCAGGCTACATTACCGGGAATCCGAGCGTGGTGAAGGCTCCCGAAAGACTGAGCCAACTCGAACATAAACATGCACAACATATTCAGATAACCTGTGTAATAAGACTGAGCTGGGAAGACTCTCCCTAAAAGCGACATCTGTCACACACGGATAAACGCGGCAGTAACTATCACTTAAAGAGAGTATCTCTAATAGATGACCCATCGGAACGCTGGGTCTGAACTGGCGCTCATAGTGATACCCTCATTTTTATTAGCCTACGTGTAAATGTTTGTGTATTATTAATTTTTTTTTTTTTTGCATATAACATTTAGAAAAATAAAAGATATTCGTTTACTTCCCAATAAGAGTAATTATTCAAACCTCTGTGTTTATATATTGCTTGTTTGTGTATAGCAAACATTTTAAATGATTATCTGGCACAGTGGCGCTTATATATATATATATATATATATATATATATATATATATATATATATATATATATATATATATATATATATATATATAAACACTTTGCTCAGTTGATGAAAGACCTCTCTCCCAAATGTCTACAATTTTTAGACTTCTTGTCAAGTCACAGCCTAATCTTCTGTTTTGACATATTAATAATTCACCTAGTTCTCATGTTGTTTGAGATATACTAACGATATACACTTTTGGTTGCATTACATTTAGCTCAAATAAAATATCGCTGCAGATTGTTTACAGGTAATAACGAAGAAGGCTTTGGAAACCTGTATCCTGTGAAATTTAAATTCAGAAGTAACGACCAGCATGAAAGTGCACATATCCTATGCCGTCGTGTTATTTTCGCAGTCAGACTAACATTAGAGAGAAATGCATTACCATAATAGCAACAACAACAACACATAAAAAATAATAATAAAAACGAATAAAAAAGCATAAACTAAGATATGTATTCTGGTATGTAGTTAAGATAGATAAAGCGCTATAATTAATAATTGATTACATGCTAATAAACGAGTTGGTTTGCACGGTTCTTCGTTCCGTGATCTGAACATCATGAACGACCCCAAATGCAGACTCGTCCCGAGGTTTTGTTTTTTTTTTCATTGTGAGCGGCTACTTTGTGGTTTCTATAAGTCACAAGTGGATCAAACAAAGGCGAATAGACCACATAATTCTGATACCTTGTTTTGCGGTCTTAATGTCCAATGCTGAATAACGAGTTTGCGACAATCTGGTAATGTTTGGTGTTTGGTCTCGTTAGGTTAACGTTGCTTTCGCTGGCACCATTCAGCAAGGACGTTATTACGGTTTAATAACGTGCTACGCAGCGCATTAATTGTTGACACTGTGGCTGGTGTGCTCATTAAGTCAGCGCATTGTAAAACACTAAATGATATCGATGAAGTCGGGATTAATCGGACAATCTTAATGCGATCCAATGAGCCTGTCATTACAGTCCCATTAGGTAAACAGACGAAACAATAGCAGTGGCGCGCGATAAGGCCGCAGCACTCTGCGCGCGGAAAGAAGGTCCGATAGTAAACAGAGCTGCAGACAAGCCGGCACTGCAACGCTCTGGTCTCTGCATCTAGCAGGGAAACGGTCTCTCAAAGCTGAGGGACACTGATCGGTTATGTGATCAGATGGAGCGGATGAGCTGCAGATTTTTAGAAATCACGCATCAAAATCGTGCATTTTTTAAAGAAACTCAAATACGCGTCCGATCGGTAATTTCGAATTATAAATATTTACGATTACGACTCTTAGGCCTTGAAATAATATTCATTTCAAGAGAAAGCGGGCGAAATTGACTTAATAATTAGTCTCACGATTGCAAAAGTGCACGAGCGTTTTTTGTTGTTGTTGTTGTTGTCGGTTTAGGTCGCCTGAACGGAATGCCAATACTTGTGTTCTTCTATTACAATAAAATATTTTAAACTATAAAATACTTTTTTTTTAAGGTTACATGCCCAGCAAAGTTGCCAGCGTGGATTTAACATCTACCCAAAGTGTTATCTATGTGTGTTATCTATGTGTTTTCTATGTGAACATAGAAAGTGATCATTTAACACTGGCGAATTTGCTGGAAGATTGCTTTGCTTAAATGAATCTAAACTGCAGATTTAAAGACTAACTGTAAACTATATATTAATTACATTATTTTTAATATATTATAATACTAATTTGCAATTATTATTTAGATTTAGATCAACAAACATGAAGTAGTAAAAGAATAATATTTTTAAAGATCCTAAAAATATAAAATATTTTTATTACTTTTCAGTTATCCGTTATTTGTAAGGTCTGTGTGCCTTAATTCTACATTACCTAAGCCAGTGGAAGGTCTACATCAAGTTGAGCAAAAATGAACACATTGTATTGGTCGCAGAAAGTGAAACTGAACTGTGTATTAATGGACAAATTATGTCTTAAGTTTCCAATACCATTGCTGGGTGTTTTTGTGGATAGAACCAGAATAGAGACTGAAATACTTTGAAAAGTCTCTAACACCCAGATAAGGGAAATGTTGCCTACATGGCTTGGAGCAATATTTAGCAGACTGATAAGAAATGTGTAAGTAGCTAAGAGCAGTATTTGGCAGCAGGCAGACAGAGTGGAGACTGTAGCCACTTGAGGAGATCAGATAAGCTTGTTTTGTGTGTGTGTGTGTGTGTGTGTGTGCGCGCGTGTGTGTGTGTGCGTGTGTGTGCGTGTGCGCGTGTGTGTGTGTGTGTGTGCATGTGCGTGTGTGTACGTGTGTGTGTGTGTGTGTGTGTGCGTGTGCATGCGCGTGTGTGTGTGTGTGTGTGCGTGTGCATGCGCGTGCGTGCATGTGTGTGTGTGTGTGTATGTGTATGTGCGTGTGTGTGACAGACCGAAAGAGATAGACAATCATTGGTCAGAATGTGTTTTTACATGTGTGGATAAGAATGAAATTGCATGTTGAGTTTATGTTTGTGTGTCCGTGTGTGTATGTGTGTGCACATACACAAACGTTTATATGCACATAGGGATGTATGCATGTTTGTGTATGTGTGCATACATAGATAGGAATTTTTGCTTCTCTCATATGTATGCATGTATGGTAAAGCTCTGTGTGTGTGTGTGTGTGTGTGTGTGTGTGTGTGTGTGTGTGTGTGTGTGTGTGTGTGTGTGTGTGTGTGAATGAGTGATGGATCGTGTATTTAAGTGTGCACGTGTGTGTGTGTGTGCACGTGTGTGTGTGTGTGTGTGTGTGTGTGTGTGTGTGTGTGTGTGTGAATGAGTGATGGATCATGTGTTTAAGTATGTCTGTGTGTGTGCGCGTGTGTCGGAAGCAACATTCAGCACAATCCGCGAGGCTGTCCTACAGGAAGAGATGAGATCTGAGACACACTCAGCCTGTCAGTGACAGACAGCGTAAGACAATAGAGACCTGAATCCTCGCAGCCCTTACTGCCCACGCTGACTCACAGAGAGGTCTAAGACTTTGACCACAATGGAAAATACAATGAATATATATATATATATAAACCTCTGCTATAATGATGTTTATTAATTTTAATTAGAGAGGAAGACCTTTCAATACAATACAAATTCCAAATTCAAAAGAACATATTCATTACTAGTATGTCATAACTTTTCTCAGACTCTGCTTATGTTTTCTCAGTATCACTGTACTGTTTTCGTGTATCACTGTATCTAGACATTAGTCAAAGCAGGAATGTACACCCAAACAGGCACCTAAAGAGTTCAGTCAGAAAAGGTCAGTAACTGCAGCCATTGCTGAAACTTGTCAGAGCACACAAGTCTTGAAACCAGAGAGGAAGGCAGTTTCTAAGCAGACATTAACATTTGTAACCAGATCAAGACAAACTGCCAAGCTATAAAACACTGCCCACATTTAATGACTCAATGAACTTTAATGACTCGTTGAAGACAGTGAGAAGCTTGTCTTCATTACATCCATTAAAAAATATAAATAATAGTATGAACCTTTCTCCAAATAAAGACTGGATGTCCCAAAAAAAGACACTTGGACCTTGACAAAGCTAACATCACACATCTGTCCACACTTACGATACATCACTCAACTGTCCCCCATCTATAAACACACTCTTGTCTTCTGGCCAAACATGCTTAAACCGAACAGAATACTGGCCGAGCGGTGTTTGTTAACAGCTGCCATGTCAAAAATCCATTTCCTTTCGCCTGACCCTCCTTGCCTAATCAGGATGGTGCCGGATGAGGGTGATCTGAAAGCACAACCCTGGGCAGAGACACGGGGGCAAGTGTACTGGCTTACAGCTGCACTAAATACGTGTCTTATCATTCGGCAACATCTAAACTTAGACTTAAATTGAGATTTTCACTGTGTGTTGCAATCACTTTGCTGACAAAAAACAAAACAAAACAAAACAACAAAACAGAGCTAAAGTTCAGTCCTTGAGCATGTTTACCAAAGCAGAGAGCTGCATGAGCTTGTAGGCTACTGCACATAATTCCAGAAATTGACAAGCTCTCTCTCCTAACCGCAGCTATGCAGAACCAAAACTATAAGACGACCAGGTCACGAGGGCAAATAAACAAAGCCTGCGCGCGAGCCGGTTTCGGACGGCGATGTTTGTGGCGGAAGGAACTGCGCTGAATCTTCATGAAGCTTCTAGTCGTGGAACGCATGTTCAGAAGGTCGACTGTTTAGAAATTTATGAATTTATTAGGAATTCTGTTTTCTGAAATTCTACAGAGAAGATCTGCTGACAAGCATTAAGAATGCATGTGAAAAATCTCTCCAAATAAAAACACTATTATCCATTACCAAGTAAAATATAACACTTCTGCATATACCTTTCTTGATATTCCTACACAGAGGTGGTTTAAACCATGAGGAAGATTCATCAACATAATTTCTCATCATTTGGTAAGAAAGGAATGGTCTTTGACAGATAATAATCTATCTATCTATCTATCTATCTATCTATCTATCTATCTATCTATCTATCTCTCTCTCTCTCTCTCTCTCTCTCTCTCTCTCTCTCTCTCTATATATATATATATATATATATATATATATATATATATATATATATATAAGCATTGACCTTTTAAGATAAATTAATGAAAGCAAATAATCTCAGGATATTTATAGAAAGAAAGCCTCAAAAATAAATTAAATCTTAAGTACATATTCAACATTTTTGAAAAACAAAGAGATTTTTTTTTTAATAAAATCACCCTTTGTAAATGCATGCGTGGGTGTGTGCACATGGGTGTAGAACAAAAGCCATGCAATGGCTGTGTATTCAGAGGATGAAGACATTCCATCACTCAGTCTCTCTGTGTACGTTATGTCCCTCAACCACCTACAATTCTGCCTCAACCAGTCAGATGCCACTCTAAAAGCATCACACAAGGTTCGAGCTTATTCGAGAAAATCCAAACATCTCGAAAATGACACCTGCTCCCGAAAACGAAAATATAAAAGATTTTTAAAAACAGATATAGAAATAGAAAATAGAAGACAAAAACAAAACAGAAAACAGATATGTGCAAAGTTTGCCATAATTTAATATTTTGCACTGGATGAGTCGAAACTTTGTTTTAAGGCTCCCTCTGCTGTGTGAAGGACACAGCGTGTGTTCTGTATTTAAACACAGCCTCACAGTTCCCCCTGCTGCCTAAAGAGTGACATCACTGTGTCCTATAATAGCGCTTTAAAAAAAATTTAAAAGTGCGATTTTTTTATTTAACAAGTGACTGCGGTCAAAGTGCTGGAGGCAGAGCCGCTGACATTACATGTAGGTTCAGGCAACGAGTACTCAGCTATGTGAATTTCAAATATTTCTTCGAGTCATTAGGAAAAACCTCTCTCAAAGGCCATCAGCTGTCACATATGCATGTGGAAACCAGCCAAAACAAACTAAACCAATGTTACAACTGAATGGTAGATCAGACCAGTTTAAAAGATGAGCTCTGTGAAAAATTATACTTTCACTCCTTGTCTACCATGGTTACAATACTACTCAAACAAAACTAAACAAATAATAGCACTTGTATTCATTTATTGATTGCCAAAATCACAAAAAAAATCAATCAACACAAATGAAACCTTATCTCAGATAAGATTTTTTTTGGGGGGGGGGGGGAATACCCATTTACAAAATGAAATTTTTCAATTAGCATGATAATTTCAGAATCATGTAAACAGTTAAAATCAAACTTAAAACTAGAAAATAAGCAATTTACATCTGTTCAGCGTAGGGCTAAAAAATAATAAATTTATCCAATCCAATCATTAACTGTTCCAAAACGATTTCAGATAAGACACAAACCATGAGCTCAGTAACCAGTGAATATTCAACATGATAGCTTGATCTGGTACACTGATACAACATGATAGCTTGATCTGGTACACCGATACAACATGATAGCTTGATCTGCTACACTGATACAACATGATAGCTTGATCTGGTATACTGATACAACATGATAGCTTGATCTGGTATACTGATACAACATGATAGCTTGATCTGGTAGTACACTGATACAACATGATAGCTTGATCTGGTATACTGATACAACATGATAGCTTGATCTGGTATACTGATACAACATGATAGCTTGATCTGGTACACCGATACAACATGATAGCTTGATCTGGTACACTGATACAACATGATAGCTTGATCTGGTACACTGATACAACATGATAGCTTGATCTGGTATACTGATACAACATGATAGCTTGATCTGGTACACCGATACAACATGATAGCTTGATCTGGTACACTGATACAACATGATAGCTTGATCTGGTACACTGATACAACATGATAGCTTGATCTGGTATACTGATACAACATGATAGCTTGATCTGGTACACCGATACAACATGACAGCTTGATCTGGTACACTGATACAACATGATAGCTTGATCTGGTATATTGATACAACATGATAGCTTGATCTGGTACACTGATACAACATGATAGCTTGATCTGGTATACTGATACAACATGATAGCTTGATCTGGTACACCGATACAACATGATAGCTTGATCTGGTACACCGATACAACATGATAGCTTGATCTGCTACACTGATACAACATGATAGCTTGATCTGGTACACCGATACAACATGATAGCTTGATCTGCTACACTGATACAACATGATAGCTTGATCTGGTACACTGATACAACATGATAGCTTGATCTGGTACACTGATACAACATGATAGCTTGATCTGGTACACTGATACAACATGATAGCTTGATCTGGTATATTGATACAACATGATAGCTTGATCTGGTACACTGATACAACATGATAGCTTGATCTGGTATACTGATACAACATGATAGCTTGATCTGGTACACCGATACAACATGATAGCTTGATCTGGTACACCGATACAACATGATAGCTTGATCTGCTACACTGATACAACATGATAGCTTGATCTGGTACACTGATACAACATGATAGCTTGATCTGGTACACTGATACAACATGATAGCTTGATGGGGACGGAACACTGGAGACGTTTGGGCCCATCGAGAAAATAAATACATTACCACCAGAGGGCGCCAGATCTTCATACTTCAAGATCCAAGCGCTGTATTTTCCACACATTCACTTAGCCACCTTATCTTAGCACGAAACAGGTGAAGTGTTTGTAAGTTAAAAAATAGAACAAATAGCTATAGTTATATAAATAGCTATAGTTTTATATATATATATATATATATATATATATATATATATATATATATATATATATATATATATATATATATATATATATATATATATAGAGAGAGAGAGAGAGAGAGAGAGAGAGAGAGAGAGAGATAGAAGATAGATAGATAGATAGATAGATAGATAGATAGATAGATAGATAGATAGATAGATAGATAGATAGATAGATAGATAGATTGTAAAAATGTATATCAAAAAAAATTTTCACAGCAGTATCAGTATGAGTATTACTTCGTAAAACGTGTAAATAATTGCTCCCCTCCCAAAAAAAAAGCCATAACCGTATAGGACAAAAATAAGACAAACAAAGAAAACTGAGCAAAATGTGGGTGCAGCATGTCCAAGCGCAGAAAGTCATACATGCCCCATAGTGAGCATGACATACAGCTTCCTGCCTACAGGGTCACATTCTAACTAGCCTACATCTGGTTCAGGACAAGCATGCAGTGGCACATCACCCCTCCCTGTGGTATTAGTGTAGTGAAAAGGGTCAGGGGAGACATGGGGAGTTACATTACACCAGCAGGGAGGAAAATACTCTTCCGGTTACTACCGCTTATTCGGTCCAACGGCGGCAGCTACGGGGAGACGGTGAGGAGAGCCCCCGAGCCAGCTGAATGTGTGCTTGTGCAATTAAGATAGGCATCAGCAAAACAGGAAAAAAGACTCCATCAAAGAACTGAGGGAAATAGGTGGTCTATGCAGGTAGTCTATTCTGCGCGTGTGTGTGCGTGTGCGTGTGTGTGTTTCAGGGAAAATAAAGACACAGATTATTCAAGTTGAACAACAACTGAAATGAGGTAGACCCTCAAAAATCTTCCATCTTGTGCACCTCTCATGGATCCTGACATCATGGCGTCACAAAAACAAGATTATGGCACAAAAAACATGTTGTCATACCCATCTTAACTAGATGATGTTTCATGGGATAATTTGACCCAAAAGCAGCCTATACTGCTATAGAGACTACACCAATCTGATATTTTAGAGTAATGTTTCCTATACTACACAGTGGAGTCTTGGAACACTTAATTGTGACCCCAGATCAGTTGGTATTTAGTTAGAAATCCAAGTCAAATGAGAAAATGCTAAAACATGCCAGGATAAAGACTGAAAAATATCACTACTTTTGGTGACTCTGACAATATGCTATTAAACACAAAAATATGTTAAAAATGTGTGTAAAACCCCATTCAACACCAGTATGCCGCTGTTTGTTTGTTCGTTTCACCAACATTCATTTAAGCAGTCGCGCGTAAGCAGCATGGCATACGACAGTAAAATAAATTTCACACAATTACATTCACACGTGTTCCACCACCGTTTACTCAGAATGCAGTATAAGGACATGAGAGGTCACGGCACCCTGTAACAGGGACGGCAGGAAGCGGTAACCGACCTGACTAGAGACGGTATTTTAGAGGTCTGTGGTGGGAAGTCACGTCGGGGGGGCACAATAGCTCCGTTTGTCACTCTCAGGTTTGTATTATTCCAAACAGACTCCCCGCTCTCCTGGGGCCGACATGCCTTACGCCCCCCCGCCCCAAAAATGTCTCTCTCTCTTTCGCCCCTCATTCCCTAACATTGTGGGGTCAAACAGGAGCATGTGGGGGGGGCGGAGGCACACACAACAACAAACAAACAGCCATGCAGCAACGTGTGTGTTGGGAGTAGAAGCTGTATCCCAGTATGCTGAATGCATTAGCTCCATGAGGAGAAGGGGCCACCCACCTTGACCCCGCCTGACTACAGACACACACACACACACACACACACCCAGACATGAAGACATCCTCCATTCGCTAGTCCTCTCTAGTTTGCCTCAAGCCTCACGCCCAGTGGTGGAAGGAGGGTAACACTAATATCCAGTTTCCTAATAAATCTTGACAGCTCCTCCCTGACTGAAAGTGAAGGGTAATAACAAAAATGTGAAACACCTGTAAGTAACTTTAGTCTAAAGTAGCCTCATAGCATATATATCGTTAACCTGCAGTTTAGCGGTCATCTTTTCTATGCGAAAAATGCATGTATTTGAATTTTAAATGATGCACTTATTTAATTACCACTGCATTGTTAATAAAGGAATTATATTTGGAACTAAAACTTTAAAATGCACACCATATGGAAGCTCGTATGCATACGTAATGTGCCACTGCTGTGGCAAGCTTTGAAACTGCCTGGAAGAAAGTTAAAGTTCATAACGATGCATACATTCTTACTTACTGCCATATACGATTAGTAAAATCATAGTGTGGTTAGGAAAAAAAATCATGACCCATGAATGATCATTTTAAGAAACAGAGAAAAGACAAACCACACCCCGAATCTTAAGTTTTTTGAGTTTTTGTTTTTTTTTAAAGAGTTTGCTTAAAGTAGAGAGCAGTCGTAATAGTCGTAGTGAAGTCCACGTCTGTTTTTGCCATCATGCAGCATGTGACGTAACGCACAGGAGGCTGGGAGACGCCGCTGCGCCCGAGCGCTATTTAAGAGCGGAGCGCGCGAGAGAGTGAAAGGGGGGGGGGGAAAACAAAACAAAAAAAAAAAACCCCAACAACATAAAAAAAAAGATCCGCGCTTACCGGTCTTTACTGGAAGTCTGTCGTTTACCCGGCGCGGTCGAGACGAGTGTTCCGGTGGAGGATTTTGTCAACGGAGATGGCGTCTTCAAATAAGCAATTGACGTCGTTCTTTATTGAAGACATTTTGTCTATGAAAGAGGAAAAACCAGAGGGATCAACCAGCACCACAGCCAGACGCCAAAGCCAGCTAAACTGGTCCAAGGACGGCGAGGAGGACAGCGCTCTCCTTCTGGCTGTCACAGCGGCGGAGTCCACATTGGCGAGGCGACCAGGTAGGCACTAGCCTTCTTTTAAAGTCGATTTTTTTTTTCTGTGTTTAGGTCATTTAGTTAAACATAAAAGCCGTTGCGTTATACATTAGTATTAAAACGTAACCCAGGAGTCTAGCCCATGTTTTCCCGTGAGACACTGAACAAGGTGAACTCTGCGGCAACTTTCATTTTGGGCATTAATGTCGTTCATTTTTGTTACTTGTTCAATTAAAAACAAAAAAAAAGTCAAGTTTTAATCTCTGCGACGGTGTGTTATGTCCTAAACCTTCAGCGGGCGGTTCGTGTGTGCGCTCCGCGGAACAGGCCCACTTACCCACGGACGCGGCGAGCGGCGGCGTGAAACAGAAGCGCTCCCGCGCCGCCTTCACGCACCTGCAGGTCCTGGAGCTCGAGAAGAAGTTCAGCCGTCAGAAGTACCTGTCCGCGCCGGAGCGCGCGCACCTCGCCACCGCGCTGCGCCTCACCGAGACGCAAGTCAAAATATGGTTTCAGAACCGGCGCTACAAAACCAAACGCAAGCAGCTCGCGTCGGAATGCGCGAGGGACTACGCTCAAAAGTCGGAGGGCCGCGCTGCCTCGGCCACGCGAGAGGACCTGCTCAGGGCGTCGCTTTTTGCAGCAGTCTGTGAGTCTTACGCGTACCGGCCTTGCATGTACGACTTACACGGACTTGGTGCTTGGAGGCCAGCGGTGTGGTGAAAGGGACACACGAGAATGTTTAACTATACCCATTAGCCTATGATTATTAATGTGTTAATATAACTTGTACAGCTTTGTATGCAACGGAATAAACTTATGTTTTTCAAAATTGTTTGCTTTTAATTTCGTAAGCAGTAGTATGTGTGTGTGTGTGTGTGTGTTTGTGTGTGTGTGTGTGTGTATATGTATGTATATGTATATATATATATATATATATATATATATATATATATATATATATATATATATATATATATATATATAGCAAGTGATTATACTGTTGCTTATTTATTTCAGTCATATATGGTGGTACATGTCCTACAACAAAGTCTGCTGTCATCAAGCTGACGTCAGTCCTGACGTCAGGTCCATGACTCCTGTGATGTCATCACTTCTCGCGAACCTTTCTCTGAGAGCAACATCACGACGCCTCCACCGGGACGTCGGATGTTTTCCCATTAGTGTAAATCAGTTCATTTCCAATCTCCGTCCTCTGTGTCGAACAAAGAGTCCGTCTGTACTTAAACTCTCGTAATAGTCGCACACCGCGCGGGGCCGATACGAGCAGATACGGGTTTCTTTTCGGGAGGCATGCGGGCTTTCCAAACGCTAAAGTTCAAGATTGCTGGAAGCGATAGCAATCACAAGTGCCCCTATCATCCCGGCTGGAATCAACAACGTGATGTCTTTAACCAACTGGACTGAGGGAGGTGTATTGTCTGAGAGATTAAAGTACGACTTGAAACATGATTTGGTTTACTCTGTTAAAAGATGCGTTTATCAGGAGCTGAAGAACGCGGCGGTGAGCTGAGCTGTTTCTCCAGCCGTGAGGCGAATGCGTCACACATTCACGTAGCCTTTCTAAAAATGTGCATGGCAGGAGTCACATACGGATGTCAGAATTCACATATAACTAAATGTGCTTCATGGTCCTAACAAGTAGGACAACCTGATTTATACTTAAAAGACAATGCGTGAAGTGTGTCATTTTATTTTAGTTTTCAATAACTCATTTGGCGGTGAGTACTTGTGGGGCCAAAGTTTTTTCATCTGAAATAAATTTTTCCTAAAAAGAAACAAAAAGTGTCCCTATTTTTCTAAATTCTTTAAAGAGCATTCAAGTATTGCCAAACCTCTCTAGGTGTTTCCTAGAGTGTAAGCGTATTACTAACAAGCATAGCTAACAACTAACATGAATGGAGGAAGTGTTGGCTAATGAAGTGTTATGTGTCCCAGTATGCATGACAGCCATCTTAAAAACACCATTTGTTGGCTGACATTAATCACAGTGACACCAATACAGCCATTCGTCTGGGGCTGATGGCATGAGCTTGGTAGATCAAACTGTAAACCAGAAGTGAGGACGTTCACGTGCCTTGTAGGCCAGGCGTACTAACCCACTCCATGTGACCAAGCGGGTGCAGTTGCTGCAGCTCGGCTGGCCCCTGTGCAAGGAGATCTCACCTGGCTCATTTAGTTTAAGGGGGCGAGCAGACCTGCCCGGCGAGGGCCATCACCATTGGCCACGTCATGCCACTTAATAACGGCGAGCTGCACGGTTATTGGGGGGGCGGGGCCTTAGTGGGAATGCCACCCAGTCGGTCTCGCCCCAGAGCCCCTCTGGAATGCATTTCGTGTGTCTGTCCATTTCTGAGTAGCACAGAACATCGGAAATGTCAATCTTATCTCAGTGGAACTCAGTAGGTTTATGGTAAAGGTTTTGCTAATGTTGCAATACATACATTTCCTTTCTATGTAAAATATCTCATTGATATACAGTTGGCTTATATACAGAGTATTTGAAAATACTTTTTAAAATAAACCCTACTAATCCATTACACACACACACACACACAAAAAAGATTCTGTACATAGATACTGGTATTTTACATAGTTTAAAAAATTTGTTTAGTTTAGCTTCCATACAAATGAGCCATAACACATGTGAGTCAAATATTTCCTCTGCTATGACTCCTCTCAGCCCAGTGACTCCAGGTGAAAGGTTACAGGAACAGAACAGACTGGCATAAGGGCAGTGGACCAAAACTCAGGCAACACACATTTACACCCATTTGCATCAACCCAGCTTCGCTGTCACGCAATGGTAAGTGGAACAAAAGATGTAACTTAGTAGATGCGAAGACAGATACAGTGAGACAAGAGAGACTAGTTTTGAGCCATTTTTTACACTATATCGGAGTGAGGACGATCCTATCTGCTCTACGTAGGTGTGAGTTTGCACCAGTTATGCTTGACAAATTCTTCATGACATGCAGGATCAGACTATCTGAGAAGTTAATGTTTAAATCCCCAGAGTTTGTGGGGATGCTGATTGCATCATCATCAAACGTGCGCCGTCACTGCAAACTTGGACTGTACCGTGTCTGGTAGAACGGTTTAAGAAAATGCTTGTAAGACCAAATAATTACATGAATCCAATCAGAATCTTGTAATATGTCTTTCATTTTGACCTCAATGATAGGTTAGTAATCTGTTTTAATCTGTTAAAAATCTTTGTTTTGTGCTGTTGACACCAGCCTTGGGCATGCGTGCTATAACGTGAGCTCTGCTGGCCAGGACCCAAACTGGCTGCTAGCATTACTGAAGCAGTTCATTAATCAACTTTCTAATCTGTTATTCCAACACCTGGGATAACTGAGATGTTTACAACCACTTCTCACATCACCGTTTCCTGCATCTCTTCTCATGAAAAGACTCCACCAGGCCTTATGGTTTTCCAGACCTGTTTGAGCAGACAGCCTGATGCTGGTTTTGGTTTCTTTGTAGGTTCTGTTTTTTGGGTCTTGTTGACTTGTAGGTTAGTTTTTTAATGTCTTGTAGGACCGCTACAAACACACACTGAGGCTCAAAACTATGAAGCATGGCAGATATAAAACCGAAGACTTAAAAGCAACGTCTCGTCAAACAGGAATGTCCAACAGCATTAGAGAAATGTCCTTCTGAACGGAACACAGCACATTCTGAACGGAGCACAGCACATTTGTGAACGGAGCGCAGCACATTCTGAGTGGAACGCAGCACATTCTGAATGGAACACAGCACATTCTGAGTGGAACGCAGCACATTCTGAACGGAGCACAGCACATTCTGAACGGAGCACAGCACATTCTGAACAGAGCGCAGCACATTCTGAATGGAACACAACACATTCTGAACGGAGCACAGCACATTCTGAACGGAACACAACACATTCTGAGTGGAACACAGCACATTCTGAACAGAACACAGCACATTCTGAGCAGAAGTTAAGATGCTCTGTTTTTTGTTGCCAACATCCGAAGCCTCTAGGAGTTCGCGTGACCGATATCTGTTTGCGATACCATTACTACCACAGATCAAGTTGTTAAAATGGCATGCAGGGGAGGAGGTGAGGCTAGTCCTTATGTTTAAACAAACTGTGGAGGACCAATGCATGTGAAGTCAATCATTTCTGAAATAATGTTTACATATTAATATTCATCTAAATGAATTAATAATCCTCTGAGATTAAACCAAAATGTTTTTTGAAAATAATTTTTTATTGTTATTTTCTTGTATGAAAACACTATGAAGTAACAGTGCAATCAAATTATACAAAACATAAAACATGGAAACAAATATGATAAAAATTAGATAATAATAAAACACACACAAAAAGTCAAGACAAAAATATACATTTTATTCATTAATACTACTAATAATAAAGTGCCCAAATGACATAAACACATTTACATAGCACTCTTTGTTTCAGTGATGGATTAAAGAGAAGAACTGAGTCCTGAGTTTTGTACTCTGAGGAGAGCCAGGGGTCTGTCTAGTTATGGGGAAAAGTTCAGACTTATATCTCATATCAAGTGAACTTTTCCAGAGGTGCGTAAGAATTCACCTTTGAAATCCACAGAGTAAAGGTTGCCAGCTCCTCTCTTATCCACTCAAAGGTTATACATCATTGGTTAAATGCAAAAAACTTTTTTTTTGTCTCAGAAAGGAGAAGTGGACACTGCTTGTACCACCTAGAATAACTGATGGTGGATTAAGAGTGCGGTCTTTTTGGAATACGTCTCCTAAAATATTTTTAATTTTGGCCCACCACATTTGTAATTTAGAGAATCCCAAAACACAAGTAATTTGTTTTTGTTTTTGTTTTTTTTACATTGTTAAGGACTTTTTAAAATTTGTCTAAGGTTTCATGATAATCATTAATGAATTTTACAATACTAAATTATTCTTTGATTAACTAAACGTACTGCTTTGGTGAGCTGTTGAGTTTGGTGAGTTTTTCATATTATTCTTTGAGTTCATGTCATATTTTTTTGTGGTCAGTCTCAAAATAAATCCCTCCTAGAGCAATCTGCTTGTAACCTGCAGGCGTGTACGTTTGTAGCACTGGTATGAGAGACAAGCTGAGGCTGAAGGAAGAAGACAGAACCCCGTAAACACAGCGATAAGACTGCTGCACAGGTCAGCAGGACGAAATGGAGGCCGTAGTCAGGGGCCAAAGGTCAAATGTAGGTTAGCGAGGCTAGCATCATTCTGTCTCTGTGTCCCGGGTTCAGCTGTTTCCTCCGTAACATCACTGACCCAGTTCCTGTTTCACGCGTGACAGCACGACCCTCCGCTAGCTTTTAAAGAGACGATGTTTAACTGTTCTTAGATGAAAATCGACCACTTTTTGGTTTACATCAGATGTAGGCTAATAGCAGAACAAAATGCCACGTGTGGCCACAGTTCAACTGACATATTTCGCTAACACGCAAACCTATTATACCGTTTTTCTCATACTTTTTCGTAGTGGAATATCAGTCGTTGATGTGGTGAGGTGACATTTCTTCTCATGCCGCTGATTGGACATCATGCCCTGGATGTCAGCACACTGTCAACAACCTACGGAGAGACTCCTACATCTTGAGTCCATGCGCCAAGTCCAAATAATTCATATGTAATCATTACAGTTGGATCAGATCAACTGTTCACATGAGTCCAAATAACTCATATGTAATCATTACAGTTAAATCAGATCAACTGTTCACATGAGTCCAAATAACTCATATGTAATCATTACAGTTAGATCAGATCAACTGTTCACATGAGTCCAAATAACTCATATGTAATCATTACAGTTAGATCAGATCAACTGTTCACATGAGTCCAAATAAATCATATGTAATCATTACAGTTGGATCAGATCAACTGTTCACATGAGTCCAAATAAATCATATGTAATCATTACAGTTAGATCAGATCAACTGTTCACATGAGTCCAAATAACTCATATGTAATCATTACAGTTAGATCAGATCAACTGTTCACATGAGTCCAAATAAATCAAATGTAATCATTACAGTTAGATCAGATCAACTGTTCACACAAGTTGTACCGAATCTTTACTCTGACTGCCAGTCTAACTTTAGTTTCAGTTTTATTTATATACACATTTTACAGTGAAAACAAAACTTCTTTTATGTTGCGGCTGACACTGATATCATAACACGACCAACACAAAACATCCACTTTGGTAACAACTTAGCAGATCTAGTTAGTCAGTGAAAGATGTTTTTTCATTTTACACGTTCTGTTCTGCTGGACCACGCAGTTCATGCCTTTTAAAATGATAAACTACCAAAACTCCATTTCATCAAAACCTTCACCCCCCCCCCCGAACCCGAGATCCAGCAGCCTGCTCGGGTGCCAGAGTACAACAGAGGCTGAAAAGCACCCACATGCACGGCAAGTAAACAGAAAGGCAGAACACCCTCATACATGAGGTATGAGCACATATCTAAAGGCCTCATTCTTCAGCTCCTCACAGCTCCGATGGAGAGACGGAAGAATTCTGCCTCTGCTGTTGCTACACACAGATAAAGGCGTTACTGTCGGACAACGTTAAACATAGCAGATGGGTGCATGTGCGTGAACATATGTGTGTGTGTGTGTGTGTGTGTGTGTGTGTGTGTGTGTGTGTGTGTGTGTGTGTGTGTGTGTGTGTGTGTGTGAACGAACATATGTATGTGTGTGTCCATTTTTTGTGAGCGTGCACCCTGACTGAACCTCTCGGTGTAGAGCATGCACAGGATCCCGCCAGAGCTAACCTTTGACCCCATCAGGAGTGACCAATTATGTGGGGGCAAAGCCAGATAATGGGGGGGGGGGCTCTGAAGATGCAGACCTCCAGCAACCTCACTGTCAACTTTATCGTGACAGATTCACATAAACGTGTTCCCATCCTTCCTGCTGCAACCCTTTCAGCAAAACGCCGAATGCAAGGCCGCTCATCAGAAAACACACGTGGGAGAAGATCTGGCCACACGAACGCCTGTGCGGAAGTACGGCAGGACCGTTCCCAGTTTAGACGCTGGTAGGGTTGGTAAACAGCACACGGACAGGCTGTTTTGGCCTTAGATGACAACTCTAGTGTAATCTGTCTAAGTATCTCAGGCCTTGTAGTCTGAAAGAGTGTGATCATCTGATAAGACAAGCTACTGATGGGTGTAACCACAAGTCTGGTCTATAATTACCCATCAGCCTTTGCCTCACTTGTTTTTTTCGGAGTGGGATATGCTAGACTGCCTGTAAAATGAGAGAGGGCTCTAGAGGGGCGACTCCCTCAAACTCTTCCTTTCCTTTACAGATGAAAAGCCCTCATGAGGATAAACCCCAAGGCAAACTTGTCATCAAGGGGTAAACAATAATATGAATGAGAGACGATCTTTCTCAGGCATGAGGCTGACAGGTGGAGAGATCTCCAACACCTGGACGAACTGGCTCTTCAGAATATAATCCTGTGGATTACAGAAGCTCTGGTGTGCACGACGCAAGAAGCAGACTTCATGCTTTGTTCTCCTGGAATACTGAAGGGTTCGTAACTTCCCAAGTCAGGAAAGCACCTTGTATTTCACCCTTTCTACAAGGAGTTTAAAACCAGCCCTAATAATTGACCCCAGACAATCAGAAGCCCTTTTGAGACTTTCACAATTACTTAGACAAATGATCCTTTGTCCCAAAATGTCTTTTCATGAACAGTTTGCTTAAATTTTACAAATCATTGACAAACCGGGAGCTCAGTCTCAAACCCTGCCTGCCTGAAGGTGTCACTCAGGACGGGAACTGAGAACAATCCCACTACTTTGTGTCTATCCCGCTCTGGCGTCTGATTGGCCCTTAAGATTGGGAGCACAGTGTGGTCACAGGGCCGACATGACCTCCACTGAGCCTTGGCATAACAAAGATGGCTCCCTCCGTTTCCTCGATGGCCACAGCTTCCTGACAAATTCCGGCCTTGTTGGCCCTCCAATATGCCGTGACTGGGTAACAATTTTTACCTGGGCTGATGAGACGAATGTTTAAACAGACAGGTTCCCTTACAGAAGATTCTCAAGGCTAGCCTTCCGGCTTAAAAAAAAAAAAAAAGGCAATCGGATCCCCCACCCCCCACATCGGAAATGACTCATTGCAGTTTAAAACCTGTGGAGGCTGGATGGGTACCCCAAGAATGTTAGTAGACTGCCTAATGTTTTGGCATCCACTGGCTTTTCAAAGATCAGGGAAAGGAGGCAAAGTAGTTCATAATTTTCTGTCTTCTACCTGAGACAATAGAGGCTCTCCGGCATATGTGTGTGTGTGTGGGTGCGCTCAGGTAGCCTCGTGTGCAATTAGGCAGCACACAGCAACGCCGTGACTCACTGCTGATAGTGTGATTGCAGAGAGAGACATTATGAGATTGGGGGGGGGGTTTTGGAGGGGGGGCATAGAAGATGATGGAAGTATCTTTCTTTATTCCACCCAGATAAACAACTGCAGCATCTCATCAGACAAGCGAAAACAGCCACAACCACCCAGTGGTCGTACAGTGTGTGGGGAGGGCGTACGTGTCCCAGGACATGCAGTTTGGACATCACCTTCTAGACACAAAAGAGAGCTTTGTTATGTTGTGGAAGGGACGAGATCTGTGCCTTACAGAACGAATAAGAGGGGGATTATGATCGGATTCTACTACAGGAAAAAAAAAATGAACACAGGAATTTAATTTTATCATTCCACCTGTGCAACTTTATAAACTAAGGACATTTTAGAAATAAACTGAAGATTTTGAATGAGAATTATGCCATTTGTGTACTGAACAGCACTGAGGGGACTATCTGTATTTTAGTCATGGGTAACGACACAGGGATTCTTCTTTTAAAGCAGTTTAATCTGGTCAAACCTATAAATACATGTGAAATGGAAGCAGATAAGAACAGAAGAAAGTATTACTAGGACTACACAAGACAACCGCAGGGCCACATCTAATTAGTTATCTGTTAAATAGTCAGCATTCCCCACCATGCGGCTCACCAAGACACCGTACAGGAAGATACAGCGCCTTAGTTGAGTCTTTCGCGCCCTCTGCTGGTTGTGCTGTATATGTAAACGTTTTCATGTTCCTGGAAAACGCATTTGGTGTTTAGCTTTATATCATTTGGGGGTGTTTTGTTGTCAAATGCTTGATTGTAGAGTTGGAGAAAGCAAAACTGACTCCCATTGGGCATATTTATATGATTATAAAATAGTTTTAAGAAAAGAACACTTTTATACATTTTATAATGTTACTATTTTACTGCCCTGTACTTAGAATACTGTGGGCAGTGGTGCATTTTTGCACATAAACCTTTTTCTTCACTGCTGTGTGTGGAGGTGGTGAAGTCCTGTACCAACATGTCAAAACAATCATATACGGATGTGATACAAGTTCTCATTAACTTCTTTACAAGGACCCAGAGCGTTTAACAGCAGAGCAAAGTGTCGACATGTAGAAACACATCTCTTAGAAGAATCGATTCACAAGCTTGCTCTTCTTAATCAGGACTCAGCATAAACTAGTGGTGATTACATGCACCAGTGATATAACACAGGGAAGTATTTGATATGCAAGATTTTAAAGATTTTATATATATATATATATATATATATATATATATATATATATATATATATACACACACACACACACACACACACACACACACACACACACACACATACTGCCTGGCAAAAAAAAAGGTCAGCACTAAGCAAATAGGTAACAGCCTCCCATTGGATAATTACTGCATGGGTAATTACGTTTCAGATGGCAACAAGTTATTTAACCATAAATGATGCAGTGAGTCGCTTGTGATTTGTTAAACAACCATGTAGAAAGACGCTTCCTGTGGTTGTGGGAAAGATGTTAATCTGTTTGAGAAGGGTCAAATTAATTGCATTATTAAAAAGTGGAAGGACAGTGGGGAAACATCATCTTCGAGGAAGTGATCGGTGATCACTTAAATGTGTTGTGAAATAAAATCATAGAAAAACAACAGTAGAACTCAGGGATATGTTTAATAGTGAAAGTAAGAGCATTTCCACACGCACAACGCGAAGGGAACTCAAGAGACGGACTGAACAGCTGCGTAGCCTTAAGAAAACCACTTGTCAGTGAGGCTAACTGGCAAAAACGACTTCAATTTGCTAGGGAGCATAAAGATTGGACTCTGGAGCAATGGAAGAAGGTCATGTGGTCTGAGGAGTCCAGACTGACCCTGTTCCAGAGTGATGGGTGCATCAGGGTAAGAAGAGAGGCGGCTGAAGTGATGCACCCATCATGCCTAGTGCCTCCCGTACAAGCCTGTGGGGGCAGTGCTATGATCTGGGGTTGCTGCAGTTGGTCAGGTCTAGGTTCAGCAATGTTGTGTCCAAAGAATGAGGTCAGCTGACTACCTGAATATGCTAACGACCAGGTTATTCCGTCAATGGATTTTTTTTCTTCCCTGAAGGCATGGGCATATTCCAAGATGACAATGCCAGGATTCATTGTGAAAGAGTAGTTCAGGGAGCATGAGACATCATTTTCACACATGGATTGGCCACCAGAGTCCAGACCTGAACCCCATTGAGAATCTTTGGGATGTGCTGGAGAAGACTTTGCGCAGTGGTCCAAATCTCCCATCATTAATACAAGATTTTGGGGGAAAAATTAATGCAACTCTGGCCAGAAATAAACGTTGTGACGTTGCAGAAGCTTGTGGAAACGATGCCACAGCGAATGCGTGCCGTAATCAAAGCTAAAGGCAGTCCAACAAAATTTTAGTGCGAGACCTTTTTTTGGCCAGGCCATGTGTACACACAAACATTTATATATGTGTGTGTACACATGGCCTGGCCAAAAAATAAATACATTTTATATTATATTTTATATATAAAAATAAAAATAAAAAGTAGTTCTCATGGGCATTTTGTCTGGCGGTCTCTTAAATTAGAATGTGTAAGAACCATAGACACAACAAATCACATTTGTGCTTCTGTATCTCTGGACAAAAGCATTTGCTACATGCTGTAAATGTAAAATGTTCAGTATGGATCTTAAGACTGCTGAATGAACGACACACCGAGGACTGGGTTAATAAAGTATCTTTATTCCAGCTCCAGTGTTACAAACTGTAGCAGCATCCGCACAAATCAATAAACATTCCGAATCAAGATTATTTTCAGCACTGTAAAGTATGTCTAAAGGATGTTTTAGATGGCACTGCATGTTCAAAATGTCCCTACGGTGTTGCGTGCAAAGAATGAAGCCGTCGCATGTCATTGGTGGCAAAAAAAACCTGTCACACAGGGGTCGAGTGTGCTGTACGTGCAAATGAACGCGTATGAAACGCGTAAGCATGAAGACATCACCAAAACCACCGGCCAGTCACAATAAGCACACATATAAAGATAGCTGGAGCACGAGCATTGTGGAGATGATAAAATATCACCAGTCTTGGGTTTTCCTCCTATGCTACTCTACTTGTGCAGTGCAAAACTGTGTATTTATAAAAAAAAAGAAAAAAAAAAGACAAAAGACAAACAAAACCACCCCCCCACACACACACACCAAACAATTCATACCAGCCAGAGTGCAGATGCATAGAAAACATGCTTAGGAACACCATTTCCCTCTTAAGGAAAGGGTTCAAAACTATGAAGACATTCTGCAAGTCAGCAACATTAAAACACTTTCTGGAGTTCAAGCGTTTTTAGAGGGTCAACTCCTTTAAGGCTACGCTGTGTGTAAGCGCCCCATCTACCATGGGAGCAGCCGGCTGGGGCTTTAAAGGAATCAGGGAGGCGCTGGGGCGGCCAACCGCTGGAAATCCAAAGATCATCGAATTGGGAGGCAAACAAAAATCTCGGAATTCCTGTGGAATCTGGAGCAATGTGTGGACACCTCGGAGCTGGCCTTCCTAAGGGGGGGGGGGGGGGGGGGGGTGAACCGACCCTTCCAACAGCCTGTAGTGCCTACACACACACGGGCGTCCCTGTTAGTAATGCATAGAAAATCCTTTTACATAAAGATTGCATAGACCATACAAATCGCATGAGGTCTGAACTGTCCGTAAATAAACGGAACAATTCAAACCTTTATGTGTGTTAAAATATACGTGTTAGAATACGTTTTAGTCACAAGATCAACTTACTAATATATACATTTGAATAAAATCTTAAAATTCTACAAAATAGGTAAATATAAAAACAGCCCAAGTTGGTGAGGATGCTCCTCAGACTGCTGGGACCAACACATGCTCGATCAGAAGAGTGTCAAATCCAACAGCGGCGCAGACACCTCCCCGTCACCTCGCGTGTTATTTACAGCGCTGCGCCTCCCTGCGCTTTGTGCGTTTGTGCAGCATTCGCCGCTCGAGGGCGAGGCGAGCTCTCAAGCTCAGTTCCGTCCACTGGGATCGTGAGCGACAATCTAGAAATGGGCTCCAGGGACCCGCGGAACGGAAGAGTTAACCAAAGGGTTTTTGTGCCTTCCTAAGGGGTGCGTTTATGACAGCACGAGGCTTCCAGTTTCTAACTGTTCCTGTAGGCATTGAGACAACGGTGGGCACCGAGTGCTTGGGGAAACGGACTCCGTCAGTTCAACTGAGAAAAGTTGTTAAAGAAAGGCAGGGAGGGTTCATGTGTCCAAAGAAAGGTCATCGTTCGCTAATCAAATTTGTCGTAGGGTCCCAGATTCTAACCACATATCTACTCAAATCATGGAGAGAGAGAGAAAAAAAAAAACCTTCCCTGAAGGCTCAGGCTTCAGTATCTGTTAAGGGCTTTACCATTAGATGCAATTACCACTATAGCAGCTGAACCGCTGGACCACAGGGTCAGAGTCAGTAATGAACACCCAATCCAGTCCTCAAGGGCAAGCGCAAAATTAAATAACGATAGTGATAACAACAACTATAGGCGTAAAGGGTTGTATTTGAACACATACGTGTGAATCATTTCTGCCTAAAACCTGCATCTGTCTCAGGGCACATTAAACGTCACGGTAGCAGAAGCTTGCTGGTCGAGGAACTACACGCCACAGTTAAACGTAGCCAGGCTCCGCCAGAGAGAAGCACTTTCTTAAAAAAAAATGCAGCTGATCCATGTTCATCGCGTAGCAGAACTCTGCAATGTGTTTGATTAAACAGTCTGGTACCAATCTTCACAGGAAGGAGAAACAGAAGCCAACAAAAGGCCTGTGGACAAAATAAACAAAATAAAAAAATATATTATATATTCCTATGTCTAACCTATAAACGCACAAGCAATGCTAAACAAAGCAGTGTTGATGTTACCATGAAAAAGGGAATAGCTTTGGGTCCACTTCCAACAGCTATCTCCAAGTACAGCCAATAAATGACGGGACACCCGAGCGACGAGACACCAGAGTTAGTTTTTTCTCCTCCCCCTTTCTTACAATTGCATTTCTGAATTCAGGTACACTTTTTGCCTATAAGTAATTCTTGCTTGTAGCAACTGTGAATTCCAATTGTATTACCTTTCCAGTAAATAAATATTTCAGCTGCAGAGACACAGATCCAAATGAAAGGGACAGTCATTGTGACAGTTGCAGTAACTCCAGAAGCATCCGGAATCTTCTGAACTTTCGATTATCTACATTTATAAGAAGGAAAGCCTTCATCACGCACGCTGGGGTACGACGAACGCAGAGGGTCTCTGTGCCCCTCCTCCAGAGCGCAAGTCCAGATCCTGTCGGCCTCACGTGGTGCCCGCCCGGTCAATCGCCGCCCTGCTCGGCCCTTCCAGTCCGTGGTGTTTGCGCTGGGTCAGGAAGTACTTGAAGAACTCGTAGACAGACCAGGCGATGGCCGTTGACGGCATCTGGTAGATGACACGCGCCTGCACGCCTCTGAAGAAGGCCGGCACGCCGCCCAGCCGGTACACCGCCCGGAAGGCGTTGGCCATGCCCGACAGGTGGCCACTCACGTGCACAGAGCTGAGCGCTACGTTCTCCTGCGTGTTCAGCAGCGTCTTGCACACGTCCAGTGGCGTGGTGACGGCGGCCGATACAGCGCCGGCCGCCGCACCAGACAGCATGTGCGTGCCGGGCCAGTAGCGGCGCTCTGGGTTGAGGCGCTCCTGCGTGACCTCGTAGACGATGAAGTGCACAGCCTGGAAAGGGATGTTCATGGTGAGCTGCGTGCTGTAGCTGCGGTAGAAGGCAGCCGCACCCTCAGTGCGGCTGACCGTCAGCACGCAGTCAAACAGGCCACGGTATGGAGACCGGTACATCTGCAGCCGCTGTTTCACCACTGGCAGAAGACGAAACAGATCAGAGATCACACACACACCGGTCACAGAAATACGCTCACGCACGCACGCACGCACACGCTACCTTCAGCAGGATTCATCACAGCGTCGTGGAGGACAGTAGCTACGCTTCCGGCCAGGCCTGAGAAGAACAAGGAAAAAGAGCACAGCTTCGTTAGAGTTGGGGAAGGGCCCGGCAGGGGGGCAGCTGGTCGGCATGCGGCGCGTACCGTTGGCCAGGTGACTGTTGCCGCCGTTCTGGATGACGTTGCTGAGAGAGTGCTTGATGCGCTCGTAGCAGGCGAAGTAGAGGGCGTGAGCGGGGCCGGCACCCAGCACGGTGATGTTGAGGCCGCGGAGGAGGCGCAGGACGCCCTCCGTGCGCACGATCCGGCGCAGGGCCTCGTACACACCGCGGTACTGAGCGTTCGGGTCCGGCTGTAGACTCTGCATGCGTGTCTGTGGAGAACACGCGGGATGTGCCGATTAGTGGACTGCTTCTCAAGGGAGAGGGCGGGTCCCAGGGCCGTTAGCAGCTTGGGAATTCCGTAGTCGAGCTGAAGTGAGTTTGGAAAAGGCGTGCGTCTCTACTCAAGCTGCCAGAAAGGAAACCTACACAGTAATCGCATGGTGATCCCACGCATCACAAGGGCGGGCTTAAAACACTCTCCATCTTTCTGCAGTAAACAGATAAGGTTTAAGGAGGGGTTCAAGTTTAAACAAACGTGAAGGCAAGGTGTCATTCAGCTTTGGTGACTTCAGATTAAACAGCACAGCGTCTGTAAAGCAGTCGTGACTAGGCCTACCTACGATAACCACACCCACTTCTGTTCCAGTTTAGGTTACCAGAGCGCTACTCAAGTACTCCTAAACTGTGAACTCTAACTGAAAGATACACAGTAATGCGACTTGCTATTATAACCACAGTGGGGTTGGATGGTAAACTCGCCACTGAAAGAGTGTGGAAGGTGAGGGTGTGTGTAAGCGCCAGGCATATAGATCCAAGCGGTTAAGTGTTCAGCAAGTAGGGTGCGTTTGTGAGAGAACCCACGCATCAGTGAGAGACAACACCTATAGTCTTTATGTCGTAACACTGGAGGAAGACAGACTCCTTGGACCCTACCCTAGACTGGAACTGTGCCGAGATGTATGCACGTGTATGCGTGTCTGCTGGAGTGCCACTGAGGTTCCCACCTCTCTGGAAGATGGATTTGATGAACTGAGGAGAAAGGTGTGGCCTTCACTAAACTACTGCAAAGTGAGAGCCATATTGAAGCGGCCCTCTCCAACGGCTGCATTCAACCCACTTAGACGTGGAGTGGACAGAATTTCTGCATTCGCGATCGAACAAACACAGAATCCAACAAACTGCTCTGGGGCCCACGTGACTGGCGATGATCACCCAACTGGCAATGATCACCTGATCCTATAAAGCTGATGTCTCAGTTCTGGTTGGCTAATCTTGAAGTAATCTTCATCCTAATTGGCTACAGCTGACATGGAGGTGTGACGGCTACATGAATGACATCATCTTAAATCCTCCTCCTCCTCATGCCCAATGGAGAAGTCTATGAAGCCATTAGAGAGAAATATTTTGTCATGAACCAATCCCTGGTCTCCTATGAAGCACTGTGATCGTTCTTGGTCAAGTATGCATTTCTGAACAACTACCCCGGGTCTACTGAAGTCGCGCAAAGGGATCATCCTACAATAGCAACTCCAGTGCGTAACACAAACGGCTCATATTTCGACACGCACTTATTTAAACCCAGACGTACTAGTAGTGTCACTGGTACTGGCCTGCATTTAGCCTCTGCCTCCTCCTCTTGCTGCTTCAACATATTTCTGGACCAGAGCCAGGAACTAAACCAAACCCAACCTTCTAACACCGAGGTTGGGACCTCAACTAAGCCGCGTGCGGGTGCGTGCGGGTGCCGCAGCTCCGCCAACCCTCTACACAGCCCTGCCCTACATATGCAGGAGAGCGATTGGTGCTGTGTGCACACTCCGGTCCAGAGAGATAACAGCCCAGGCACTGGCCCCGCCCCTCACAGACGGGCAGCGCCGAAACTCCGCCCATCTCTCCTCCACGACGAATGCGCAAGCCTCGCAGCCTCGAGCAACATGCCACCATACACCAATGACATTTGTGGATGTTATTGTGCAGCTGTGCACTGCGTAATATGGCCCGCCAGCTCCTGGCGTGCAACCTCGCAGCGTGGCGCACAGTAATCAGCACCTCCTGTGTCTGTTTTCATAGCGGCGAAGTCAAATCCCAAACCCAGAGCCGAGGGCTAAGGCTACGTTTTCAAGAACAATAGATACTCCTGTTACTTTTGCGATCCGGTGTTATCCAGAGACGTTCCTAAGAGGGTGGTTTGGTTAAACGGCACTTTTGTTTTCTGTAAATCGGAATCCATTACCCAAACAGTAACCAGTCACTGGCATTCAAGTCAAGAAATCAGCTTCTATTCACAGGGACTCTGCAGCACAATAGAGCTCACTTTAATCACTGGTACCTGCAGTCACATTCAAGGGTGCTGGGGGTGAAGGCGCGGTGACCATTCTGGAAGCATGAGTCACAGGAACAAAAACAGAGAAACACAAAAACACAAGGAATGGGAGCGTAGGAGTTACCTCATCGAAACCTCAGCATGCACAATGAGCCACTGAAAGTAATCACCTTCATGCTAGAAGCAAGTCGGGTCGTTGTCTGTGCAACCTGTGCAAAGATGAATTCGGGTGAACAGGCGCACTTGAGAGTGCCCCGTGAGACGAGCACAGTTGAGTGCCCCGTGATATGAATGAGTTAACGGAACATCTCGCAAGTCTGTTTTGGACCTTTTTCTCTCTCTGGAGAGCAACTTCACTAGACTGGAGTGAGCAACAGCGTGCAGATCGCGTAAAACATCATGCGGTTTTATTTTGGGACCACATGCCCAGGCTAAAAACAAAAAAAAATTTCACTACCCTGACACTGGGAATTCCGGTTTCTCTACACTTGTACTTTTGTTACCAGTAGAGTCACTCAGTTACAACATGCCTGGCGTAGGTTGGCACGAGCCACCAGTCTGATGGGGTCACCAGCCTTCAAACACCTGCAAAAAATATAAAAACACTTCAGGACAAACTGTGAGGTTTTCTCTGATCCTCCTGGGGACACATTCAGACTTGATGCAGGAGGGTTTTCTTTCTGTCCTCAAAAAGGAACACCGAGGGCTTATTTTAGTCGGTTTAAGATGCAAGGCCAACGCCGGACCACCACCACAAACAGTTTCAGCCCCAGTTTAGGCATTTCCCAGTGTGGGAAAGCAAGTCTTAAGCCACTGTTGTGTCCCTCTTTTAACATGTGAAAACGTGACAGCCCTGTCTCTGCCCACGTTAGAAACGTGGGGAAACGTGGGACCAGATGGCACAGAAACAGAGAGAGGCAGGCAGACAGAGCGTTCCAGAGGCCACCGAACACACGAGCCCCTTCACCCCCTCAGAGTGGATCAGCTTTCCTTTGAACAGGCTTACATTCCAGCGGACACGCGCGGCTGGGAGCAAAATGCAAACGCTTTCTCTACATTCAACAGGTGCCAGTATCCTGCTCAGCAGACGTTTAGTACGTTTTCTTGTTGAAACCAAATTTGTCAAAAAAAAAAAAAAAAAAGTCAGGTACCGAATTCAAAAGAATTAGACAGAAATAAGTCTTTGTGGGTTATGAGTGAAGTCAGTTAATATGTATCTTACCGTGTATTAAAAAACAATGGCTAAAAACAACTTTGCAGGTGTTATTGTTCAGAATAGAAAAGTCAATTAAGGCTTTATAAGCTCTGTAGACTGGACACTTAAATCCCTTCCAAACTAAAGCATTAACCCAGTAGAGCAGTCTACCAGCACACTGCAGGGGCAAACTGCAATAAACCATGCGCTTTCAAACTCCTTTCCAACCCACCACACAATCTTGCTGAATTTTACTTCAATAACACCCAAAGAAAGGCTGCCCTTGTCTGTAAAGGATCTATTTGGGCTCACATAAAAGACACGGGTGTTTCAGTACTGGAAACCGGAGCAGGCAGGCCTAGGACTTCCCAGGTGAGGGAACGAGTCTGAAATACTGCTCGGTGAGCAGCCAGGCAAGTGCGAGCCTGAACGCACCGCTGCTTCAGGGCTTACACAGTGTCGGGACTGAAGATCAGTGCGGCTCTTGTACACAGATGAATCTGCATTTCCATCAGCATGTTAATATTATTTTACATCCGATAAAGCAAACATTGCGAAACAAAAAAAAAACAAAAAAAAACAAAAAACAAGAACAATCCTACTGTTAACCTTCAGGTCAAATGGGAACAGACGCAATCGGACTGGGCAGAGGTACATTATATATTATGGAATACAAAGACTGAGCGAGGGGAACATGGGGTTCCTCCCATACAGGAAATACGACAGACAGGGAAAATGTGAGGAAGAGGGAACAGCAACTTGGATGTCTTCCCCGTAGAGGAAGAAACACACACACACACACTCACACACATATACACACACGGTGCGGTTTAAGTGGCACGGTTACTCGCAATAAAAAAATAAAGACAATAAACTCTGTTACTGAGCACAGTAGAAAAATCGTTTACGCTTAGCGTTTAAACTAGAACCTGGTTTGTCCATTACCTGGACACGAGATATACATTACAAAACAACCAAAACTAACTTTATTTAAAAGACGTAAGGTAGCGGCTTTACAACCCAAGCAAAAGCAACCCCCTCTTTACGTTAAACGGTGGCTAAAACGCTTTCGCCTTGACGCAAAACTTCCCAAAGCCACGCCGGAGCAGCTAGTAGGCATCTAGCCATTTAGCAACGTATTAAGAAAGGGAAAGAGTCCTGGAATGTAGGGGTTCAGCAGGTTTTCCTAATGCAAGCTTTCTCTCTGCAGGCAAGCTTAGCTACGCATGCCAGATCATTAGTCTAGCCGGCAAGGTGGCTATAGCCAAGAGCAAGTTTCGCGTCGCGCCGTGTAACCTTGGCTGAGCAGCTGTCTAGGTTAGCGCGCTGGAGAACTTCGCCAAGAGTCACCCTAGCGCGCGGTCACGCTTTAACTTATAAAGATATCGTGCAATAATGCGCGGGCACAACCCGACGCAGAACTGCGGCAACAACAACAACAGCTCCTCCGTCTTTCGCAAACTTTACGTGCACACGCTCCCCCTGCGCAGCGCGGGCAGTCGTCGCTTAACGCGGGCTCGCCTCACCTTGACCGAGTCCACCGGGTACATCACCGTGTGCTCGAGGACTCCGGCCACCGCGCCCGCAGTCATGTGCGTTGTGAAGGACGCGTGGGACGGCAAACTCTCGTAGTCGTCGCCCTCCGAAGTCCCGCCGGCGCCACTCTTCGCCTCCGACATCTCCAACCCTGCCACGGCCGGCTCGGCTCGCAACTCCATGCGGGAGAAACGGAGCGTTTTCAGCAGCCCGCCCGAGAAGGCGCAGAGCTCCACCGCGCCACCATGGCTGCATTACGGAGGCGCCGCGACGTCATTTTACCCGGTGATGACGTCGAGCCAATGGGCGTTTTAAAACGTCACTACATCTGTACGGAGGCGGGATTTAACACGAGCGCAACCAATCAAATTGACGCAGGGGAGAAAATAAAAACATGTTTGCAGGGGCCACTCTCTACAAGTTTTACACAGCACTAAGGTCTTTTTTCCTCAGGACTTTTGCAGAATTTGTGTCTGGGTGTTTCACTGATATTGCATGTATTAATCACTTAACTTACAACGCCAACACGCGTGTGTGCTTCACTACTGCAATAATGCGGAAAAACGTAACTTGGCTTTGTAATGGTTACGCTGGTCTTCCCCAGATGGCGCGTACACGTGGCTGGGGCCCGTTTCCAAAAATCATCATAGTGTTGATATCTTAAAGGAATGAATGAATGAATATGAGAGAGCGCGAGAGATCGGTTTAATATTTTTAATATTTGCTCTATTAAACTGGGGGTCACAGCGATTGGCTCACACAGTAGTCTAGCGTTTAGGTTAACGTTAGAGGCTTTGCTTTTTTTATGTATTCTGTTAGGTACTGATGGTAGCTGTGAGATACAAGGTAAATGAATGCCACATCAGCGAAAATTTAAAACAGCAGTTGTCTGAATTAAACAAACGTCGTAAACTGGACGCTTTCTTCAGAGGACAGGAGACAACAGCTTAATTCTTCAGTCCACTGAAAATGCCAAATGTCCTTTATCAGCGTGGTCCTCTAAACCCTAATCATTACAGTTTGCCTCTCCACAGAAAGGCCCTGAACCATGCTGGGTAGAGCGATGTTGGGTGTGTTGGGTGTAGCAGCAGGTCTGCTGCAGGGTGGAGCCGTAGATTAGCGGGGTGGCCCTCTGCTTATCTGGAGCGATGTGGAGCCGGTGGAGGTGCAGGAGTGAGAAATTGTGCTCCTCACTGCTGTGTTTCACTTTCACTGTATCAACCAGCGACACACCCACACGTATACACATACATACATACATACATACATACATACATACATACATATATATACACACATACACACACGTGCACATACATACAGACAGACAATCGAACACCAATGACAAAGGAACCAGTCAGATCCAGCATTCTGCTTCCTAAGACCTGTTCTGCCTGTCTGTTGCAGTCACCATCAGGCACATGGTTTGATCATATGATTCGGCCTACAGAGAGCAGTCAGTGACTAAACAATGCAGGGCATTGACTGCGTAGGAACATAACGAATTAAAGCATTCGTTGTATGTTTGCATCCCGTAAAAGTAAAGAACAAGGCCAGATGGGATTAGGTTTAAGAGGTTAACCTGTGTGCTTTCTTGGTTATTTTTTGTGAAGCAGTCTGGAATACTGCTGAGGTTTGAAATTCTCTTCTAGAACGAGAGCATGGTCTCTACCACATCTTTTCTTCACACACAAAAAGACTCGCAAGCAAAACTTGCAATCTGGTTCTACTTCTGACTTGAGCTGCTGCGTTATTACTCATTCCACCACATCTGAAGCTGAACTCACCAACAGAGCTAATTATGGTAGCTTTAACCACATATAACCACTGCAGTGATGGCATCAAGATTGTATTACTTACTACAGACCTAAACACTTTTACTGCTCATCGGTGCTTGAATTATCTGCAATCTGGCCCATAAAACTGAAAGATTGTCTTTGCGAGGGGTACAGACCATAAAATCAGTTATATTATTATATTTTTCTGCCATTTTCAACCATAGATAACAGGGCCCAAAGCTGCAGTGCAAACAATCTTACTTTCAGCTCATCAGTCACCAGTCAGCCTCTCTTAGCAATAATCCTTAGCTCCAGGTAACAGGGGTGGCATTGCAAACCTAACCTCAGCCAGGCCACCCACAACCCCATGGACAGGCCAGCTCAGTAAGCCCCGCCCAGGGACAAATGCTTGGCTGAAGGTCTAAGATGTCCCCAAATCCCTGCTGTAGGATTAATCTTGTGCCATGCTTGCAGGGACCTGGTTTTATTGATATTTTGTGATTACAGTACACTAACTTTAGAATACAGAAGTGGCACGACATATATATGTATACACACACACTCCAATCAGCCATGACATTAAAACCACCTGCCTAATACACCGATTGATCAACGGACTCCACAAGACCTCTCTGCAGGTCAAGAGGTCAGACCAAGGTCCATGAAGGGGTGCACTTTGGTCTGTAACAAAGTTTAAGGGATGTAGTGGAGGGTAATCTCCATTTATGTAGCTACCATTTTAAATAATTAGCGATTACTCACTTTATAGAGTGCACCATACTGTTTCTTTTCTTTTTTAAATCTTTACTTAATAAACTAACGTTAAGTAAAAGTAGGTTTAAGTCGATGAATGAATATGTCGCCAGTTCCGCTTTACTGGGATCTTTGGTTAAAACGTTCCGGTTTGCCCCCAGTTCCCATCACAAATGTGGGCATTAATAACTAGTTTTTACTAAGCCTTCTGAAAATAAGGCTTTTTGAGTATTC
>NC_137516.1:2797500-2802500 GCF_041902795.1 Electrophorus electricus | reverse complement strand
TTAAAAAGACAAAGTATCTCCTCCTAGTAAAACTATTTTTCTGATTAGCCAACAAATTGTTGAGCGAAACAAAACAGAAGATTTGGCCCTCTGCACCCACCTTAGCGGCACTGGCGTACTTGGTGGAGTTGTAGTCTCCGCCCATCCGCAACACATCCTCCGTGCAGTAGTAGAACTCGGAGAAGCCGTAGAACTGGCTGTTGGAGAAGTCGATGGGCGCCTGGTAGACACCGTTGAGGGACGTGCTCGTCTCGTTGGTGCGGTTGAGGAAGGGCTGGAGCAGCAGGCGACAGCGGTCGAAGTCGCCCGTGCCGCGCAGGTGGAGTCTCTGGCCGGGGGGCCCCACCTCGTCCTGCAGGTCGGCGGGCAGGCAGGGGTCCAGCAGGGGTGAGTCGGCACTTCCACCGCGGTGCTGACCCAAGAGCCTGCTTACACACACACACACACACGCGCACGCGCACACGCACTTCATCAGTCCACATTGAGCAGTGATGTTCAATCTAAACTGGTACACATTTTTAACCCTTTACCAAAACCATTGTAATTTTTTTTTTTTTACAGTTTTTATAAACCACTTGTATGAAGTGATGACCAGACATTTTTTGTCAAGTTAATATCACACAGTCACATCCTCACTGGACCGACACTCCTGCTCCCATGGCGACGGTTACCTGAGGGTGAGCGCGGCTGGACTTACTGGTTCTGGAGGTGCGTGCTGCTGACGAGGTTCTGCTCGTATCTCTGGCGGGCAGCGTTTCCACCGAAGCCCAGGAATGTGGAGACGTAGACGCGGTACACGTGCTCTGTGCGGTGCGCATCACAGCCCAGGTTGAACTCGGCCAGCAAGTTCTTGGCCACCTCCTCCTGTAGGCACGTGTGCACGCACACACTCAAATCTGAGCTTGCTTTGGTTACATGAAAATGCTTCCAAAAAAATGAAACCCCAACACCTTGTTAATACGAATGCACAGTACAAGCCACAAGCATCGAAGGGCTGAAGTTAAAAGTAGTTTCACACACACTGCAGTTGTTTAACGCCGTCTGCTAGGAGTTTATTAAGCCATTGCATGGAGATGTTAGACACATTAACAGCCAAGGGCCATTACAGCAAATTAATTTAGTCCTCCTTTCAGCTCTCACACACACACATACCACACACATACCACACACAAAGCTTTTGCTTTCAGTAAATGACCTTAAGAACACAAATGGAGCAACCTGCCCCAAAAGGATTATATGAGGCAACTACCAGTGTGTTTGTGGTGGTGAATCAACTGCGGGGGGGTTGAAACTTCACTCTGTGACTAACTAGCAAAAATCCAAACTACCGCAGACACACTGCAAGCGTTACGAGGCCGAGCATTTCCTTGCTGTATTCTAGGCCCTGACGAAAGGCGCTTGCTCCTGGGCCAGAGCACGGCAGGCCCGGTTTAACCCAAAAACTCTCAACTACAGGACTTCTCATTCCACTGGGATGGGCGGGGCGAGAGGACCAGGCACCCGAGAGGCAAGAGAAGAGGCGTGAACCACCAAGCCCAAGCGTTTCGGTTTTAAGAATGGAAACTGTGGTAGATAATAACCTGCTGTGGAGAAGCAAAGCTTACAGTTTTGGGCACTTCGTATGCTATCTGGGTGGAGACGCCGCCCATGTCCAGCACGCCGGCCGTCCGCCGGCGCACCAGTGTTTCCTGCTGGTCACCGCCGGGAACTTGCACCTCCACGACGGCCTCGCGATCTACAGAGACGACAGAACGGAGACTGTTACAAAAGGCAAAGGAGCGTGACTGGACCAATTAGATGAAAGGTGATGTCACTGTGTAATCAGATAGCCAACGCTCCCATCAATATAACTGATAATGACAGCCTTGGAGTACTGAGAATATTACATAAGAATGTGGCCAGCAATTTTACAGTTCTTGCATTCCTGAAGACGGGACTCACTGCTATAGGGAAACATGCCTGTTACAGCACACCTCAGCTATCTTATCTAACGCAGTCCAGCATTAAGGTGGTGGCAACATGCCAGACGGAGCATTGCTCTAAACACCGTAGCTGGTAGAAGCTGTGCTCATCGCTACACTGACCCACAGCCCTGCCAAGCAGATGTAAAAAGCGTATTCTAGCCTGCTGGGTTTTCAAACCAAGGTGTCTCTGCTTCCAAAACACATAATCCGGTCCATCTGGCCTAAAATCTCATCAAGCCTTCCATGAAGTGCTCGATCAAGGACGACCGGAAACCTCGAGAGCGAGTGCACTTAACGCTTGGGAGCAAAGTGAGTTCAGGAGCAAAGCTTGCCTTTAAACGCCAGTCACTTAACCAAGAAGAGTGGCGCGGCAATAAGTCAATCATGGTTAAAGCCCCTTGTGCCTTGTGGTAACGCTTTAACAGGGTCCGAGACTTGGCAGGACCCTTCGTGTGGCGTTAAAGGCAAACAGAGATAGTCAGGCTGATGTTTAACTTTCCCTCTCCAAAGATAAAGCCTGAGAAAGGAGCCACCTGTGAAACGTGACCTTGGATCCTCCCTGCACTCACGCTTCACAGAATGGGGCCTGCGCGCCCAGCACACGCCGAGCCACAGCTGTGAAATTACACACTTGCACACGAGTTCATAGAAAAACGTACACCAAATGTAAGCGGCAAAGTTCAGCGCGGTGTCGTACATCTGCAACAGCTGAACCACCAAGGACGAGAGGTCTTCATAAAACAGTCCCCACCATTTTAGGAATGTTGGGTCAGCCAGCATGTAAAACACTCTTCCCTACTGGACTGCCCAGGAGGCGGACGCCAAGCGATGCCAGAGTTTCTCATTTTCCAAACCAAGCCACGGTTAAGGCGTTGCCGACCAATCACAGGGAGATAAATGTCAGCCCACTGGCAGCAGGTAGCAAAGCAGCATTGGCCCCCAGCCCTCAATAGCTCACCAAACACCAAAGGCAACACCAGCACCACAATAAAACCCGATTCAAACTCTTACAGGATTTGGAGTGTTTAACCCATTACAGATCGAATGAACTCGATCTTGCCATCCTTCTCTCCAACATTCAGCAAAAGAACTCACCGTCCTCAACATGGTTAAACCTTCCCAGCACAAAGTTGATTCCAATCCATGCGTACACGCCTATAGAAACAAGAGGAGAGCCATGTCAGTGCCTCCAGGACGCACGATTACCCTCCCAAACGTCCTGCTTCAGGGGTAACGGCGTGCCTCACCCTCTTGCTTCCCTGAAATGACTTCCACGTGTGAATCGGAGAAGAGAAAGTTGAAATTCACGGGAATGTCAGTGCGCAGGTCTTCCAGCAGGGCCTCTTGCTGGCTGGAAACGAGAAGAAGGCATAAAAACAGTGCATTCAGGGCAGCGCTGTGCGTGTGTGTCGCGCGTCTGACAGGATCCCTGCAGTGCGGGTACCTCTCTGGCAGGACCCTCATGCCTGCGGTACACAGTATGTAAAGCGGAGTTTCCTGGTGCTTGGCCTTGGGGACATGCTCCGCAGCAAAGCTGAGCAGAGGGTACATGTAGTCACTGGCCTTCCCCGGGGTGGTGGCGTATTCAGAGATGCCTGCTCAAAGTACGCACACAGTCAAAGCACAACCTCATGTCTTCATGTGCCTTTGCCATCACAGTGACGACATCAGGCTTTAATCAGTCACAAGACGTTACAGTGGATTCTCAATATCTGGGTTATTAATTACAGCTCAGCTGCTCACCCTGCTCAAAGCCCTCATAAAATATTACAATTTTCAGAAAACCTGAAGAAATCTTGTTGTGCTCAAATGTTTGGCACTACAGACCAGCACTCTGCGCTCTCCTCGGTCATCCCCGCCCCGCTGCGTCTCCACACTCACCCGGTTTAATCTTCATCACCACGGGCTTGCGGTGCTGGTCCCTCATCTGCCGGATGTCCAGCAGGTCGTGGGGGTTGCCGTTGTGCCGAGGCCATGTGTAGACGAACACGCGCGAGCCGCTGCTCCCGCAGTCCACCACCACGCCGTAGTTCAGATTGGGGTTGCTGGTGTCCGTGGCCTCCACATCTGTCACCCGTGCCAAATGCCTGGAGAAGACGAGGACAATGAAGCTCACTGGTTGGGTAATGTGCAGCCAATCACAGATGACTAAAATAACGAAAAAGAACATTACATGAATATTCTTTGAATATTCTGACTTGCTTGCCAGTGTCACAGAATTACAATTGCTGCGAAAGTGGAGAACATCGGTGTGGACCGGTTGCATTTCCCCACCAATATTGTGTCACGCAGCGAGGCCGAACCTGTGGTAGTGCTTGTCCTCTCCGATCCGGATGTTCTGGCCCTTCCCCGCGACCAGCAGCAGGTAGACGAGGCCCAGCAGTGCAGCCATGAGCCCGAACCAGAGCAGTTGCCTGAAGGAGGGCAACACGAGCCTCGGGAGCACAGCCGGAGACAGGCTGAAGTGCCACGACGCCGGGAACAGACAGGAGACGCTGATTCTGTCGGCGAGACGCGTAGGGGTGAAAAACTGCTATTAAAACAACGGCTCACCAGCGACCCCCCGGTCCGTTGCGTTTAAAGCACCGACAGACCCACCTTCCCATTGCGAGTGCGTGATCCGGTGGGGATCGGGAGGAGATGGAGTTTGTGCACCTTTAGCGATATCCGGTCCTCTGAACAGGGGTGTTCATCGTGGACCTCATCCTTAGCCTGGGTATAACCAGATCACAGTAACAGCACCTTGGACTCGTAACCACGACACGTCCTAAGAGGACGTGGCACAAGCGTGCGACCCACATGATTACTCACACACGGAAGATGCTTCCCTGGCCCCTTAACTGCAACGCCATGTTTCTGGGTTGACTCTGCAGTATTTATTCATATTTTAAAGTGGCTAACTAAACAACCAGCGATAAGACGTTTACGAGACTGGTGGGATCTGAGGCCACAGACATGTCCAGCGTAGCTGACCTAGCGTTAGCTACCCGACTAACTAACTAACTAACGTAGCTCGGCGTAACGTTAAGCACTTGA
>NC_137516.1:2782500-2792500 GCF_041902795.1 Electrophorus electricus | reverse complement strand
GCCAAAGAGCGCATTTCCTGAAATGACAGCAGAGATCGGCCCACGAGAGGAGAACTCTGATAAGCTGTCAGCAATGCTGAAGCCTTCTCCTAGAACAGAAACAGACAGATCAACAGACTTGATATTTAATATCGAAGTAACCGAGACCATGTTCAGTAAATTAACTTGGTGCGTAGTTGTTGATGGTATGTAGGTGTTTTGCTGTTTATTTGTTATTTACTATTTATAAATTTAATTTGTGAATGACACAGTCTGCAAAGACAAGCAGGCTCAAAATATCTGGGGCTCACTTTGACCAGTTCGATCACCACAAAGGATTCCTCAAGGGGAACTCTCCCAGTGCCCAGAAGGGCAGACAGTGTCCACTTCAGAGGTCTGACCAGCAAGAGTCCGACGCTCCATGACAACCAGCCAGAACCCACGCTGGCAGCAAAGTCTGATTCCTTTTGCACTTTTCCACTCCTGGACACAAAAAACAGAACAACTGTTCAACCAGTGCAGAGAGTTAAGAGACACAAAATCACATGATGATCTACCTGTGTGAGCAGAACGATACGTGAAGGTTAAAGTTGGACAAACTCACTCTCAGAGAGAGAGAGAGAGAGAGAGAGAGAGAGAGAGAGAGAGAGAGAGAGAGAGAGAGAGAGTCGATGATAGAAAGACAGACAGGACAGTAATTTTTTTTTTTACCATGAATCTGATTAGTCTCTCACTGTCTCTTCCTCTCTCACACACACACAAACACGGCTGTCTCCACTGTAATATTTACGTTATTTTCTGCATTTTCTCCGATTAGCTGACGGTCACCCGATACCTGAGCAGACTCTGTATGACGGTGACCAGGCCTAGGGGAGCGCTCCCCTTCCGCCTGAAGCTGTCGTTTAAATCCTGCAAGCGCACACAGACAGATCCACGCCGTCGGCAGCTTTCCACGATCAGCGGGGTCCAGAAGTTGATCTTACTGTCCCAGTCCGTCGGGTCGACGTCTCGGTTCTCTTTGAAAGCCGAGAACAGGAAGGCCATGCGCTCGTCGTCCTCCCAGTCCGTGGGCAAAGGAGATGGCGAGCGTTCGCCCTGCTGGAGCGATACCGGCGACGCGCCGTCCGTTTGCAGTGACACCGGCATCGCGGCACAAATAAAGCAAGGTATACGGAGGAAAAAAAATAAAAGTTTAGCCTAAGCCTTCCCACGCATTAGCAGTGGTGCGTTAAACATTCAGCAAGCCGATTACTTTACAACAGTGCGTTCATGACAGATGATGATGTGGACGTGCGCTACTGAGATCATATAAGCGTCCAGGCCAAGAGGCGCAACACCTGAATACATTACGCGTCGTGGATACGCTGAATAAGACGTGTGGACGACTTCAAACGATCCGTAAACATAAACTTTACAGTGGAGACAGCAGTGTGTGTGTGTGTGTGTGTGTGTGTGTGTGTGTGTGTGTGTGTGTGTAACGCAGCTGTGAACTATCAGAGATCGACTGGCTAGCAGCACGGCGCAATGGCTCCTCTAAACAGCTGCATGCTGCTTAAATACTTAGAATAATCCTAATGTCTTCTCGCTTGAAACAAACACCCAAAAAAGCGAAGGGAAATCCTGCCCACGTCGTTGTCTGTTTGTCCTGACAGTTGCGAACAAGCCGGAAGTGTTTTTCTTCCTTTAGTCTTAATCCGACCGTCGTTGTTAACTTACTCCCACCTAGCGGTGCAGAACATCAGCTGGTCGATTATGTTCGCTTTGTTATACTCCATTTATTATGTTTTCTTCTCCAAGAAGTCAGTGCTGTTTTATCCCACATCTGTAGTTAAAAGAATAGATTTGCAATGGCTGTATTGGCCTGATCAAAATAGGTGGACTACACACTGTCTTTTCAGATCCACGAACATGTTTTATCAAAAGTCAAGAGACTGCCACGTAAACTGTCTTATGTCACGATTTGTTAAAGCTTTTTCATACCTCATACTCCAAAAATAACGTTTGTCGGCACGTATGTAATATGCCAAGCAAACAAAACACCGACTGATGTTGCAAAATGCAAAAGTAAACCATGCCTTTGTGATCTAAGTACGTGTTGGGCCGTTTATTCCAAGGACATGGCACAGATGTTCTTTTTTTGTAACTCGCCAGATAAAAGACAATTTAAATCACTCATATAGCCCCATACTTTAAGGAAAATTGGAATAGCAAGCAGACTACGCCGCAAAAAATGGAAAATCAAATCTGGCTGATCTACTCCTGTACTCCACGTCGGTTCCAAATAAAACAATGATTTTTTTTTTTTTTAAAGGTCAGCTTTATTTCCAGGTGTGTTTACATATATAACGGTCACTCAAGGTCTCTTTATACACTGCCTGGCCAAAAAAAGATCTCACACTAATATTTCGTTGGACCGCCTTTAACTTTGATTACGGCACGCATTCGCTGTGGCATCGTTTCCACAAGCTTCTGCAACGTCACAACATTTATTTCTGGCTAGAGTTGCATTAATTCCCCCCGATCTTGTATTAATGATGGGAGATTTGGACCACTGCGCAAAGTCTTCTCCAGCACATCCCAAAGATTCTCAGTGGGGTTGACGTCTGGACTCTGTGGTGGCCAATCCATGTGTGAAAATGTCTCATGCTCCCTGAACTACTCTTTCACAATGAATCCTGGCATTGTCATCTTGGAATATGCCCGTGCCTTCAGGGAAGAAAAAAAAAATCCATTGATGGAATAACCTGGTCGTTCAGCATATTCAGGTAGTCAGCTGACCTCATTCTTTGGGCACATAACGTTGCTGAACCTAGACCTGACCAACTGCAGCAACCCCAGATCATAGCACTGCCCCCACAGGCTTGTACGGTAGGCACTAGGCATGATGGGTGCATCACTTCAGCCGCCTCTCTTCTTACCCTGATGCACCCATCACTCTGGAACAGGGTCAATCTGGACTCCTCAGACCACATGACCTTCTTCCATCGCTCCAGAGTCCAATCTTTATGCTCCCTAGCAAACTGAAGCCGTTTTTGCCAGTTAGCCTCACTGACAAGTGGTTTTCTTAAGGCTACGCAGCTGTTCAGTCCGTCTCTTGAGTTCCCTTCGCATTGTGCGTGTGGAAATGCTCTTACTTTCACTATTAAACATATCCCTGAGTTCTACTGCTGTTTTTCTATGATTTTATTTCACCACACATTTAAGTGATCGCCGAACACGATCATTCAAGATTTTTCTCTGACCACATTCCTTCCTCGAAGATGATGTTTCCCCACTGTCCTTCCACTTTTTAATAATGCGTTGGACGGTTCTTAACCCGATTTTAGTTGTTTCAGCAATCTCCTTAGATGTTTTTGCTGCATGCTAATAATTGGACCCTTCTCAAACAGATTAACATCTTTTCCACGACCACCTAACTGCATCAGTTAGGGTTAAATAACTTGTTGCCAGCTGAAACAATCACCCATGCAGTAATTATCCAATAGGAGGCTGTTACCTTTTTTCTTAGTTATATCCAAGTGGTGATCTTTTTTTTTTTTTTGACCAGGCAGTGTAGTTACTATGTTTAGTAATAATTTAATGTTTTGGCGCCACCATGTGGCCA
The DNA here is from genome assembly GCF_041902795.1 of Electrophorus electricus. Lineage (NCBI taxonomy): Eukaryota > Metazoa > Chordata > Actinopteri > Gymnotiformes > Gymnotidae > Electrophorus > Electrophorus electricus. Next base: position 2,788,917 of record NC_137516.1, on the reverse strand, counting down.
AACCAGTTTTACTGAACACAAGCGGGGCGTGAGAAAGATGTGACATTTCCTGAGCCTCTCTGACTTTCAAAATGCTTCTGCCAGTCTGTTTAGAATATTTCTACCACAGGCTATAATAGAGTGTTTAAATAGCCTATAATTGGTCAGTTTCTCAAAAGGCTACTACTATTAACACTAATAGTAAATACAGGAATATTTTAGTCCTTTCATCCTACTGCTATGATGGTACTGCCCTCCCATTTTCAATATCACTTATTAGTGTGCTTGAATATGCTTTATTCACTGTTATTCTGAGTAGATGACAACACATTTTTATAAGTTTCTCTTGATAAGAGCATCTACCAAATACCATAAATGTAATGAGTTCATGACACAATGATATAAAAAAACAGCAAAATAAACAACAAATTAAACCATTAAAATTCAATTTTTTCAGTATTTGGCAAATGCACTTATCCAGAGCAAGTTTCATGTATTTATCTGTACAAACCAGAGGGTGTTTACTGGGATCGCTGTATGACCCAGAGGGTGTTTACTGGGATCGCTGTATGACCCAGAGGGTGTTTACTGCGATCGCTGTATGACCCAGAGGGTGTTTACTGGGAGCCCTGTATGACCCAGAGGGTGTTTACTGCGATCGCTGTATGACCCAGAGGATGTTTACTGGGAGCCCTGTATGACCCAGAGGGTGTTTACTGGGATCGCTGTATGACACAGAGGGTGTTTACTGCGATCGCTGTATGACCCAGAGGGTGTTTACTCGGATCGCTGTATGACCCAGAGGGTGTTTACTGGGATCGCTGTATGACCCAGAGGGTGTTTACTGGGATCGCTGTATGACCCAGAGGGTGTTTTTCTGGGAGCCCTGTATGACCCAGAGGGTGTTTACTGGGATTGCTGTATGACCCAGGGGATGTTTTTCTGGGAGCCCTGTATGACCCAGAGAGTGTTTACTGGGATCGCTGTATGACCCAGAGGGTGTTTTTCTGGGTGCCCTGTATGACCCAGAGGGTGTTTTTCTGGGTGCCCTGTATGACCCAGAGGGTGTTTTTCTGGGTGCCCTGTATGACCCAGAGGGTGTTGGCTGTGTTAAACATGTGACCTTGACCTGCACTTTGCTCTACTGTTCCAACCCAAGATAATGTTAACGGGTCAGTTCAAGGTGATCCTAAAACAGCTGTGCTGGTCAGACCTCTGCCCCACCACTCACTCCCATGACTCACTCTCCTGACTCACTCCCATCACTCACCCTCATCACTCACCCCATCACTTACTCACTCCATCACTCACTCACACTCACCCCCATCATTCACTCTCCTGACTCACTCCCATCATTCACCCCCATCACTCACCCTCATCACTCATTCTCACACACCCCATCACTCACTCCCATGACGCACTCTCCTGACTCACCCCCCCCATCACTCACATTACTGGAGATGTCTGAAAGAATTCAGAAAGTCAGTAAAATTACTTCAGTTTTGAGAGGCAAAGAAAGAACCATAAGATACACAATCATGAAATATACTTGAAATATATATTTTTTTGCATCACAGACAGAAGTATGATGCAACATGGCATAATAGAAGCATCACACACATATAAATGTTATAAATGTTAAACATTCTGAATGTTTATGAACTTCCATGTCAGTCATGGTTCCTGTATTTAAATCCCCATGCTCAGTCAAACATACATGCAAAGGAAAACAAGGTTAATGTATTTTCAGAGATCATAATGGTGCCAGTGTACAGTAGCAAGTTGGAAATCTGCAGTGCAGCACAGCCTTAGTTCTTAGTGGTGTGGACGTGTTTGGTCGTGGGGGATTTTCTGTGCATCGACTGCTAATAATAAACCATGGTTAAAGCTACTGTAACTGATGTAAGGTTCTTGCTCTCTCCCTAACCCTGTTGCCAAAGACATGCAGGCTTAGCGCTTAGCCTACCTTTCTGTGCGCTGTGTGCATGTGCAACGTATTTGACATGCAGAGGAGACTGCCTCCTCGTAGTCTGGTTACCTGACTGGATAATGCAGCCCGACTGTGAGCAGGTTTTTAGGTGCTTATTACAGAGCTCAAGACAATCACAGTCTTTTTTTTTCCTCAAAGCATGAAATTTGGTTATAGTCATCAGGATGTGAAGATGGTTTAAGTCATTTAAAAAAAACAACAACAACCTACATCAGCTTGAAGTTGAAATAAATGTAATTATTACTAAGGAATCCCCTATGAGAATGTGAATAAGCAAAATATTGGTTCTATAACCGTCCAGTGCACCAAACGCATCCTGCAAGCGCTTCGATGGCTGTTCAGCACACAAAACCTGAATACCTGGCTCTCGGTATAGCTATTAATCCTGCATATCCATGAGATATAACACATGGCAAGTCTGCATGAGGAGGACGAAGTTATTGGACAGAAAAAGATACAGTTTTGAACTCCGAGGTCAGTCGGGTTAATAGAGCACTCACAAAGTTTTAATATTAGGAAACGATACATATGAGTTGTTATTAACGGCGTGTGACTTCCAGGATCGGTGGTGAACGGTCGTTGTCTGTGGTTCCTGGACATTGGTTTTGTTTGCAGTGACGAGGGTGATTTACACATACACGCAGCCTCACATTTCTTCCCAATTACAAGCTCATGTCCAGTACAGATTTGTCCAAGGATGCGAAAGTGCGTTTGTGAAGGGCAAGGAAGCGACCTGGCATCCTGTCAGGAGGGATTTTCACCAGATTAAAATGGGAACCGGAACAGCCGGCGGGAAGACCTGAAGTCCGAGCTCCACGACCTCGGCGGAATTTATGGCGCAAGCGGGCGGACCCGCTGATGCTCCGAGGGTGAAGCCCGACCGGGTCCTGCGATTCTGCGATTCAGTGTCTACTTGGCGCTGAGGTCCACTACCAGATGTTGATAGGCCATAGTCTTCCCCTTAAAGCTGGCGGCCAGCACGATATCCTTGTTGTCGACGGAGACCAGGCTGAAGCCGCGCGGCGCTAGCATGTTGAGCTCCTGGAAGGTCCGGAACCTCTGCGTGAGCTCGTCCCACAGGTAGACGTGGGAGAAGGAGTAGTCGCTTCCCAGAAGCAGGTACTGCCTGACGCCCACGGTGAAGGGGTACACCGCCATGGTCCCGCGCGACGGCAGCACCTGCACCTCCACAAAGCGCTGGCTCTCCCAGCGCACGATCTTGGAGTCACCTATGAAGCGCGTCAGGCAGAGGTAGAGCGATTTGCGCGCCCAGAAGTGCTCGACCATCTGCACGTCAGCCGTGTCGGTGAGCTGCGAGTGGTAGGTGAACTGGCGCAGGCTGCGGTTCCACTGGTACAGAACCGGGGGCTGTGTGGCGCTGGAGAGGATGAGCCGGGCCTTGCCTTCCACCTCCAGGAACTCCACGTGCGTGTCGCGGTGCCATGGGTGGAGAGACTGGTGGGAGTAAAACCCATTGCTGTTCCAGTGGTAGATGCTGGTGGAGCCGGCTTTGGAGCTGTCCACCACCACGAAGTACCAGTCGCCATCGATCTGGAAGGTCTCGATGAAGTTGGGCTTCCGTACACGGGTGGTGTCGATGTCCTGGATTTTGACAAACCGCAAAGGATCTTCCTCCCACCTGCATAAGACAGACGGATAAAAGTGATACAGATGAGCAGCTACACTACAAAAGAGAATTATGGGTATATTCAAATTACTCCAGACTTCGTAAGTATGGTCATTATGTGCCTAACATTAGCAACGCTAGCCCTCTTGAATAGGTTCTAGTAATGAGGACTAAACTATTGTTTGTGCCAATTCTGTCAATTGTACGTGTTTTTCATAACTGTCAATATTATGGTGTGTTATAGACTGGCTGTATTTATTAGCAAAATTATTAGCAAATCTGCCCAGTATTCAAATGTCATCACTTAGCTAAGCTAAGATGGAGATAGAGTATTACTGTGAGCATTCATATCTCACTTATAAATGTGGGATCCTCCAAAGAGTTGGGCTACAACCATGTAGAGAGTGTTGTTGATAACCACAGGTTTGCAATACACCGCAGAGCGAGCTAGAAACACACACACACACACACACACACACACACACATACACACACACACACTTTTAAAAATGCATTTTGAAGAGAAAACATTCATGAAGCTCATAAATCATTGATGTGATGTTGACAGGATAATCCACCAGGCAGAAAAAAAACCTCACTCACTCTAGATTAACTAGGACTCCTTGACCTGCTATAAAATTGATCTTTACGCATTGGACACGCTTGTGTAAACTTGTTCATTCAAAAGCCACTACTCTGGACTAAGGGCAACCGGTTTTTAGCTGCAGTGAAAGCAGAAGTCAAGGGAGCATTTATTTACAGCATTTAGCTTTTAGACACTTTTATCCAAAGCAACTTACAATTATGACTGAGTACAACTTGAACAATTGAGGGTTAAGGGTCTTGCTCAGGGGCCCAACAGTGGCAACCTGGCAGTGAACCAACAACCTTCCAGTTACAAGTCCAATACCTTAACCACTGAGCTACCACTGCTTCAGCATCATAGTTGACTGATCTCACACAGTCACAACCCGTAAGGAGAATAAATAAATAAATAAATAAAGCTTTCAACTCACATGTGATGTTGTAATGAGTTTTGAAGAGCATGTTCACATGGTCCCAGATGAAAACGGTGCAGATCCCAGTGTTTGGCTGTGCAAACACCACGTACTGGTCATCGTTAAACTCGTATGACTCCACAGACAGAGACTGGAACGGGTAGGTCTCGTACACTGTGAAATCTGCATGGACCGCACAGTCAACAGCAGAGTCACTTGGAGAGCTTGCACGAGGAGGAAAACTCCAGTGTGCCGCTTGCTGACAGCTGCAGTCTGCCTCAAAGAGACTGACCACAGTGTCTGCAAAATCAAAACAGCAATCCATTCTGCGGGGCAGGGCCTTGGAGGTCCATCGATTTGGGGATTTAAACTCCCACTTCATGCAGAGTTAAATCAGTATTAATGCAGAATGCACAGTAGTCGGATTTCCTAACACCAATTTTATAAGAAACGCTACAACTAGCCACACCACTGAACCCTGGCCCTTCACTGGTGAAACATCCTGAAGGGATCACATGTGATCGGTTACTTTAGCACAAAGAGGTACTCCTAGTTGGGAGCGTGTGACAAAGGCGAGCGTTCCGGGCAGTACCCGCACTGATGCAGTTGAAGTCTCGCGGGGTGAGGTCCTGGATGCGGCGGCCCTGGAACTCGAAGGGACTGACGCAGTAAATGGCTGGCACGGAAGTGTTACTCTTCTTCATCCAGTCCACGAGCCACTTGATCTTACAGTCGCAGCGGAACGAGTTCCCTCGCAAGTCTCTGAGGAGGGCAGGCAACAGAGATGGGAACTAAAGGCAATGCACTGAATTATCACCTCATCGGCTGCAAATGAACCCACGGCTGGACATCACAGCTCCATCGTTCTATTTAGTGTAGGCAGTAGTGATCGCTCTGCGTTTGTTAACGGTGGTCTGGAAGGTATTTGGTGTGGACTCACAGGTCAGTGAGGATGTCCAGGTGTTTGAAGAGTTCTCTGGGTAAGGCTTGCAGGTTGTTGTTAGACAGAGATCTGCCGGTGCAGGTTAAAGGTTACATGTCATATTACAGTCACGGTCAGGGTCACGGCACCAGGACTGGAGTATTACAGCAACAATCACACAGCTCAAACCTATTTACAAATAGCATGCAACATTCTTTGTCTAAATGAGGAAAATCAATGAATTATTTTAAGGACAAATACATTAAGGACATTTAAGGACAAGTACATTACCTGGAGTAATTCAAGAAATCAATTAATTGTATAATTATTTAAACTCCAGTTCGATAATGATAGATTCACTATTGATAAAATAGCGTGATAGCAAGAGGGGTACACACAGATGCGTCAATGACTTCAGGCCTCTGAAGGTGTGTTTGGAGAGAGTCTGGATGTCATTATTTTCAATGAACCTGCAAGGCAGAAAAAGAAAAGAGGAGAAGCCGTGACTTTATCAGCCAGCCAGGGGGCCGCCGACTGAGAGAGAGCCGAGCGCAGTCGTTAAAAAGGTCCGGCTCAGGAGAGAAGATTTAGGAGCAGAAACAGATTAATGCGAGGGGCACTTTGACGGTGCCTTTCTTATTTTCTCTCTCTCTCTCTCTCTCTCTCTCTCTCTCTCTCTCTCTCTCTCTCTCTCTCTCTCTCTCTCTCTCTCTCTCTCTCTCTCTCTCTCTCTCTCTCTCTCTCTCTCCCTCTCTCTCGAAAGTTCCCTGCGTTTGCACTGCGTCAGGACTGATACGGTACCTGAATCTTAAATTAGTTAGGAAGCACAAGAGCTTGAGTGTGCATGTTTACAAAAAAGGCTTTTTTGTGTGTGTTTGTGTTTGTGTGTTTGTGTGTGTGT
>NC_137516.1:2700000-2780000 GCF_041902795.1 Electrophorus electricus | reverse complement strand
GACGAGAAAGTGCGTGCTCTCTTTCAGTGCAAGATTCATGTTCTCGAGTTAAGCTATTAAGGTTTCCGATGCCCTTTATCAGAACGCTGAATACGCATACGCGCACGCACACACACACACACACACAGAGTCTCTGGAACCTCTTCTCTCTTACTAGTCAGGCAAAGCTGACCTTATCTACCCAGTCTGTTAGAGGCAAAGGGAGTGATGGTTCCTTTGTCTGTTCTCCCCTGCCATCCGTTGGACAAAACCGTATAACCCTACAGCAGAGAAGCAGGATATCATGCCTTAGCATCATGCTCGCATCTTCAACAACGAGACCAGGTACTGTGTGAGATTATGAAATCGTGAGTGCCCCTGTGAACCTGGGAGTGTTTCTCAGATACGTCCAGAGCGCTGTTAATGAATGCTGATAAACCTGCGCTAGACTGTAGTCTCCATCTCCTCAACGTATTCACCATTAGGAAATGCACAGGCCAAGATCTGCTCTCCTCTCTGAATCTGCAACTGTTATGCAACGCACGCATGCAACGCGCACACACACACACACACACACACACATATACATTTCCAAAGCAACAGCACCATCCAGTCAGTTGACACACAAGCTGCCTATAGTCAGCCAGCATTCCAGAACACACACGCCGCATTTAAAATTACTGGCGTGTAAACAAATAAATAAACAAACAAACTGAGGTTACAGGTAAGAGTGGAAGGAGGTCCACCCCAAACCCTGGGCCAAGTCTACACAGACAGGCCAGCAGATGGACAGGCAGGCAGACAGAGAGACAGAGAGCCAAACAGGGCAACAAAGAGAAGGAGTGAAGGTTGCTTGTGTACTCACAGCGAAATGATTCCTGGTGGGAAACTCTTGGGGATGGCTTTGGTGTCCACACAGAAAGCACTGTCCTTAGTGCAGGAGCAGGTGGCCGGGCAGCGGGGGATTTTGGAGGCACGGCGCCCCTCGGCGAGCCCCTGAGCACATATCAGCAGCACCAGGCAGAGATACGCGGCCAACAGCGACCTCCAAGGCAGCCGCGGGGCCGCCGTCCTGGGCCTCCCTCCGGACATCATCCCCCCCAGGGGTCTTCTCGTGAGGAGGTGGGAGGCAGAGCAGCGAGGGACTGGTCTCTCTGGAGCAAAGGTGAGTGAATCACGGAGAGAAGAGAAGAGGAAGGAGAGTGGGAGAAGAAAAGGAGTGAGAGAGAGAGAGAGAGAGAGAGAAGAGATGATGCACTTTTCCCGTGGAAAGTCGGAGTGTAAAGGCAGGGGAGTGTGTGCGGGAGGGAGAGCACGAGAGTGTGACGGGGAGAGGGAGAGAGAGCGAGAGAACGAGAGAGTGATGATATAAGAAAACGAGAGACGCGTGCGCGCACGCGCACACACACACACACACACACACACACACACACACACACACACACACACACAGATGCAGATGCAGCTAGAGAGGGCAAAAGCTGTTTCCTCTGAGCTCCCTGCACGCTGTGGGCGAGTGACTCGTGTGCGTGTGTGTGCACGCTTGCACTGTAGCCCCACCAGATCTCACTGTTCTCCTCAGTGCTGGGAGCTGTTGCAGCAGAACTGGCAGGACGGCGAGCGTGCAGATTTTCCGCGCCCGCTCACACACAATCTGGATGCCGCACGCAACGACGCTGATGCTGAATTATTAAGCAGCAGGAAGCTGGGCTCCAACAGCAAGCTGCGTCGGGGCGGGGGGGAGTTGTGAGCCAGCCAACAGACTGCCACACAGCCTTGCTGGCAGGGGCGCAGATTAGAAAAGCTTATTACCACAGAACAAACACTGCCCTGGACACTGAGGTTGTGCCTCAGCAACAAACGAGTCTGTCCAAACTTATAGCCCAGATTTTTTGACGTCTGACAGGAAGTGGGCACTTATGTTTGTTCAGTTACATATGCTGAACCGGTGTTTTACGACCTAGTAATTATGCTGCTGCTAGTTTGTGAAGTAACAGGTAGTTATGAAGTATGATGTCGTTGCCACATGCTCGTTTAAACCAACTGGCTGCAGTTCTGCAAGTGCTAAATGCTTCATGATACACAAAATTATTTTAAAAAATACCCCTGAGCAGTAGTAATAAGCCAAAAGGAAAACCTGTATGCGTCTCTACAGGCACATGGCCACAAGGGGACAGTAGAGTATAACCCAACAAGCTCAGGAATCGGGGCATTAATATCATTCTCTGCCCCTTATTCCAGCTCTCCCGCAGTGCCAGGCGTAGTCTGTCCACGCCTGTCACCAGCTGACACATGCATGTGCGCTCGCGGACGCAATTACTCCCTCCGCAACCCCCCCCCCAGGGGACTTTTCTGCTTGGCCAGAAGTTGCACACATTCAAATCAATCACCACAATGCTTTAAATTCGGTGCCTTGAACAAAACCCCTGACTCGTCAGGAAAGATGTTAAAGAACAAAGTCGAGAAATGTCAGGAGAGCGCGCGTGTTTTTCTCAGTGTAGACTCAGCAGTTCTCCGACGTGCCCAGTATAACCAGCTGTGGAACTAGTTAGGCCTCTTGGTTCCAAGTATTACCAGCTGTGGAACTAGTTAGGCCTGTTGGTTCCCAACTCTTCCTTTATGAAAATATTTTAGAGCCAAAGATTTTATGCTGTTTTTATTGGCCGCTCTTTTATTGACGTTTTCATTCTCCTTCTCTGGCTTCTTTTAATCACAGGTGTATTCTGAGTCACTTTTATTCCTGGTTTTCCAGCTTCTGTTTTTGTAAACCTTCAGCTACCAGCGTGGGGTCCCGCGCTCTTTGGTCACCCTTCCGCGCGGCACCAGTTCCGGTCATACACAGTAACTCACTAAGAGGAAAATGTTGATGTTAGTTTCCAACTCAAAGCCACTTTCCTGACCGGCCTGCTAAGCCTGTCCGCACACCTGTTTGAGTCTCTCTCGCTTTAGCCAGATACGTTATTCATCAAACAGGGCCATCTCGCATGGGTGTGGGTGACTTGGAGCAAAGCGAGTCTCACAAAATACCCAGTAGGCTGCATGCGTGAGATTTATGTAAATGACAATGGTGACATGAATCACGTTAAAACACTTCATAGTTAACAAGCCCACAGCTTATGCAGCGGTTTTGAGCCCCGTGCTACCTCGGTCTTAAACCAGCTACAGACTGAGCTGTATTTAGCAGTCTCCGCTTCTGCTGAATTCTTTACCAATACGTCTAAATTGCTTCCCAACTACACACAGCACAAATATGGTTGATGGCTTGTTACTGTAGGGATTTGTATTGAATAATGTCTAGTTATAAAAAGGTTTGGAAATCCATGTTCATAAGCTTGAGAGAGCAAGAGCCTCCGCAATATCTAAAATCTCTCCAAAATGTGCCATCTGGTATACTGTGAAATGCATTCGGGGACAAAGTTGGCCGAACAGGAGCCGGAAACAGAACCCAGTAAAAGCCACAAGTCCAAATTCTATTTTAAAAAGGCCAGACAAGAGACGTCCAATAATTGCGTGCTGCTTGTTGTTTTGTTTAGTTTTTTGTAATAAAAGGGAGGTCAAAATAAAGCTCCTCCACCTGGAATCCCCTTGTCTTTGCCCAAACTTAACTCCGCACTAGGGTCCAGTGCAAGAACACGCACCTGCTTGCTCATTTCCACTTCATGAGGGGAGATATAAGAGGAGAGACAGATGTTTAAATCTTTGGGGCCTGACAGAGGAGGGATTACAGGTCACTTTTAATATTAAACAGCAGGGGTGCTGTTGCGCTCAGTTCTCCACCCAATTCAATTAGAGGGAGCACGGAGACATACGGCTGTGGCTCAGTGATATGATTAAAAAGCCTCAATCAGATATCAGGCCAGTGAGTCATCAAACTCGCCTTCACAGCAACCAACGGAAAACTGGGTACCACGTAGAAGATGCACGTCATGTTCAAACAAGCCAGTAGTCGTGAGGGTTCTTATGGGATTTGCGATAAAAGTCCTAGATGTGTTTGCAGAAGAGACCACAAATCGCTCCATTTTAGGCGGTTTGCGCCACACATAAATTCAATTAACTGTTATCTTGAGCTGAAAATGGGTGTCCCTAAACTGTTGTCAGAGCCTGTGCGCACTTTGTAGTATAGCTTCTGCTTCCACAGAAACAGCAGCTCTTTATAAAACAAACAATGCAATCACGTTGTGATGGCCTATGCCATTGTGTTCACTCTTTGCAGTTTAAAAGGCAAATAGAACATGCCTCGAGCCAGAAAGCTGTAAACGTAAGGCGAGATGGGCCTTTTCTTTACTGGGTGTCTGTTCAGACAAAATGCAGACTTAGCCGAGGGGCTCGTGCTATTTAGCAAGCTGACAGGTCAAGGTTAGTGAGGCTCACCTGTGTGTGTGTGTGTGTGTGTACGTGAGACACTCACCTATGTATGTATGTGTGTGTGTACGTGAGACACTCACCCGTGTGTGTGTGTGTGTGTGTGTGTGTGTGTGTGTGTGTGTGTGTGTGTGTGTGTGTGTGAGAGAGAGAGAGAGAGAGACACTCACCTGTGGAGGCAATCTGATCCAGAAAGGGGGTTGGGAAATGAACAGGACACACTGCCTCCAGGGAACAGGTGCATTGTAGGAGCGTCATATAGGACGTCCAGCTCCGTCACCCTGCGCTCTCTATAGTGTTTGTGTTTAAGCAAAGTTACATACATGGCACGTTTATTTGTAATTGTGTGTGTGTACATTTCGGGAGAACTGGAGATACCTTTGCTCCAATCACCAGCTCCACTGGCTGTTTTGCACCAGAAAATATATTAGGCCTGTAGTGCCAGGGGCCTTTTTTGAACGCCATATTCCTGTTCTCTACATGATGGTGGGGTGTTGGCCATAGCGAGACTGTCCTCACCGGTGACGTACAGAAACACTGCAGTCTGAGGCTGCATCCTGGCACATGTTTAAGTGTGTATTGTTTTCTATAGTATACACACAGGGATAAGCTAGAACAAAGACAAATGAAAGATCCAAGTGAAGTGTGGATGTAAAACATACATCCTGTGGACACAGAAGCTATTTCTTTTCTCCGGTTTAATAGGTCGTCTTTAGTAGATGCACAGTAAGTGGGGGAGGTTTCTGGAAAGTATTTATAACCCCTGTGGGAAAGTGTCTCAGGACTAGATTAAGTCTAAGTCTATCCTAAAAAGCATTTCTGTTCAGTAGATCACAGAGTAGGGGAGGTTTTCTGTTCAGGAAGACAACATGACTCTAGGTTGGAGTTCCCTGTCCTGATCACCTAACCAGACATCGTCAACCAAAGCCCTCAGCGGTCTCACAGGGTCTGAGGCTGATTTACACACCGAACCTGCTGAGCACATTACAGGATGACAGTCAAATGTGTAAAGGCTCAAGTAAACACGAATTCTCACTCTCTTGGGTTGCGCGTTGGCTTGCTCGCGTTGTTTAAACGTTTCCTATGACGTCACAGCTTATCGTGCCTCTCCTTTGTCCTCATCCACTCCAAAAAAGGAGAGAAGGCCGAAGACGCAAGAACGAGTAACCCACGCAGGACTCCAGCTTGACTGACGGGTCACGCCCCTCACGTGACCTTCCTGCCAGTTCCACACCAGCGATTCAGTCTCACGCACAACCTCGTCATCAGCAAACCCAAACACGGCCACTGACCCCAAACAAGCGTTCAGCAGTCTGTCGAGGGTCAGGAATTCATCAACCATTTTGGCATCTGTCAGATTTAGCACACCCTGGTGAAACACTTTACGCTGTTCACGCGACAGCACGTTCGGTTTGAAATCGGGAGGTGTTTTGTTTCTTTCCCTTATTCCCTTCGAACAAATAGTGCGAATATCTCCGTTTAGTTTCGTGATATCTGCACATCTCTGAACATTTTGCACTTTTTACCAGTCACCGCTATCAGTCCAGGAGCAGGTAGGCTACAACATGCTTCCTGTGGCACATTGTCTTGTTAAAGTTTTCTTGAAGAAACGAGGGTGAACCAGTGTCACTATACACCTTTGAGAAGGATGGCGTGAACCGTCACACCATCACAACAGGGACAGGGACTCCATTATTGTCCCCTCGATCGTCATGGCAACCATTGGAAGAGTTCCAGCTGTAGCACAGCCAGGGTCCTGCACATTTGATGAAAGCTAAAAAAAAATTGTTTAAATCACTCACACTGGATCAAAGAGATTGTTAAAGAAGGGGACAAAACAGAGTGTTTTCTGTTTAAATGAAAGTGTTTAAAACTGCTTTCAGTGGTTCTTTTTTTTAGACTTGTAAAAGAGAAGGCAGAGTCTAAAAATAGCATGCAACCACACACTGTTACATAAGTATGGCTGGCAAAGAAGGGCAGGCGTCCAAACCAATTTTTCTGTACAGGATTTAATTAACTACAAATGCTGCCTATGGCCTCAGCCAAAACAAAGACACAGACAAGTTTCCCAAAATATGAGTCGATGGAATAAAACACGCCCACCCCCCCACCAGAAAATAGTCAAACACAAACACACAACCTACTTGTTCTTTATTGGCACTTTTAATCTAGATGTGTGTAAGGTCACAGAACACAGCGTGCTCACGGAACATTCTGTTTGTGCTTTCCTAGTGTCTACACGATAGCAACGCACAGTGCATAAGACTATAGGAGATGGAGTTATTTTCTGTGATACAAATTTGTGCATGGAGGTATGGCTTCCTGAGCATAAACCTATTTAAAAGTTAAAACTCAAAAGCTGCAATTAGTTCATCTCCAAAGAACCTTTTTGAAGACTACATACCATGGTATACACAGAGTATGCGTTACCATTCAAGATGCAAACCAGACCCTCAGCTTACAGGTTATTCTCCAAGAGTTTAGGATGAGGCAAAATCAGTTTGACCATTATATCTTATGCCATTATTGTCTGAGCAGTTCTTTCCCCCTAAATGAATGAGCTGTCTTTGAACACACACACACAGAGACGTGAGACAACACATTGGTAGTTTGGCTCTTAGAGGTGAAGGGCAGATGATGTGCCAAGCAGGACTAAATGAGCAATGGAGCACGTGACCCAACGTGAGAGCAGCTCCCAAATCAATCAGTCTGGCTGGACTGAGCAATGAATCAGCATTAAAGACGCAAAGGGTGATAAAACACAATCTCCGCTGCCCCACAACAAAACGCACCTTCAAATGAATATTTGTAAGAAAAACAAAAATTGTGAAATGGGTTTAATAACAATATTCTGGGTGCACAAGGTTATACAGCACAGTTTTCAGCAACATCCAGCAGGGTAGTTATGCTGCCCTCCTACCCAGGGGCTCTTTGAACTGGCTACCAGGAATCAGATGCTCCTCTGAGCAGCATTTGAAGTGGAATGCCGATGTTAGGTATTAACACACTCTGCTGTTTTTCTGATCTGTCCAGTAGCACCCTCTGCTCCCAAACACCATCTGTCCGACGCAGTAATGTAACCCGCGCGTCCATTCTGCCATTAGTCAGACCGCTCCTGTCTGTCCGGTGCAGACAGACGTCAGTTTAAACATGCCTGGTTGCCAGGGACAAATGGAATTCCGCCTTTGAAAAGAGCCAGGGAGAAAAGATGGAATGACGGAACTGAAGTTTGCTCTGTTGATTATGGACACTCATTGGAAGAAATTTTCCACACAGGGCACGGACGAGAACGCGCTTAATCTGCCACCGCATCTTTAACTAGGCCAAAAAGAGAAACCCACGTTTTAGGAGTACAGAATATCCAGCCGTCCTCGAATGAGCGCGCTTGTAAACTCACCTCACAAGGGCTGACGCAATCGATTCAAGTCCTCGCCTTCACCCATCCTACGAACAAATTCATCAAGTCCTGTAAGGCAGTGGAGGCGAAAACAGGACGATGGAACAGGCGCGGGTCGTTCGGCCAAGGCACGCTCGTCCGTTGCTCAGAAAGGAGGCTGTCTGGGTGATGCATCGGCTGTTGGTGGAGCTCCAGTCGCCGCTGGAGAAGTCTTCTCTGACTGATGGATCTGGAAGAGACGAGCGCCCTGCTAACGCAGCCGTTCGTCCCCTATAAATAACGCGTCGACGGCTGGCCTTGGCGTTCGACAAAAGCGGCTGCTGCATTAGCATGTTTAATCGGCCTCGCCAACCGGCACTAAACCAAGCAAGGATCGAAATGGGTGCCTTGAGTGTCCTTAATACAATTTACGTTGTAAAATCGCCCGGGTAAACGATATTTACGAGGTTGCCTGTGAGGTTCTGTTCAAACTTTGAAAGCTCCGGTCAGTTTTTCAATAGCATTTTATTCAATGTAATCCTCTTACAGTGACATACGTGATCTGCAACTCCTTAAGCATGGAGAGGTGGATGGCATCTTTGCTTTTATGTACAGTCAATTGATTACACAGAAGTCAAAGCCTTTTACAGTGTAGGTAATCCCAAGGCCCAACTTAAGTGAATTATTTTCCTTCAGTTTTTGGGGATGCGCATGTTTTTGGTTTTTACCTTTTTCACAAACGTTAAGACAAAAAAGTACCATGTTTTAGCGCCGACGACCGTAACACAGAAGAGCAGCCACAAGAAATGGAAAACTCTTTATACTAAACGACAGTAGCCTACCAAGCATGTAGCTTAACTAGCTCTGGAGAACTGAGAGGAAATGGCGCCGGACTGCTAGCGGCACCCTGAGCTACATTATCTTAGCTGCATCATGAATACAGAACAAAAACGAGAACAGGTAAAAAAAAACAACAACTGGCCAGCTCTCAGTTCAGTTCAAGGAATATTAGCATATTTTTCATGTCAAGACTCCTGAGGACCTTTCCGAAAGCACCCTAAAAAAGGACCACTGGACATTCTGGTACAAAAAGCGGCAACATCGATTAGGATAATAAAAAATATGAGTAGAGTGTAAATATATATATTCATATTTATAAATTTCTAACTGTATTTACAAGAAAGTCATTATTCCATTGACTTTACTGATGCAACAGTCCACTGTTAGAATACGTTTGGACAGTCCAGTAAGTGAAATAAGGTTTTTTAAAGGAATTTTGCTGTGTGATGGGAGAGGAATGGTGACAGGGTTGGAAAGGAGAGAAAATCCTTGTTTGTTAGCTATGAAAAAATATCCAAAAATACTTATAACATTCAATAGTTATTTCTCCTGTCCAAGTCCAGAGGGAAAGAGGGGAGACCACAGAAAAGGCACCTTCTCCGTTCAGATACTGCGGTCTGTTCCAAGTGCCCTAAGCCTCGTCCACGTCTGCGGTGGCAAGGCGGTGCTTCCAGCTGTAACGTCTCGATGCGCGTCCCGTCCCAAACCTCACTGGTCCGCTCTGCGGCGCACGGCACACTCGAGCGCTCTCCTCCTGCGGTACATGGGCGAAGTCCTGCTCGAGTGCGCGCACTACAGGGGGGCACGAGACGGAAGGGCGCTCAGCGCTTCTTGAACGGTACCCCGCGGCTCGGGTGGGGGGGGAATTTGGGCAGGCACGGTTCGTCGGCGCCGGGGTCGTGGGAGAAGACGGAGTCTTCGCCGGAGGAGCAAGTAGAGCTACGCGTGTCTGGAAAACTGGGAGAGTACTGGTCCAGATTCACAGACAGGTCCAGATATTCCTACACACACACACACACACACACACACACACACACACACACACACACACACACACACACACACACACACACACACACACACACACACACACACACACACACACACTTTTAGGCATGAAGCAAAACTGATAACCCCAGTAAAACAAAAATTGTTATTAGAAATGTATTTTTAGAGAACACATGCGCCAGGAACATACGGTCTTTACAGCAGCACTTGAATACGAGAAGCTGATGGAGCAAAGGGGACTCACCTGATTGGATGTCAGCGAGAGCATGCGGTCCAGGTCCTCCACGAGCTGTTTGAAGGTGGGTCTCTGAGACGGGACGGCATGCCAGCAGTCTCTCATCATCATGTACCTAGTGTAGGGATGGGAGCGGTGTAGAGGCCACCACAGAGAGTGAGGACCACAACCCCGGTTTGGATTAAAAGGCAAAATCCAAAGTGCGCATCCGCTTCCAAAGCAGAACTACCCCAGAGATTAACGCGGGAATTACAGTTCGCTTACAGTTCGTGGGTGCACGAGGAGGGGCGGTCCATACGGTGGCCTTCCTTAAGAAGCTTGAAGAGCTCTTCGACAGGGACGCCTGGATATGGAGAACCCCCGAGAGTGAATATCTCCCAGAGCAGCACCCCAAAAGACCACCTGGGAGAAGTAAAGAGAATCAAGGCCGAGTCCCTCACGAGTGTATCCACAGCACGCAAGCCTAACTACGCAGAGACTTACACGTCGCTCTGATGGGTGTAGATGCGGTCAAACAGGGCCTCGGGTGCCATCCACTTCACCGGCAAGCGACCCTGTGGGGGAAAAGCGCAGTCATGACTCTGAGATTAGTTAAGGCTAGCCCCTCGTCATGGTGACTGGCCCCCGAGCATCTTTGCCAGTTCTGAGATGCCACCACACCCGATTCACCTAATCAGGTAAGTGCCAAGCCCTTCACGGGCAGGACCAGAGACAAATACATAAAGTATATATTTAAAAATAACATCAAATTATTAATTATTAACAAATCATTAACATTTATTTTTAACATTAAAATACAATTTTTGCATGTATAAATTTTTTAAAATCTAAATCAATAAAAACATATGTAATTTAAGTTTGCATTTTTGTGCTCCATCATCCATTTTAGTGTTACTGTTTTTTAAAAACT
The DNA here is from genome assembly GCF_041902795.1 of Electrophorus electricus. NCBI lineage: Eukaryota > Metazoa > Chordata > Actinopteri > Gymnotiformes > Gymnotidae > Electrophorus > Electrophorus electricus. The sequence goes on along the minus strand of NC_137516.1, from coordinate 2,769,290 downwards.
TTATTTTATTTCAAGGCAAACAGGCGCCTTCACAGCAGGACCCCACAGCAGGACCCCACAGCAGTGGAGCGCTGGCTTCTCCGTTGGGATTGGAACGCGACTTCAGGGCACCATGACAAACTCACATTGGTGGTTTTCTTGTAGTAATCGATGTGGTGGATGTCTCTGGCCAGGCCGAAGTCTGCTATCTTCATCACGTTGTCCTCGGTTACGAGAACATTGCGAGCAGCCAAGTCTCTATGGATACACTGAGTGAACGAACAAACAACCAACCCCCCCAACACACACACACACACACACACACACTTTTAGTGTACTAAAGCGGAGCAGGTGAAGAGAAGATTGGCTCGAGACTAGCTCCTCAAAACAGATCCAGCTCTTACCTTCTTAGATGCCAAGTATTCCATGCCACGCGCTACCTGGTAGGCACAGGACACCAGGTCTTTGATGGACATGTTCTCGACGGGCACCTGGTCAGGGTTGTAGCAGTACTCCATGCCCAGTGGGCGGCGTGCCCGCAGGTACTCCCGCAGGTTGCCCTTGGAGGCAAACTCCACAACAACGTAGAGCGGACCTGGGAAAAGAGGACATGCCGCGTGAGTCCGCCGGAGGAGACGTCATCCCGGCAATCCCAGCTCTGGTCCCAACCTAGGGGTTTCGTCATCACTGGAGGGTCCGACGTTACCTTCTCTCCGCCTCTCCCCGTGCAGGTCCCCCTGCTGTTACCCCACCCTCCCTCTGCCTCTCACCATCCTGTGTGCAGGCTCCCAGCAGGTTGATGATGTTCTTGTGTTTTCCGATTATCTTCATCATCTCCATCTCTGAGATCAGATCCGACAGATCCTTCTCTGTGGCATCAGCTATAAAAGAAATCAGAAGGAAAGGCGTTAACCGCCTCCTCTGGTCACGCTGGCCGTGCATCCTCCGATGCACAGCATCAGGCCCTCCGGCCCGGCACCGCCCGACCCAGAGCTGCTCGTAGAAATCAATATCTAGATCCAAAAAGTGCCCTGATAATATCAAACCATGAAGTGGACCTCTCAACTAAACGTTAAACCAATTCATCAGTTACGCATTACTAAAAATTCAATCTCCATCCATCAGGATTATGTAAGACAGAAGCGGCCCCAAACGGCGACTGCACGCGGTCACCAGACTTGGGTTCATTTGATTTAGCCACAGCCCGGTGACCTCACCCTTGTCCGGCCAGAGACTCTGCACATTAGACTGATGAAACCCTGCACGAAGGGGAGGAGGTAAACCTGGGACGCTCACAACCTCACATCACCGTCCCTACATTAGCGAGACACTCGCTTCGGGGGTCAAGTTCAAAGTTCAAAGTTCAAAAGGCTTTATATTCATTTCAGCTATATACAAGTACACAGCAAAACGAAACAAATGTTCCTCCAGGACCATGGTGCAACACAAAAGAAGTGCAACAGACAACACACCACAAGGGAACGATCCGCACCAAACGCAGGGTACTTAAAAGGCAGCTGGATTTGGCTGGAACAAGACGTCTGCTATGCAGGAACCGGGAATGATTCATTCAAACCAATGTTTTCGCAGTCATTTATCGGCCTTTGTTTGCAACATGACACTTTTTCTCTCCCCAGGAGCCCCTGGTGTGAGCGGACCAAGGGTGCTAATGACCCTGTCCGTTAGGGAGCCAAAGGAAGCTAGCTAGTGTGTGGAAGTTGGGGGGGCGGACACGTACACACGCGCACACAGAGCTAACGGCAATATGTGCAGAGGCACTCGTGCACGACCCCAGAATGCAGATGAGACTCAATGACCCAGCACGTTAACTCTCTTGGGAAACCGCTTCCTCTCTTAAGCCTCTACCCACCTATTCTCTATGGCTTTTCTTGGCAAAAGACGACCTCTGTGTAGCGGCGTACGCAAATGCCAGCACCAGTTTGCATGTAGGGGGAAAAAGAAGAAGAAAAAAAAAAAAAAAGAACCTCTACTCACATTTGAGCATCTTGACAGCCACTTTGGTAATGCGGTTGGGTTTGTCTTTGTCCATTCCCAAAACCTCTCCCATAACTACCTGGCCAAAGCATCCTTCACCCAGTGGCTTGCCAAGCACCAGCCTGGGGAGAGAGAGAGAACAGAATGCTCAAAATGCAGACTGCCCACGGGCCTAAGGCATTCATGCTACTTCGGTTTCCGAAAGGTTCTTCGATTTGTGCACGTTACCTGTCTCGCGATAGTTCCCAGCGGGGGTCTTGGGGAAGCTCGTACTCGGAGACGCCGGACAGCATGGGCGAGCCAGTGGACGAGAGGCGGGACGGCCGGACAAGCATCGCCCCCGAGTGCAGAGAGGAGCCGGAGTCCACAGACACCTGCACACACACCTTCAGGACCTTACTCTCCACACGCCAGGACCGAGCAGTGTGTACGCGTGCGTGGGTGGGGTTGGGGTTGGATGGGTGCGTGGGTATGCGCCCGCTCACACAAGTTAGGGTTTTAACAGATCTAGAAGAACTGTAGACTTACACGTCTTTACTGTCATACATCTAAAACCAAAAATGTCAGATGACCTTTCTTAAATTATGTATATAAAAAAAAGCTGTATTAATGAGAAAACATCTAACCACAAAAACTACTTCGTTCTTAAATCAACATTCCACCTGGTGGGTGGTTTGTTCCACATTGTGCAGGCGCTGTGGAAGTGGTTCGCGGCGCAGCAGTTCGAACCCCTTATCTACTTTCTGTTACCTGTCTGCGCAGCGGGATGCTCTTGGCCAGCTTGTGCACGGCCATCTGGCCGCTGAAGTCGCTCTTCTTCACCGTGCTGTGCATCTTCACCAGCACGGCAATCACTACCATCACGCAGATCAGGAAGAATCCCACGCAGTAGATCAGGACCTCCAGGTAGGTCTGGTTGGGCAGAGGTGTCGGGGGCGTGGCTGTCAGCAGGAAGAGAGTTGTGTGGGTGGGGTGGGAGGGGCGAGACGCCCGGCGTGGCTGACCGGGTGCAGCAGGGCTGTAGGACTGAAGGCTTTTTGGCGAGGGGGTGCCCTCCAGGAGTGAGGCTCAGAGGGGGGGAGGGGGGGTGACCTCCAGCCCTGAGCTGTGGGGGCTCCGCCTCACTCCTGAAGGAGGGAGTGCATCTGCCAGGTGCACAGGAGCGCAAGAGAACAGGTGCTTTCTGGGCCTCGCGGACGTTAACTTTCTAAGTCATTAGACACTGGCCCTCCAGGAGTGACAACTGATCACTTCAGAATTTAGTACACTCCTGAACACAACCACCACACCCTCAGAAGCACATACACAGCCCCAAGACAGACAGACACACGGGTACGTACACACACACACACACACAGCAGAAAGTACTTGACGACTGCCACACGTACTCCTACTGTAGCACAATAATCACCCCTTTCAAGCATCGGATTGCGGTCTGCATTCTTCTGCTTGCGCATTGCAATCGAGACGGGAACTATTCCTCCTGACACCTGGCAGCCTTCAGCCCCTAGAGAAGGCCAAAATGTCCTCTGTAAACTGTAGCGACGGGCGCGTGGGGTCAGGATGGGAACGGCGCACAGGGAAGGTGGCAGCTCGGTTTAACGCAGCTAGCCACTAGGAAAATAAATGCTGCTCATCTGAACGCGCTGGCTGCAGGGCTGCACGTTCACCCGACCAGATGGTTCACGTCGGAAGAGATAATCGGCGAGCTAGGTCATGGGATAATGTTACACGATAAATCTGGATGATAAAGGTGTTTCTTACGCTACGGAAGCAATTTTCACTAGTCTTAAGGCTAACATAATTCGATACACGTAAAAAAAGACAACGAACGATGCAAGTGCACACAAAAAACAGGCCATATACGCAACCGAATGAATTATGTTCCTTCTCTTGAAATAAAACTCTAAAGCCATCATCTCTCTTAAAAAGCACGATAAATAAATGCATCATCTCTAGGGACTTTACAGTTATGTAACGGTTGCTGTTGGATGTTTTTTGTTGTTGTTGGAAAGCAAACGCAGGAGAGTGGTGATGAGGAGGCTAAAACACCATTACAGATAAAACACCAGTGCCATATACACAACAGTCTGCAAGTCCCGGCGCCGAGGCAGTGGCCAACAAGCCGCTTGATAAACTAAACATGTTCCGAGTGCAAAATGGATGCGGTCTATGTTTATCAGCAAACCAAGAGCATGCTGTGTATTTGTTTCACAAGAGGAAACTATATCAGCCTTGTCAACAACGCCCAACACCGGTTATTTCGAAATGAAATTATTTATTAGCATAACGGGGGAGAAGGCTTACAAATGAAACGTCCAAAGCCACGCCAAACCACTAACTCAAAGATTTCTCCAGTTGTTTATTTTTTCTCAAGTTTCTTGATTAAACACCAAAGTTTTGCACTGACCCCATCTGCTACTTTAATTAAGGCAAGCGTGTTCTGAAATAAAACCCTTACGCAGGCTTTGCTTTCTCAGAAGACCACATTCTCAGTTTAAACGATGTATGGGGTTTGGCTTGGCTCGGCTGTTCCATTTCTACCGGGGAGGGGGGGAGGAATTGCATTATGGTTTAAGCCATCCTACATACATCATGGAGGACTGGTTAAACCACACAGTGGAAGAAGCTTCCACACAAGCCGGGACCTTCTCAGCCGCAACACAACCACTACTTTTACTGTGATGAAACGTATACATTTGGCCATTAAAAAAAAAAAAAAAAAACAAACAAACAAACAAAAAAAAACATGGACTGAGAGTTCAGTTTGACCGCAACGTGTCGACATGGGCCGGACCCAAGCAGTAATCAGGAACTGGCACATGGACCCTAGCCTGGACTTCTACATAGGGTGCAGGAAATGTACCTGCCATGTGTGTGAGTGGTTGCAGAGCTGTAATCGCTCGAAAGCCTCTGGGACTGCAATGCAAAAACTGGGTCTTCCAGTTGCAGCAGCTCCTAACCTAAGTGGGCGTTTAATTACAGGTGGAAGTGCAGTGGTGCGACTGAATATGGCCCTTTTTGGGGGGATGGAGAAAGGAGCACCAAAAGGACCGTAGATACCTTCGTTGACAGTCAACCATGCAGAATGATGGGAATGGCCGATAGAATTGCCAGCCAGGCAAGTGTACACTCCTGCGTCCTCTAAAGACACGTTCTTGAGCTGTAGCACCTCCATCTCCTTATCTGTGGTGTTGAGGCCTGCCGTCTAGAGAGAAGAACCAGAAGATGAAGCAGGACAGGACCGGAAATAAACCCAGCAGAGGAGAAGGCAAGGCGGGAAGGAGAGAGAGGTTTCCGGGGGGACTGGGTTCTGTTGGGGAGAGGAAGAGCACGCAGCAGAGAAAAAGGGTTGACTAGGGAGCGATCGGGGAGGGAGGAAAAGGTCCAACACGGCGCTCCGGCCTCTGTTACAACGGAAGTAACAGGGTGCCCAGTTGACGCGGAATCCAGCGATGACCCTGCTGACAGACCGATGATTAGACTGTTGGGTAGTGCGAAGGGACTGCTCCACCTGCCAAGGAAACCCACACCTGAGGGAGGAGGAATCACGTTTGGAGATGGGGGGGGGGGAGGCGGTGGGGTGTTGGTGGCGCTGGCAGACATTCACCTATGTCACCACCCTAAACTCCATCTCTACATGCACGAGATGGGCTACATGGAACTGTACCCAGCAGAGTGGGGACTCTCAAACAGGAGTGAGAAGACCAGGCTAGAGAGACAAAATGACCCAGGGAGGTGAGAGAGAGAGAGAGAGAGAGAGAGAGAGAGAGAGAGAGAGAGAGAGAGAGAGAGAGAGACAGAGAGAGAGAGACTGAAATGAACCGAGTCATGAAGAGAGGAGCAAAGGAATGCAGACGGCCGCGTCTCTTAGACGAGCCGAAACCCCTTTGAAGGGAAGAAACGCACCATTATTAGGAGGGCACGGGGCAACAGAGCAGTGCAGAGAAGAAACAGAGAGAGTCCAACATAAACAGAAGCTTGGGCACTTCCATTTGGCTCTGCTGGGTTTTTCCATGGCGTCATTCACAGTCCAGGGCACCGCAGAGAGGGGGAAAGGAAGGCGGAGGAGGTGGAGGTGTGTGGAGGCTCTGCCCTAACTGCCTGCTGGTGTCCCTGACTGTTCAGCTACACCCATGCGTCTTTCTAATTTCTCCTCAAGGCTCCTGTAGACGGTGCGTTACCTGCGGAGACGTGTTTAGTGACGGTGAGCCATGCTGATTGGTTGGCTTGGCCTATATAATTGGACACTTTACAAATATACTCTCCGCTATCCTCCTCCGTGACGTTGTACAGCGTCAGAACCTGTGTGTCCGAGCTGTTGACCCCAGAGTGCTGTGGATGTCAAAAAAAAAAAAAAGAAAAAAAGAAGAGGTCAGAGGTTAAAGCAAGGTCGTCTGCTGGCCCCAGATGTTGCTCCATGCCACTGCGGTGACCAATCAGGGACAGGGGGCGTGAATTGGCTGCTTCCTCCGGTAAAAGTGGATTATGCTCACTTGCCAAGAACATGGGTCATATTTTCCTCAAACGCCGCTCGGCTGGCTTAGTTTCCAGAGCAGGCTGCCTCTCGGCGTAGACAATGAAATTTAGCCAAAAGTGGGAATGGGAAGAGAGTGAAAATAGGATGGGGTATAAATGTCAAATGCAAACAAATGACTTCAGTAACAGCTTGGATGATATTTGGGACAGGCTTTCTGGTCCATGACAGCTCTACCTTACTGCAATAGAATAAGATACACTATTATGCTGAGGGAGAGAAACATGCTATTATCATATCGATCTTTAATTATCATATTAACCCCCCATGCCAGGCTAGAGGTTCTGATGGTCCGTTATGTCTCCAGACTTCCCAAATGCGGGAGTGAGAAGTGAGTTTCAGCGTGTCTGCCCACTATGGGCGGTTCGCCGAGCACCTTGGGCCTCACCTTTAAGACTCGGACGTAGGGGTTCCCATCTTCTCCCAACCTGCTGCCGTTCACCTCGATGTGCTTGAGCCACTGAATGTGGGGCTGAGGGTCACTGAAGACCTTACACACAAACTCCACGTCACTGCCCACCACTACGGTGCGGTTAGCAGGCAGGCCGGCCTGCAGAATGGGCCTGTGGGGGGAACGCTCTGGACCACACGCGCACACACACGCAAGCACACACACACAGAAAACCGATGTCACAGAAACAATGGGTTGCCAAGAACTTGATAAACACTCGTGTGCTGTCTCAACTCGATTACAGTGCACACTTTAAGACTGCTCAACTTGAGCAACCTGATGACCGGCTTTAAGATCATGCTGGTCCTGGGCAGTCATGGTCAGGGTCAAGAAGTCGACTCCCAACAGCCACACACCAGCCACATTCCACACCACACCGAGATGCATACAGAGTCCCTACTGGGTGAGCAAATACACTAGATACAGTAAAGACAAACTAGCTCACATGGACAGTGAACTGATGTTGGGTAGAATGAACACAATCTGACTGGTTCGGCAGTCTCTCTGTGCACAGCAGAGCTATGATAGCTTGTCCCACGTGGACAGTCTGGAAGATGGTGAGGATTAAGCAGTCGTCTGCACCACTCCGGTGCTTTTCTGAGCTGGCTCTGAACATCATCATCTGACCCAACGCACGTTCCACATTCCACTCTTTCTACACAGAGGATGATTTAGGACACCTAGACGTAAGTGAAATCCGCCGAAATATTCCTCATATATCAAAGTCCTGGGCGCCTAGAAATGGCGGGTGCTAAAGGCTAAAATCATAGAAAAACATTGCGAAGATAAATTCTCCACTGGGGACACGTAAATCGTCTCATCTCATGGTACATTACTTTAATGCTTTATCTCATTATAATCCCTCAAAGACTGCAGGGCCTTGGTCTTCTGAAGCTGCAGACTGACACTCTGATCTGATGGAGGGGAGCATGGACCGCACCCCACGCTGCAAAGCTGCTCGAGGGAGTTCAGGAACGTTCCGGAATCGGGGCGTCTGAGGTGGTGGCAGCAGGCAAAGCACTATGTGTGGAGTGGGTACGTGCCCCGAGCTTGATAAACACACCACGGTCAACTCATTGTAGAGAAAATGTGTGCGCGCACACTTGTGTGAATAAATGTCACTGGTTTTATATGGTGCAGGAAAAAGTAGCTGGAATGCATATAGTTTAAATGTGTGTTTAGATTGTGTGTATGTACACGAATGCATACAGTGTGTGTGTGTGAGAGAGAGAGACAGAGAACGTATTGTTGTCATGGCTAGATTTAATAATGAAAGCGTCCTTGGATCTCCATGTCCAGAGGGGTGGGGCTTTGATTTACTGACTAGATACTATGTGAGAAAATCCCATTTGTGCCAGCCAATCATCACCTTGGTGTTAATTTATTCCTACTGCATCCTGACTTCATCCTGAATCAGCAACTGCATTTCCAGCTTTCACTTACTCGCGCGCGCGCTCACTTCTAACAAACACACTTCACCTTAACATCCCATCCAACCAGCACCATCGGTACACAACACTCTTCCGTCCTCGACAGGGACGCCGCATTTCCGTGCGCATGCACCCCTCCAACCACACACACACACACACACACACACACACACCGGAGTCAAAGGTCCCACCATTACATCGATTTACTTCAGCAGAGCGACGATGCCCATTAAGAGTATTGAACCAACATTGCATTACCTACATGACAAACACACATCTGCATTTCATTAAACCAAGTTAATCCCAAGGCACGGCGTCTGAAGCCCTGTCTCGAAGGGTCATCGACCACCTCTATGATTGGCTGAAACTTGGAGATAACTTAGCCACTGGCTTCCAGCTCCAGACACGACCGGATGAGCCAGAGCACCCGAGAACCGGCACGGCGCAGCAATGTCGGACGTGCATGGAGAGGCCCTTGAGCAGGCGTGGAATGGCGCACGGCGGAGAAGCGGGAAGAGGGTCCACTCACCGACGACGTCCAGCTGGTAGGTGTGGTTGATGCTGCCGTACTTGTTCTCCACCACACAGGTGTAATTGCCCTTGTCCGAGGGCACCACTGAGTCCATTATGATCGACCACAGGTGTTCCCGCACCTGTGAAGAGAGGAGGAGCAAGGAGGAGCATCATGGCTTTGAATTAGCAGCTTTATTCTCCCTGCACGCTATATATTTCACAACAGCTGAGAATCTTCGTGACCTACACCTACATTTTCATAAGTTAGTAAACTGCACACGTCCACAATTTCATTCAACTGTAGAAAAAGAGCGAATGTAAATTTGTGAGATTAAAAAAAAGTCACAAAGTCACTAAAAATAAGAAACTAAAATTGAAGGGGAAAAAAAAAGGAGCTCAAAAATCCACTTCAAAGGAATGGGTTTCCCAGGAAAGACCAGGCAGCTGCTGGAAGACCCCTCGGAATTGGCTGCAGAGATACAAATGGCCGAGCGCTCCCAGCGGAGGACGCCAAATGCTGCTAGAGACATCAGGAGTCCGTCCTCATCCTTCACATCTCCAAACCTCAGGAATCAACAACAAGTACGTTCATCGGGGGAGGAAGTTGGCAGGGAATTTCCGCCCGTCCGCTCGAACCTCAGCTGAAGACGACGGGAACGCCGTGGCCTGCTGCTCCGTGGGAAAAATCTCCCCTTCCTTGGTCAGGCCAAAGCACCACACAGCACATGTAAACCTCGGAATGGACCACACGGATGCCACCGCAACCGTCCGGCCGGCTGCACCAACTGAGGCTCGACGGTCCGCTTCACCTTTGGGGGTCACCGGAGAGGCGAACCGGCAGGCCGGAAGGCAGACTCGACGCGTTCTGTTCACATCACGTGGTTCTTATTAAGTGGAAGGATAAAGGAGTTTAGCTGGGTTATGTTTAAACTGGGGTTATAGCTACACCAGCTGTGGGAGCCCAGATGTCTGCTAGACAGACACACACACACACACACACACACACACACACACACACACACACACACACACACACACACACACGGTCTCCCCAGCTTCCTCTCAACATATACTTAATGTAAATGAACAATGGAGCTTTGCCTCTTGTTAAAACGAGAAGAAAATGAATAATAAACATGAGTGGAAGGAGGAAGAGGGTGGGGGTGTGTGTGTGGGGGGGGGTTGGCACGCACTCATTCATAAAAGCTGGGCACCCCTAAACCGCCCCACACCCAAACTTCAAAGTCACACACATGCATGTGGTTGTACATATAGCGCGTAGGAGACAGGCAGACTCCAGCGGTTTGCGTGCACGTTTAATCAAAGCGTTGGCGCGCCGTTGAGCGTAGATGCATGTTGCTGCATTTTCACCTGTGTCAGGACGTGTGCACACACATGGGAGCGAGCACGCATCCGTACGAATGTATGATGAACTGTGGCAGACAAACGCGCACCAGATGGTAAAGTGTGTATGGTGTGGAGGAGGGGGGGGCTCTAATGCCTCCCAGCTGGGGAACACCTCAATGAGAAACGCAGGCATGTACAAAAACTGCACTGCCACAAAAAAATAAATAAATAAATTTAAAAAACTCAACCTCGAGTGCAGGGAATGCGTCAGACTTCAGAGGGTTTTAAACAGGAGAACTGGGGAGCTGCTGTTCTGCTCCTTATTAGAAAGAGACCCGACTCCTGGTCCGACCCAAAACTACCCCATGGAAAACGTGACTAACGTCTGACGCTTTTATGACCAAGACTTAAATATAATTAAAGAACATTTGTGGCATTTCTGGTCATTTGGCAGTGTTTTTTTTTTTTTATATTAACAGTGAAGCAAAGTCAATTTCAGGGAGAGTTTATAGCCAGGCTCCAAAAATAAAAAACTAATTATAGTATCATTAGAGTGTTTCAGTTTCACGTGCAGTATGCAGCACTACAAACTAAACCACTACATAAGGAGGAGTATGACTTGTCATCTTAAAGCTAGAATACATTGCTTAAAAATGAGATCACGATAACAGTGGTGAATAACATCACTAAAGTAACACTACGCACTGTGATGTTTAACATTACTTATGTCATACGATCAAAGGGCAGGCAAACTCTGTCTTTATACGTCCACCTCAGTGGACACCAATATACTAGAACTTTATGAAAATGTACGTGAGGTAATTATAAAGGAAGCCAGAGAGCAAAATGCACATTTCAATAGCTGGTGGCAGTTAATTACAGTCTCACACATTCAAGTCTTGGAAAACTTCTGGATACACAGAGGTTATTTCGACCTGGCTGTTCTCTTTAGTAGCACATGTGCAAAAAACCAACATGAAATATCAGCTCAGAGAAGCGCGCGGGGAACCCAAAGACCAGAGACAGCCAAAGCCCTCGCAGTGCAAGCGTGCCGGATCCCCAGAACTTCCAGGCCAGACTGAGAGCTGCCCCGGGGGCAGGGACATTCAACGGCCATTGTGTGAGCGAGGACAGGTGTTAACTTTCAACCCGTGGTCCAGCCCAGGTGCGGAACCCCGCCTCAGATGCCTCCCTGTGCTTCCACACTTCCTGGATTTTGCCGGAACTCTTCAGAATGACGGCATGACGGACAATCAGTTAAAAAGCGGCACGGGAGGGGGTCCCCAGCTCACCTTGAAGCCTCCAATCCGCTGGTCCCTCTTAAACTCCTTGCCATTCTTGAGCCACTTGAGCGTGGGCGTCGGGTTGCCGACGGCCTGGCAGCGGAACTTGACGGTCTTGCTGGCAGGAACGGCGTGGAGCTTCTTCGCCATCTTATCCGGCTGCGCCCACACCGGTGCCATCGCTGCAGCGGGAAGGTGGAGGAGAGTGGAGTATGAGGAAGTGAAATGGAGCATAAGGGAAGAGGGGAACGGTAACGCGAGCGCAACCGATCAGATGCTCGCATTTACACGCGAGCCGCCGGCGCGGGGGCGTAGGTAGCGTAGCGAAACCTGGCCTGGTGACTGAGCTGAAGACCTCTAAAGCTGCAGTACCGTTCTTGTGTCTAAGGGCTTTGCGATATCTGTAACACTCAGGACATCAACACTAATCTGCCATACGGAACCAGAAGCTTTCGTCTCCCATCTCGACGGCGAGTACGTTCCACAGAACTACAGATGGCAAGTGACGCGAAACCTCAGCGCGAGTCCAACAGTATTTCACCGAGATATCACAGAGCAGACAGGCGCACTCACGCTGCTGCTCCTGGCTGTTGGAAGGAAGCGTCTGGCTGCTGGACTGTTTGGTCTCCTCGGAGGAGGACTCGTCGTCGTCGTCATCGTCTTCGGAGGAAGCTAGGGTGTCTGAGAGGGACCAGAGAAGCTCAACCGCTTTCAGTAGTCAGGCAGTTACAGCGAACCAAAATGTTTAATGAGTTTCCTGGTTTAATGCTACAAAACCTGAACTTGTCTCATATATATGTTGATCTGCAAAAAACCCCACAAAACCTTCACAACCACTTCCTTGCTCACTCACCTGTAACATTGGCGTCCAGATACTCGCTGTGGTTGCCGGAGGGACCTTGGGCGAGTTCTGCAGAGCAGAAAGGAGGAGAAAATGGATTAAGTGAGTTGGGTCTCGAGTGGATGCGCATATAATCAGGTAACGTGGCCAGTCAGGCTCCTGTTTGATCTGCGAGTTCGTTACGAGGAAAACGCAGAGAGTACGAACGTCCTGTGACACGCCACTGCGCATTTACTTTACAAGCAAACGCGCTTCAGGCTCGCCAAGCGCCGTCTGTGCGTCATGGTTCTGCCAAAGAGGGTTTGTGGGTAACGAAGGGAAACCTTGAAGCCAGCGAGCACACAATTCCCCGAGACCAGTCAGGGCTCCGTACCAGGAGGGTTACATCTCAGCCCGAGTCGGTCGCCTCAGATGCAGACTGAATTCAATCGTAGGCTAAAAGTGGTTGGGGGTTGGAGGAGGAGGTCATCGCAGACACGACCACCTGAGCCTCCCGTCACTACTCACAGTCAGGGTGGGGGAGGGGACCAGCTTTCCTTAAGGCAGCAACACGGCATGCCATTTTCTGGCTGCATCCAACTGGAGAGGCAGTTAATCTGCAGTCTTAAGGACAGTTGGTTCTCACCGGGGTCCTGAAGAGAGGACCGCAGGGGGTGTGCCTGCTGTGCACCCCCCATCCGCAAAACAGGATGTGCTCATGTCGCATGCACGCCTCCTGGACCACAGCAGGTAGAGGTGAGAGCTCAGAATAGCGCAAATGCCACGAGCTTCAAATGATGAACTCTCCTTCCTGTTCGATTCCAGCTCCTCCAACGGACTCTGTGGGATTTGAATGTTGCTTACAGAATTAGGAAGGGATAGAGCTGGCATTATAACTTGGTATTTCTACAAAATGTCGACCTTTTCTTTTGAAACCGCCACTGGCGGCAAAGGGTCGTATGTCGAAGTGTGTGAATAAATGAAAATAACACGCATGCACAGTTCTTAGTTTCCAGTGCACGTCAAATTTAAAACTCGAGAGTTAAAAATGGAGTCAGCAGTTATAAATCCAGAACTTCCTACTGACCAGTGACAACACAGGAGTTCAGCTCACTGTCGGTACTAATAATTCTACAAGCCACATCTCCCAGAGAGAGAGCGAGAGAGAGAGAGCGTCTGTAACAGCAAGTTCCTTGGCAGGGTAACCATGGTGATCCCAGTAGGGCCTAGTTAAGGCATTTCCTGCATTGCATGTGTCTAACAGGCTGCTAATCCTGACAGGAACAGAGGGGTTTGGTGGGGGACCGCAGTCCGGCGCTCACGCTGAACGACTGCTACGGCTTACGTGGGGTCGAGCAGTAGCCATGTCTGCTGCTTCTACAGAATTCAGTTCTTTTTTCTCACCCCTCCCTTGCTCCAGTATCCCTCTCGCTCACCCTCCTACACACACACACACACACACACACACACACACACACACACACACACACACACACACACACACACACACCTTGGTGAATAAGGCTGCTGGCCATCAGGTCTCGGGCCATAAAAGAGTCCCGTAAAAGCAACGTATGAGTGTCACTTTGACGTGTTGCAGAACGCTGCCACCACAACTTGCACACGCGCGCACCCCCCCCCCCCAAAAAAAAAACATTTTTAAAGAAATAAATAAATACATTTAAAAAAAAAAAAAAACACGTTTGCACATGCATTCAGGGTACCGCCACTCGCAAAGGCTCGTTTTTGCCATGGACTCTGCCGGGTCTCGGATTCGACCCGTGTCGAGCCTGTTGCTGAGGGCTACAGAAACGAGCCCGTCTCGTTATCAGTAGTAGGGGGAATTTCAACACACACCAAGCTCTCCGGCGGCATCGGCCGGGACGGGGCCGCGAGGGCACCGGCCATGCTAGACCTCCACCCTGGACCTCCACCCGCAGAACACCAAGGTGAAGGAGAGAGACAGCTCAGAAGGACGCTGGCCAGAGTCAGATACCTGGCGAGCTACAGAGCAGATGTTGGGCCGCCGCTGCCAAAACCCGTGACATGACTCGTCCGGTGAGAAGGAGACGATCGGAGACGCAACAAAACGCTCAGTTCACTGTTCGTTTTATTCTAAAGGCTTGTGCTTACAAAACCAAATCTACTGCCAACAAACACGTGAACCTACGGTGCCGTAACACTTTCCAGTGACGTAAACACGTCTCAGCGTGCGACCCGAGAGAGAGGGGAGCGGTCGCATCGCTCTGCCCTCTCCTCGAGGAAGGCACATCCTGGCAGCTCCAGCACATTCCGGGATGGGATTAACTCGGATATGAAAGTCCATATTTTTTTGGAAAAGGCAGTTAGGCTGGAATGGCCAGGGCCTTGGTGTCTGCTTGAAGCACTCTGGAAAAACTGACCGACATGGCTGAAAATCATTTTAATGATACAGACTCATGAAAAGGAATGAGGAAAAAAAAAAAAAAAACAGCACAAGAGGTGCGCTGGACTGGATAGTGTGAGAGAGAGAGAGAGAGAGAGAGAGAGAGAGAGAGAGAGAGAGAGAGAGAGAGAGAGAGAGAGAGAGAGAGAGAGAGAGAGAGAGAGAGAGAGAGAGAGAGAGAGAGAGAGAGAGAGAGAGAGAGAGAGAGAGAGAGAGAGAGAACACACGCACACAGGAAGATTGCAGCCTGCTTGGGAAGTAATACAAGACAATGACCACTGGGACTTCCTTTAGGAAACAGCACCAGCAGGGAGAGAGAGAGAGACAGTGAGAGAGAGCAAGAGGGTTCTAGATCTGGAGAGAAATTCCAAGCCTGGTGAAGACCAGCGACTGACAGGATGGTGTGAAGCACTGGCGAAGAGAGAACAGGAATGATGTTCACAAATTCCAAACAGGCCTGTGTTGGATTACATTATCTGAGTCCATTAGCCCGACAGGCCTGCCTGCCTACCAGCCGGTCTGAGCGGTGTAGAGCTCCTGTTAGCCTGGGACAGGAAGTGAATGCGAAAGAACACAGCCCCAACAGTGGCTGACAATGGCTGCAGTTCTACAAACAATCACAACCTCCCTCTCTCTCTCTCTCTCTCTCTCTCTCACACACACACACACACACACACACACACACACACACACACACACGCACTGCAGTGGGGGGTCGGGGGTGAGATCAGCCCGTACCGCTGAATCACACCTATTGTTCCCCTGGTCGCTACCAGTCCCCGTCTCTACAGAGTGAGTGAGTGTGTGTGTGTGTGTGTGTGTGTGTGTGTGTGTGTGTGTGTATTAGAGAGAAAGGGGAGGAAGAATAAGAAATAAGAAAAGGAATCACTGAAAATATAAATACGGGCACACGCGCACACACACACAAAGAGGGCAGACCAAGCACTTCTGTTTTTGTTTGGTGAAAGACTTGTTTACTTCTCAGTCCAAACAGCACCATCCAACTTCCTTCCAAACACACACACACGGGCTTTGGAATCGGCTCGGTTCTCCGGGCCCATGAGCCTGCCGAGCATCCCATCAGATAAGCTCCCAAAGACGAGACAGCAGGAGACCTTTAGGTGGGTCTGCCCTCACAGACCAACTCTCCACCACACATCCTGCCCTGGAACGCGACGGCGAGCTGAGCTCAACTAAACGCCTCCAACCGCCCAACATACCGCAAGGCCCATCGGCTGTTTACTCGCTTAAAAACAAAAGGGTTTTTTTTGTTGTTGTTGTGCTTTTGTTTGAAGTCCCATCCAAACATTTCAGTCTGGCTCAGACCTGCTAGAAGACCAAATATGCCCAACCCTCCTGCTGTCTGGCCTCACTTGTCGCACCTTTTCCGACCTCGAGTCGGTCGGCTGGCGGTTCCCGCAGCCAGAGGAAGAGTGGAAGTTTGGAGTTAAAGGGGTCCGTAGCGGGCCGGCCGTCGGCGCGGCCCTGTGGCCCTCGCGACGTTTGGTGGGGCCCCCAAACGGCGGCCCCACACCTCTCGTAACACGTTGGGGAGTTGTAGGAAAGGTCCACTCCGCTGCTTGGACAGACGACAAGTGCCGGCACCTACAACCCCGGCGCACGGGGCTTCGGAAGAGAGACGTGAAAAAAGAGAAAAGAATACTCTGTCCTGATGTGAAGGGGGCCGCGCTTCCCTGTGGACACGGTCCTGTACGGAACCCGGGGACCGAGCCAAACAAACAACTCATCTACACATGGAGACGTTTATATAAACTGGTTTTATCCCTTTCATTTTCCCCCTCAAAATGGCCAAAACACACCCCCCCCCAAAAAAAAACCCCAGAACCAAACGTAGGCTGATGGGTACGCAACTCCTGAACGCTATCTAATCAGCACTCGGAGGCCCTGGTGTTTGGTTTCGTTTGTTTTTTCCTGAAGAGGAGGAAGGCAAACAGCACAAATGCCAGCGTGTCAGAACGCTCATCGACAGCTGAAACCATCATTCACTCCACAGGAAGCTGCTGGGGGGGGGGGGGGTCTGGGAAAAGCTCCCATTTACCGTGACAGGAGGAAGAAGGGAGGAGAGGAGCTAAGAAAGAGGGCCATTTGGTGACGGAGCGGCAGACGGGCTGAAAAAGCCATCCATCACACACCAGACCCCTCCCCCATACACCGGGGGGGGGGAGTTAACTGAAGGAGCCGTTCCCAGAAACAACAGTCCACCCCCCAAACTATGGCAAGAGCCAGAGGCTTCAACACACGGCTGGTGGATCTCACCGGTGCCATCTCAGCCGCCCCAAACTTCTCCCTCGTGTTTGGACGGTACGTCTGCACCTCGCTGCCTCTCCAGCTCTTGCTCACTTTCCCAGAAACACGATCTGCACTGTGGAATACCGCCACAGGGCGGAGTGCTCACTGTCTCCTTCAAAACAGCAGGCAGTAATTTACCTTCCCTAGTAGTCGAGTCTTTCCTTGACAACAAATACCTGTAGAGAAGGGGGGGGGGTGCTACGTAGCTGGAGGCTCCAGGTGGCAACGACGTCCCTTTCATGGTTCCCAGGTTAAAGTGAACCAACCAAAAGCTGGTTTCATTTGAGGCTTTTTCAGTTACAGTAAGGAGAGAGAGAGAGAGAGAGAGAGAGAGAGAGAGAGAGAGCGCGAGATAAACCATGACAGACAACGCTCGTCCCATAACCTAGTAATTGCGGCGGACCCCGGGCCCAGCACGTCCGGGCTTGTGAGCGAGCTTGCGGCCCTCTCTCGTCTGGATCGTTGCCAGGAGACGCATTTTTCCGGATTCCGTTTCATGGCGGCGCCCCCCGGCCCCCCACCCCGGCATGGTATGGAGTTCTGCGGTAAAGGGTGCAACAAAGTCCTTCTGACATGTTTTGGAAACGCAGGCGAACACCTGAATGGGTCCTTGTGTGGACCCATGCGGTCCGTGGGCAGAGGGGCTGTAGCAGATGTGGTCGGAGAGGCTGTGGAAACATTTTTAAAAGAATCCACACATTGCTGAGAGCTTTATCCTGGCCTGCAAGTCAAGCGGACCGCGAGCTGGTGATTAGTGGGATCGGCCAAGCCTGGAAACAGCACTTCCGCAGCCGTAACGTAAGAGAAGATGGGGGGGGGTGTGAACACAACAACGTACGTATTTAGATATGCAAGAAAGAAAGCGGGCGTCGGCTCCGCGAGGTTTGGCTTGGGGAATGTTTTGGACTCCGTTCCGGAACGAATCGGAAATCCTCGGTTAGTGCTGGTCAAATCCAGAAAGCTTTCCAAGCCGCAGGAAACAGAACCTGGTCTTTTGTACAGCGCGCCATGTCACCGCTCGGAGTCAGAACGACATCATGGTGGAGAGTTTTAGTCACGTCCGGACGCGAGCAGGAAGGACGGTCAGGCCGGGAATGGGGCAGCAGAAAAGAGAGAGGGGCTCCTTACCTCGGTCCGGGCCGGCGGGCCGGGCCTGAGCCAGCAGAGCGTGGGCCAGCAGGAGGGAGAGGAACAGCAGCATGGTCTTCACGGCGAGCTTCATCACTCCGGTCTACAGCATAGCTGTGTGTCCAGAACGGCCCTCCATGCACGCGGCACTGCGAGAGAGAAGACAGAGACGTTCCGGTGAAACAGAAGCACTCGGGGGGGGGGGGGGGGGGGGGGGTCTGAGGAGTAATGGAGGGAAAGGGAAAGAGGGGTTCGCAATCTATTCTCCAACTCCGGGCCAGATGCCCCTACGGCTCAGGCGCGTCTCAAACTGGGATGGGGGCCAAGTGAAGAGAGACAACTCATCAGACAGACAGGAAAACCGAAACAGACCCATTACCTTGACTACACAGAACCGCCTTCAGTGTGCCTAGATAGAGCAAGGGGGTATTTATGACCGGATAAGCCCAGCGTCACTTCACTCTCTCACACACACACACACCTCTACAAAACCTTGCTGCATTGCTGTCTGGGGTCAGCCACAGAACAGCGTGTCCCTAACGGGCTCGGTACTCGGTTGGGGGGGGGGGGGGTGAGCTCCCCTTTCATATGCTGACGTCGTCCGATAAGCCGAGGACGGGTGGAGAGGAGCGAAACTCCTTTGACGAGTTCCCGCTCCCCCTCATGGCAGACAGGCGGTGCGGGAGAGCGCGCCGGTCTTCGGGCCGAGATCGCCCCGGCGCAGTGCGCTGCAGTGAGCGGAGCGCGTTCTGCCTCGTGAACCTCACCGCTTCCACCCCACGAGGCCACAGGAGACCCGGCCAGGAGCACGACGGCCTCGCGCATCCCGGAAGCGCCGGGAACCGTTTTCTCTTTGCTCACGGGACGAGCAAAACGAGCCTCACTGTTACACCCCCGACCCCCCCCCTCACCTCCACCCTGCGCTCCGCCTGCCAAACACAGGGGCGCGTTACACGAGGAGCAGTAGAGAGGAATGTGCTGGCTGGCAGAGAAGGGAAGAGATCGCAGCCTGAAGGTGGAGAAAGCTTCGTAACGGACTAGTGTGGCAAAGATTTACAATGAGCTGAGGGGCAGTCCTGCACACTGCAGGATAGAAAGCGCAGGGCAGTTCCAACACACACACACACACACGGGGACTACCCTCTCTCTCTCTCCTCCTCACACACACACACACACACACACACTCTCAAAAGGACAGTCTGGGATAGAGCGATCTTGGTGATCTTTAACTTGGTGTCGTTTCAAGGTTTGAAACGTTTGAAACGTCGTGCAACGTAAACATGCTTACCACCACCTAAATCACCATACGGAGCAACGTGCACATTTATCATGTTTGGCAGCATGTTAGGATTCCACTCCCAGCTCGTGAGACTCAGCGCTCTGACGGGTCGGTGCTTAAGGAAAGCCGACCAAAGCCGCGCTAGTGGGTCGATCCGAATCCGGGCCACCAGGGAGGCGGCGATGGCGGTCTTCCAAATGCTCCCGAGCCTGGAGTTTTGTTGAGGTCCTGATGGACCTGCTCTTACCGCTACAGCTGTTGCTCACTGGGCTTGGAAGGACTATGCAAGTGAACGGATGCCAAGGAACACAGGAGAACGAAGGAGAAACAAATGAGAAACGGGGGGGGGGGGGGGACGAAGAAGAAAGAGCAAGAATGTGCATTACCCAGTCTGCCAACGCCCCCAAGTGCAGGGGTCAAACGTCAGACCAGACGAGTCCTAAGTGGAGTGAAAGACGGTGTGTGTGTGTTTGTGCGCACGCGTGCGTGTGTGTAAATCTGGGGCTCCTTCCAGCAGCTCCTCTCAGCTGCCAGACACTCGGAAGTGAGAAGAGTTTATGGACAACCACGCACGCGCACACACTCCTGCTGACAAAGGTCAGTAATTCTCAAATGGATCACTATGACCGTTGAGATTGGATGAGGAATGTTTGGATGTTGTAACTCTGCGTATTTCAGCTGAAACACGAAGTGAACACCAATTAATTTTTTGGAAAAAGCATTCTTCCACAAGCCAGGGTGGGAACGAGGTGTCGAGAGGGAACAGGTTTGTTTTAAACATGTCTTAGATGAGAAAGGCAGTCTTCCAAGAAAACAGCAAAATTTATGTCCCACATCTACCACAGCTCTAGCAAACATTAAGAGCTGTGTTCAGGCCTTGTTAAACCAGACCCGTAGAAGGCCAGCTCACAACGCTCATGTGCGCTCCATCCACCCCCGGCTACAGGGGTGTCAGAATGGGGGCTAGCGTGGCGGACCCGGGCAGCCAACCCTGAATCAGGACCCGAGTCGTCGCCAGCTTTTAAAAATTAGCAATCCGGTCTTTCTTGCTGACTGTTCCTCATTTGATCCAACGTGTGAAATCACAGAGTACAGGCTCAGATATCAAAGTGATATCAAAGTTGGTAAATATTTACCAACTTCTCTTCAATACACTGGAAAACATGTTTCCATTTCAAAATCAAAGTGGGTGAGGGCATTGCTCAGTTTCTGGCCAAGATGAGAAGAAAGACTAAAATTTAAAGAAGAACGATGAAGTTTCATCTTGGTCCAAATCACCAGACAACGAGAGCGGACCGTGGAAGAAACGTTAACGACCGAAGGCTCGGTCAGAGAGGGGGGAGAAAGGCTGGGAGGATAGAGAGCTCATTAATCACACCGCCGAGGCGTTCTCTCGCTGTGATCGGTGGAGGAGAACAAGCTCATTACTGCTGCCTACAAGCCATGCGGAACGTTCCGGAGAGTAGCCGGCGCCTAGGCTCACGCGCTCCGGAACCGTAGCCAGGCCCGGTGGGACCACCCCGGGGACGGCATCCTGGCGAGCGAGTCCGTTAATGGGCAGTCTGACGCGGCCGCCCCACGTAGCCACGCCCACTCCTCCTCCCACCATGACTGGGTGGTGCTCTCTCTCCACGACTCCTACTAAACTTTCTCCTGTCTCCGTTTGCGTGCACCCCCCCCAGTTCTGTCTGGTGTACATAACAGCACCACACACATTCTGGGGTCCATTTCATTTGCTTAATTACTCCAGGTGTGGGTCCGCGGCTCCTGAGCGCTGCAGTGTGATTCAGCAGCATCTGGTCCCTCTC
Organism: Electrophorus electricus; assembly: GCF_041902795.1. Taxonomy (NCBI): domain Eukaryota; kingdom Metazoa; phylum Chordata; class Actinopteri; order Gymnotiformes; family Gymnotidae; genus Electrophorus; species Electrophorus electricus. The sequence goes on along the minus strand of NC_137516.1, from coordinate 2,747,985 downwards.
CTGCGCGCGGGCCAGCAGCAGCCAACCGCCGTCCTGCGCTCTGAGGGACGCGAGAAGCATTTCCTCCAAGCCCTCTGCACTCATGCAACACCGACGGCTGCTTCTTCCTGTGCCAGTTCAGCCCTGTAAATTAGAGGGCAGGGCAAATTCCTTTCCTCCCCTCCCGAAAGCCCCACCCCACACAGTCAGGAAGAACACCCTGCGGGAACGCCACCGCACCGCTCTCCTGCGTCCTGCCTCCCTATTTCGTCTTGCAATCTCCCGATCCTCATAAAATGTGAGGTGCCCACAGGCACGACCCACACCCCCCCCCCCTCCCCAACACACCGCTCAGCGGTGAGGTCAGGGAAGTCATGCTCCGCTAACAACTATGCCTGCGATATCATTCGCCCAAAAGAGGATGTCACCCATACTGCCTAAATAATAAAAGTGGAGTTTAAAACTGTCAAACACACGCTTCTCGATTTGAGAAGATTAATGTGGGATACAAAGGCACATACCCCGTTCACCCTGCTGAATCACACTAGCTGACTACTGGGAATGGAATCTCTAGCTAGTATGAAAATCAGTTATGACAAAATTGTCAAACTCTCAGCTGGAAAGACCTCATGGCTAGACTTGTCTAAACAAGCCTTTTCCAGCTTTGAAGTTGACCATCCTCTGAACTTCTGACCCAATCTGAAAGCTACCCTGGAAAAAACAACACTGGTCAAATCTCGAAGGCCCAGCAAACTACAACAATTTTCCCCTCCAATTTCACTAATTGATGCAATTATGGCCTTGAACAGCTGCAGTTTTACAAGGTTAGTTACAGTTCCCCATTTCAAACGTTGAAAGCAATTCATGGCAAAGGTATCGGTAAGAAAAGCTTTGTAAATAAGTTTTTAAAATGCAAAAAGTAGTAAAAAAGCAAAATCCCACCTTAAAAAACATGAAAAGCACAAGTGCTCACTATTGTTTTGAACTAAAAAAAAAAACAAAAAAACAACTGAAAAAAGAACGTGTGCTTGCCATGATATCTTTAATCACCATTCCAAGCACTCTATAATGTTAATGTCTATACTGCCTGCGCACTGTGTACACATTGTGGGGGGCACAGCACGAGGACATACAGCAGGGAGGGCGTGCGTTTTGGAACGAGAGAGGGGACAGCCGTGGGTGCACAAGACGTCCAGGCCTGAAGCTGTGGACTACAGACGTGTGAGGAGAGGCACAAGAATGTGAGAAGATGAACGTGAGAGAGAAATAAACGCAGAAATGCAGGGGAGGGGACGAAGGCTTACAGACAAGCGAGAGGGGAAAAAAACAGAAATCAAGTTCCACAAAGCTTAGCTGCTAGGATAGGACCACCACAGTAACAGAGCATTCTCCAACAGTCTAATCAGGGAAAGCCGAAGACTCCTGCCGTACCACTTAACACGCATCAATTCCAGGGTGTCCCTTATTTTTCGTCAACAGTGCCATAATATAAATATCAATTTAGGTATTCAAAATAGTATTTTGGTAAAACATTGCTATTTTTCCAGTGACCACATGAAAATAACTCACGCAAAACCTCCTCAATGGCCTGAGGAACCCAACTTGGGAAAAGGCAGCAGAGAAATCCGATGAACAATATTAAACGAATGCAATTTAAGTGCAATATTTAAGACCTAGGCGTGAAAGCCCAAAGATGACAGCCGAGCTCAGACTGGAAGACCTGGTCTGAACCGCCCGGTCAACCTTATTGTGGACCGTGAAAGCGAATAGTCGTCACATTTCAAGAACATTCGAGGTTCCCAACAGCTTCGGTCATTATTAGAACTCCAAACGCTTATTAAAACTGATACTGACGAAGGTGTTGAAGCACGTTATCCTGACAAATGGTCGGCAAACGTCCTCGTTATAGCTGTGCATCAGCAGGGCGCACGCACCTCCACTTTCGTCTACAAATAACGCACGCTCATTCGCGCGAACGAGGGTGCGTTGCTTGGCCATTTGTTCTGCAAAATGTTCGTTCTGTATTCCAAATTTTAGAGTTCCCTTTTATAGAAAAGCGAAACAGTCTGACATGGGATGAACATTACCAACCCGAAGCCATTTTGCAGTGTTCTTAGTCAACATCTTTAATCCTTATAACGTGAGACGGGCTACCCAAGTAAATCTAAAAGATCGTATTTAATCCAGACCAGAGCAACTCACAAGGACTTAAACATGTTATACAAACCAACACTATCGCTTGGGTAAATATTTCCCACTGAAACTGTTATCTGAATATCTCAGAAATGTTTCCACAAACACAATGTTACTCCTTCCCCGACTTATTTATTTGTCCTTAAAATATTAAAGCCTGAATAACACACACAAGGGGAAAGGTAGCTGTTGAAAGTTCCTCCGTTAGGCGCCGGCCTAAGGTATCCCACTTACCTCCTGTTTAGTAACACGGTGGGTATGGGAAAGTGTGGATCCGAGAGTGGAAGGGCTGTTTGGTGTTCGTACAAACACTTCGTGTACTTTCCCTCAGCAGTTACTACTCGAAAACTCCACCGTTGTTCATTTTCGTCTTTGCATTTGCTGTTAAAACGTTTTTAAAACGGCAGCCTGGAACTTGCTTCTCGGAACTTCACAAGCGATCGACTTGCTTAAGAAGCGAGTTCAGTGGAAGAAGAAGAAAATCACTTTACAGACGTGCGTGTTAGTTCGCCAAACCACTTCTAGATGATTTTATCGTGAACCCCAACGCCTAAAACTTTAAAACAAGTAGCTTACTTCAATTTCCAATCAAATCTGCACTACCGGAGAAAATCCTACCCGTGTTCTTTTTGTTCGGGACGAGGTCTGTCCTATCGGAGAGAGAAAAGGGGGGAGAAAGGGAAGAAAAAGAAAAAAACTTTTATCGCTTCTCCGATCGGTAATCCTCACGGGGGGGGGGAAGTCGCATTCGACGCGCGGAGCGAATGCAGTAGCGTCTGAGCGGCGAAATTCCTCCCGAGCGCCGGAGAAACTCAACTTCACGCTCGCATCCCTGTGCGTTTGGCTTTGCCCGGGCCGCGCGGGTCCGTTCACCGGCCTCCCCCCACCACCCCCCATCTACTTCAGAGGACGCGGAACGCACGAGAGTCCGGGATCGCGCGTGCAAGCTCAGCTACCTACGGCGGAGCGCGCGAGAACGCGCGCGCGTACATCGCTCGGTTTAAAAACCTGGCTCCCCCCCTGGCCACGCGCGACACCTCGGGACTCTCCATCAGTGCTGCGGTTGCATGATGGGAGTGTAGTTTTCTTCCTCGCTGTTTTCGCTGATGTGTAGATACACGCATGCATAAGTCGCTCATAGCGGAGCGACGCGATCACATCTGCCCGTCACAAATAAATGGAGAACAAGCAAAAACGAAGCAAGAAACACCAATAAATAACCATGCACGAGTACGTTTGTATTCACTTATTAAATGCATTTACATTAAAATATATTCTCAACAACAATAAGAATAATGTAAAATGTTCTTTGATTTTGAGACACCCTTTTAAGACAACCAATGACACTGTACAATGAGGATAATAATAAAAATAATGTACGAACATCCAATTAAACGTTTCTATCAGCATTAGTCCTCTATTTTGTATTGTATTCCACACCTGATATGAGGTGAGCTGTAGTTCTGTGCCAAAGGCACCATGCATGGGGTTTGGTTTTACAGAACTGTACTGTAGTCTCTTTTCTACAGAACCATACTGTAGTCTCTTTTCTACAGAACTGTGCTGTAGTCTCTCTTCTACAGAACCGTACTGTAGTCTCTTTTCTACAGGACTGTGCTGTAGTCTCCTTTCTACAGAACTGAGCTGTAGTCTCTCTTCTACAGAACCATGCTGTAGTCTCTTCTATAGAACCGTACTGTAGTCTCCCTTCTACTGAACTGTGCTGTGGTCGCTTTTCTACAGAACCATACTACAGTCTCTCTTCTACAAAACCGTGCTGTAGTCTCTCTTCTGCAGAACAGAGCTGTAGTCTCTATTCTACATAACTGTGCTGTAGTCGCTCTTCTACAGAACTGTGCTATAGTCTCTCTTCTACAGAACCGTGCTATAGTCTCTCTTTTACAGGACTGAGCTCTAGTCTCTCTTTTACAGAACCGTGCTGTAGTCTCTCTTCTACAGAACCATGCTGTAGTCTCCTTTCTACAGAACCGTGCTGTAGTCTCTCTTCTACAGGACTGAGCTGTAGTCTCTCTTCTACAGAACCGTGCTGTAGTCTCTCTTCTACAGGACTGAGCTGTAGTCTCTCTTCTACAGAACCTTGCTGTAGTCCCTCTTCTACAGGACTGAGCTGTAGTCTCCTTTCTACAGAAGTGAGTTGTAGCCTCTCTTCTACAGAACCGTACTGTAGTCTCCATTCTACAGAATCGTACTGTAGTCGCCCTTCTACAGAACCGTGCTGTAGTCTCTCTTCTACAAAACTGTACTGTACTGTCCTTTCTACTGAACCGTGCTGTGGTCGCTTTTCTACAGAACCTTACTATAGTCTCTCTTCTACAAAACTGTGCTGTAGTCTCTCTTCTGCAGAACGGAGCTGTAGTCACTCTTCTACAGAACCATGCTGTAGTCTCTCTTCTAGAGAACCATGCTGTAGTCTCCTTTCTACAGAACCATTCTGTAGTCTCTCTTCTACAGGACCGTGCTATAGTCTCTCTTTTACAGGACTGAGCTGTAGTCTCTCTTTTACAGAACCGTGCTGTAGTCTCTCTTCTACAGGACTGAGCTGTAGTCTCTCTTCTACAGAACCTTGCTGTAGTCCCTCTTCTACAGGACTGAGCTGTAGTCTCTCTTCTACAGAACCGTACTGTAGTCTCCATTCTACAGAATCGTACTGTACTCTCCCTTCTACAGAACCGTGCTGTAGTCTCTCTTCTACAGAACTGTACTGTACTGTCCTTTCTACTGAACCGTGCTGTGGTCGCTTTTCTACAGAACCTTACTATAGTCTCTCTTCTACAAAACTGTGCTGTAGTCTCTCTTCTGCAGAACCATGTTGTAGTCTCTGTTCTACAGAACCGTGCTGTAGTCTCTCCTCTACAGGACTGAGCTGTAGTCTCTTCTACAGAACTGTGCTGTAGTCTCTCTTCTACAGAACCATGCTGTAGTCTCCTTTCTACAGAACCGTGCTGTAGTCTCTCTTCTACAGGACTGAGCTGTAGTCTCTCTTCTACAGAACCATTCTGTAGTCTCTCTTCTACAGGACCGTGCTGTAGTCTCTATTCTACAAGACCGTGCTGTAGTCTCTCTTCTACAGGACTGAGGTGTAGTCTCTCTTCTACAGGACCGTGCTGTAGTCTCTCTTCTACAGGACCGTGCTGTAGTCTCTCTTCTACAGGACTGAGCTGTAGTCTTTCTTCTACAGGACTGAGCCTTGCTTCTGTTGTTTCTGAGATTCATTAGCGTTTCAGATTAAATGTCCTCCTATGTTCTTGTTAGTTTATCAAACATGTAGGCCATTCACCTCTCCTCTGTCCACTCTTCTTTGGGCAGAAGCCCGCAGTGTCTGGTGTGTGTGAGGTTTTATAAACACACACACACACACACACAATTGTATCTTTAGTTTTTTCAGTCAGTGAATAAACCAAGGAAGAAGGAATATAGTACATAATATATATATTTTTAGATTGTTGATAAATGTGTTTTCTTCTTAGTTTTAAAAGGGGAATTTCAAGAACCTGTCCAACTCTCTTTGAAATACCTTGTAGCAACAGACAAGTGCTTGGCTCCACTAACCTACTTCTGCAAATTCTTTCACTGTTTAACTGATTTTTTGAAGTTGTTTTTAGTTTACAAAAAACAAATTTTGTTCTTCAATGTTAAAGTTTTAAAGCTGGTCTCTTCTACAGACCTGTGCTGTAGTCTCTCTTCTACAGGACTGTGCTGTAGTCTCTCTTCTACAGACCTGTGCTGTAGTCTCTCTTCTACAGAACCGTGCTGTAGTCTCTCTTCTACAGGACTGAGCTGTAGTCCCTCTTCTACAAGACCGTGCTGTAGTCTCTCTTCTACAGGACTGAGGTGTAGTCTCTCTTCTACAGGACTGAGCTGTAGTCTTTCTTCTATAGGACTGAGCCTTGCTTCTGTTGTTTCTGAGATTCATTAGCGTTTCAGATTAAATGTCCTCGTATGTTCTTGTTAGTGTCTCAGACATGTAGGCCATTCACCTCTCCTCTGTCCACTCTTCTTTGGGAAGAAGCCCACAGTGTCTAGTGTGTGTGAGGTTTTATAAACACACACACACACACACACACACACACACACACACACACAATTGTATCTTTAGTTTTTTCAGTCAGTGAATAAACCAAGGAAGAAGGAATATAGTACATAATATATATATTTTTAGATTGTTGATAAATGTGTTTTCTTCTTAGTTTTAAAAGGGGAATTTCAAGAACCTGTCTAACTCTCTTTGAAATACCTTGTAGCAACAGACAAGTGCTTGGCTCCACTAACCTACTTCTGCAAATTCTTTCACTGTTTAACTGATTTTTTGAAGTTGTTTTTAGTTTACAAAAAACAAATTTTGTTCTTCAATGTTAAAGTTTTAAAGCTGGTCTCTTCTACAGACCTGTGCTGTAGTCTCTCTTCTACAGAACCGTGCTGTAGTCTCTCTTCTACATGCCTGAGCTGTAGTCTCTCTTCTACAGAACCATTTTGTAATCTCTCCTCTACAGGACTGAGCTGTAGTCTCTCTTCTACAGAACCATTTTGTAGTCTCTCTTCTACAGGACTGAGCTGTAGTCTCTCTTCTGCAGGACTGAGCTGTAGTCTCTCTTCTACAGGACCGTGCTGTAGTCTCTCTTCTACAAGACCGTGCTGTAGTCTCTCTTCTACAGGACTGAGGTGTAGTCTTTCTTCTACACGACTGAGCCTTGCTTCTATTGTTTTTGAGATTCATTAGCGTTTCAGATTAAATGTCCTCCTATGTTCTTGTTAGTTTATCAAACATGTAGGCCATTCACCTCTCCTCTGTCCACTCTTCTTTGGGAAGAAGCCCACAGTGTCTAGTGTGTGTGAGGTTTTATAAACACACACACACACACACACACACACACACACACACACACACACACACACACACACACACACACACACACACACAATTGTATCTTTAGTTTTTGAGTCAGTGAATAAACCAAGGAAGAAGGAATATAGTACATAATATATATATTTTTAGATTGTTGATAAATGTGTTTTCTTCTTAGTTTTAAAAGGGGAATTTCAAGAACCTGTCCAACTCTCTTTGAAATACCTTGTAGCAACAGACAAGTGCTTGGCTCCACCAACCTACTTCTGCAAATTCTTTCACTGTTTAACTGATTTTTTGAAGTTGTTTTTAGTTTACAAAAAACAAATTTTGTTCTTAAATGTTAAAGTTTTAAAGCTGTAACAACTGGTGTCCAACATCTTTATGTTTCTGAAATATATACTCCAAAACAGAAATGCATCCTGGGAGATACACTCTGTACAACTGAAAATAAAAGTTGTATTTTGAAAACAGAAAAGAATGAAAAATTTTTTTGATCTCTAATTAGAAATTAGCATTTAACTCATTTGTGATGAGTTAATTTTTGGATGTTTTTACAAATATGGGGGTTAAGAAAGCTAGCAAGCTATTAAAAACTAAAATTGTGTGTGTGTGTGTGTGTGTGTGTGTGTGTGTGTGTGTGTGTGTTATTACTGTGGGCTGGGTAGGTCCACAACAAATCAAACATATATCATGGTATAATAAATGTACTGATCTATCACAGAACATGGATTCACCTTCATCATAAAAAACCCCAGAAATATGGACATGTCTACATCTTGTTTGAAGTACGTGGGCAGGATATCTGCAGTTGTACTTCAACCTCCATTCCATGTTGTCAAGATGGACTGTAGATGACCATGCCATTTTCATGATATGTTAATGTATAAGAGATTAGAGACAGGTAACAGTTTCACATGAAGCCTGCAGTCAGTGTTCCCAAGTGATGTTCCCAGTGTTCCCAAGTGATGTTCCCAATGTTCCCAAGCACAACTGACTGCTCAGGAGAAAGGCAAAACAATCCAATTATTAACAGTATTCATTGCCCCTGATTTCTTATCACTTAAAGCATTTGAGTGAGTGTGCGTGTGTGTGTGTCAGCTAGGTTAGTTTCCATAAATGACAGGTTTTGCTCCACTAAAACCTAAATACGTATGCATTTACTTAAAAAAAGTAATGTTGCATTTTTGTGTCTGTTGTATCAGGTAAAAGAGTTTGTTTAATGCTGAAAACATAATTAAAATATGTCATTGAACATTATGTATGAAGACCACACCCAAGAGATATGGTCACAGACCCTTGTTTTTTCTAAACCAAAACATTTCACATTATTGCTATTGCTTTGTTTTTCATTCTCTTCATGACACCAGAACACTTTCTGTCCGATTAAACCTCAGTTGACCTAATTTGCTCTGCAAACAACAGCGTAAACCAGGAAAAGCACAGGCGGACATGATACCAGCTGAGCAACACTCCCCACACATCGATGCTGCCTCAGGACACGCTTTCCTCGAAACAAAAACCCATTTCGCACTCAGGCACCCACTGTTTAATCTTTTTATGTTGTTATTCCTTCCCAGCTACAAATCACCTTCCAGTCTGCTGTTTGGGGCTCTAAACGTATTATAGTCAAATGTGAGACAAAACCACCCCCCCCACCCCCCACCATTCATAATTCCAGATGCCTAACACTGCGGAAAGGTACGTTCTCCCAGGAGAGGAAGTGCTTCCTGGAGCTTATTATCTAGAATGGCAGATCCCAGGAATAAATGGAACGGATTGTCCATTAGCCGGAGTCTTATTCTTTAAGGAAGCAAGCAGGCAGTTCAGAAAGGGTCCCATTGACATACTAAAGAGGGCTTATCACCAAATACAGGAATGAATAGAGGCTGCAATGAGGTGTGAACCGGCCTTACAGAGACTAATGAGACGCAAGCTGGAAAGAGGGGGAGGAGAGAGGGATGCAGAATGAACCGAGAGCTAGTTGGACTGGTTGCTTGGAGGGAGTCCCAGTTCAACCCCGGGCAAGGTCTAAATTCGGACGCAAACTTTAGAATCCGATAAAGAATTGCGTTCGCACCACTCGGCAGAACGTCCTGCTGGCGAAGTGTCATTTCTGGATCAAAGCAGAAAAGTTCCCATTCCGCTGTCACATTCAATTCTTCCACGCTGATTAACACTGAAGATCACATAAAAGCATTGTGAATGGGAACAATCCCATCTGGATGCCATATTCCCATCCATATGTGTTATGATCCAAAGCCAGTGTCTGTTCCTGGACCTCTCACACGGCTCTTCTCTGGAGCAGAAGTCAATGCTGCTTCATCTTGGGTTTGCTTTTGTGGTGAGCGTGGCTTCTCATCTGCCCGATCCAAATCCCTCCTGAGCCGTCACAAAAACACACGCCAAGGACAGACTGAAAGTTCTGCTTTAAAGCAAAGGCTCGCGCACGTCCCGGCTTGCGGAGAGCCCTAAACCTGCTTCAGATGTTTCCTGCTCACAGATTTCTGATCTGTGGAGACATGTGGTGGATGGCGTTTTGGACGAGACGAGCAGGATTTATTGGACGTCACCCTGACAATATAAAAAACATTCTTAGGCACCGATTGCCCTTACCTCACCGATTCAACCCACACCACGTGAATGTAGTGGCGCAACGTGGTAGAACTGACAGTCCAGTTGAACGCTTTTATGCACTGGAGAAAGACAGCGCACAATAATGCATGTAACCTCATTTATTACCACTATTGCTATATGTATTTAGAACACAATAATGTGTATTTATTGCAAATGTATATTTTTAACTGTCAGTGTAGGCAAAATAAGGTTATTTACAGCCACATTATTTCACACCTGTAATCGCAAGTTTCAGCGAAGGTCAAATCCAATCTGTGAAGACTTGGTTAGACCCACACTGGAGAACATTTCTTCCACAATGCTGCCCGGATCAATACATCCCATCGAATCCCAGCCGATCAGTGTACAGCAAGGACAAGTCCACACTCCCCAACCTTAGGCTTGTTGTTATGACAACGAGTGAAGAACTGATGAGCATTATGAGGTCAAGCGGAGTATGTGCTCTTTAACCAAGTGATGTTAGGAGTGTTGAATATTTAATTTAAATATCAGTATGTGTCAGGTGTCATACCATTGTCCTTAGCAACAGAAGCCAAGGCAGCACTTGTAGAAGTGTATGTCACTACTGTGTCCGTCTAGCATGTGCCCGTGTGACGCTCAATCACTGACCTCCACTCATGAGACAACACGCTCACTATTAACATCTGTGTTTTGCCACACAGTGCAGCACAAAAAAATTCCTCAATGCGTGTGAGTGTATGTGTGTGTGTGTAAAATGCTGAGCAAGGTTGTATCCGGTATGTGTGTGTGTGTTTCTCTGTGTCTTGATGCACGGGTTTAATCAATCTAAGGGAAGAGCCGATCTTGTGAAGTGCGCAGCTGTAATCTATGACTCGTGTCATGGAGAGGTCACCTCCACGCTGGCCTTCAGCCACGTATTAGTGAGTGGGGAACTGTTTGGCATTTTCACTAAAAGGCTGTAGGGTTCCTTGGGCCTGACTCATGACTTGGATACTAATGTCTTGAGCATAAAGCGTAAATACAGCCCCTGCCGCAGTAAGGGAGGCTCTTTATAAGTAGAACGTAAACCAGGCGTGAAGCCAAGTCTGAGCAAGCCAAGAAGTATAATGACCTAGAGTAAACAATCTCCAACTAACTGCACTCAACCAGCACACCCAGGATGGGGGTAGTTATTACAGTGGTCACACCAGGTGCACCAAGTGGGTGAGTGTGTGTGTGTGTGTGTGTGTGTGTGTGTGTGTGTGTGTGTGTGTGTGAGAGAGAGAGAGAGAGAGATAGAGAGAGAGAGACCGTAGGGGCACCCTATCAGGAACAATGAGAGTGTTCTGGGTTGCACAATGAAGCTGTGTGGAATTTTCTAGAACAGGACAAAGCCACAAGCATGAAGAGTGCATTTTACAAGCCACAGCACAGAGTCTTCCGACGGGGTGTTAACCAGGGACGATGAAGACAAGGATCCCAAACACACCCAGAACACACACTCGATTCAAACAGTCACAAGCCAACATCAAGAAGTAATAACATGGGGTTTGTGTTGCTGAGCTTCACTGGTCTAAAGATGACCTCCTCCTGTATGGCTACACACATCCCAGAAGAATAGTACACGCACAAATGACTCTTTTGTTTATATATACAGAATCAAGGGACTGTGGATTTAAACCAGTCCTTTTCCCAAAACCATTTTCCTCTTTCCCCACGACATTCTTATGGGGTGTTCTTACGAGATGGGACACGTGGCCTTTTCACTGACAGCCGCTTGTCACTAGGCAACAGTGTGACGGCATCTCTTTTACCGCGCTCGCTTTTTAATCGGTCTGTTGACTCTGCTTTGCCTCATAATAACTCCGGCTGCCACAGCTGGAGACACACCTTTCATTTCCCGCGCTGAGCAGATTCCCTGGGTGCCGCCGAAGGCGGAGCCGCTCGCTCGTCACGGGCGAAAGAAAGGCGAGAAGCGTGCACGCCGTCAGCAGTGCAAACAGACACCGGCCGGCTGGCCCAGATCGCCGCCCCAGTACAATGAGACTCGGGGACTGTGATTTGCATGCTCATTTGCATACTCCTCTTAAGTGGTTAACTGCTCGTACTCTCTCACTTTCTCCCTCTAGCTCCTCCCACCACCTCATGCACCTATCAAGGTACGCGTGGAGATCTCTGTAAATACATACAAGTCTCGTTTTGTTTTGCTGGGACCTCACACAACTTGCCAGTTCGGAATAAAGGCTATGATGAGTGTGCCATGTTGCTCTGGGACTTACGTCTTACTTATAATAAACTTAAAAATGTTTCTTCTTGGTTCTGTCTAGAAGATCTAGACTGAGAACACCATTACAACATTCCAATACGTACAACAGTACAATCAGTCCAACAAAACGCAGCGCATTCCATTAGGAGACTAACATTGGTGTAATGGGGTAGAAAGAACATGAAGTTGTAACAAGGCCACAACATCACAGAAGATTTATTAAACTTATTAAATTTCCTTATTTGAACATTTTTTTAAATTATTTTTAATCAGCATTTTCAATCTCTGAGGGCCACAACAGATGATGGAATGAATGATCATAAGGACCAAAGAATTGGTGTGCTCTCAAATGCAATATGCACCATTCTAAAACATGGCTACAACCATGGACTTACAACAAAAGACTTACAACAAAGGACTACAACCAAGCACTACAACCAAGGACTTACAATAAAGGGATACAACCAAGGACTTACAATAAAGGGATACAACCAAAGCCTACAACCAAAGTCTACAACCAAGGACTTACAAACAAGGGATACAACCAAGGACTTACCACCAAGGACTACAATCATGGGATATGACCAAGGATTACAACCTAGGGCTACAACCAAAGATTACAACCACGGACTTACAGCAAAGGACAACAACCAAGGACTCCAACCAAGGGTGGACTGCCTGCTCCTGGGATAGAGCGTAGGTTTCACTGGTCCTGAGTCGAACAAGTTGTCCACAGAATTCCTTTCATTACACCAGGGGTCCGAATCACAATCCACATTATGTATCAGGAGAAAGGATAAAACATAAAATGTCATATTGCAATCACCTGTCATCAACTAACATTTGGAAGTGTGTACGCACACACACAAATGGAAACTGTATTCATTCAGGGACCACAGACATTTTGATGGCTGTGCTTGCACAGGCTGGGGTAGGCTGTGTAACATCACATCCTACTAACGGCTCTGGGTGTGGCCCGCTCTCTCTAAGCTTAGCGACAGGAAAATGATAGGGGACACTTTATACCATAGCCCCGGGCAGATGTTTTCAGAAGGGGGAGGCTTGCAGGAATGAGGAGCCCGAGATATGGTCTCCTTCATGGACTCTATATCTTTCAGAGCACATTAGAAATGGTCAAAGTCACTGTGAGAACTGCTGATGAAGGAACTCGGTCACGCATTAAAGGCACAGGGCGAGGAATTCCTTTGCCGCCCTGATACTGGCGTATATTCGTAGCCTAGTAAACACAGAGACAAAAGGAATGAGAAAAATGTTAATATAGAGTGCGTTTCACATCGGTTATAATTTATATGTCACCCCACCAATCCTCTCCTAGTGTTTACTTGCGTGGATATTGTTTATAAGGAGGATGCAGCTAAAAGACGGTGTAAATCTTTTAATTCCCCTCTCCCTGCATATGATGTCTGAGATACAAAGCCTTACGATTACAGTATCATAAACAATATGACGTTTCAACACAGGGACATCATGCCGCTTATGTTTCAAGCGACGTTTCAACTCGCACACACACACATATATGTGGGCACACACACTAAACACACGACTATGGTAAATGCCGTCTCTTGCGTCACCGGCAGTACACACACGGTGCACGGCTTGAAGGTCCGTTGCTACGCAGCTCCGCCGCCAATGTGTTTACGGGCTGCGACTCGGTTTGGACTCGGGCCCAATAATCGGCCTCAGCCCGGCTAGCGAGCACAATGCTTTCTGCCTCTCAGTTAATCACTCCCAGACCGGTGTATGGCGTTTCGCAAATGTCACTGTAACGACTTCAAGGCGTGGATAAGCATCATGAGAAAAGGTAACTAACTGCCTAAGTGTTTTGTGCAGACGGGAATAACACGACGGGGACGGAGGGAGACCTCTGCATGAAAGGAAAGAAAACATTTTCTGCCAAATAAAGGCAAATGTTTGCAACATTAGATGTGTGTACTAGCTTACCACAGGCCAACATATGTTGAATAGAATCAGTATTTAACTGTGCTAGAGAGAGAGAGAGAGAGAGAGAGAGAGAGAGAGAGAGAGAGAGAGAGGGAGGGGGGGTGCTGGCATGTACTAAACAACCATCGAGGGGTTCCTTTAACATTTTAAAAGAAAGACGTAAAGGAGCGGTCAGGCTGGGATGTGTTTAACATAGCCAGGACATAACAAAGAAATCAGCTTTAATATTTGTGGAAACAAATTCATTCATACTCGTGTGTTTTGTTGAGAAAAAAAAAACCCCAACACAATTAGTGGCTTGGTTGATAAACTTTATCATTCCGAAAAAGAGTGAGATTTACTCTGATCCTATAAAGGAAAAGAAAATCAATTGCATGACGTATTCTATTTATATTGCATGACTTATATTAATTAGTGTGGAAGTAGTTTTCATCAGTAGTGTACAACTGGTACAACTTTTAAAAATCAGTACTCATGACAAGACAGTTTATATTCCAGCACATTCCACTGTCTGATTGATCTTTTCCTTTTTCATATTACTATTTATTTCTAAATGAAAGAAATGAAATTTAAAAATAAATTTAAAAAAAATCCTCTAGTTTCAAAAATTCGAAGTTTCTTTTCCACAGGAAATGTCTGGCAGCCTACTGGGGTGCTTGCAGAGGAACTGTACCGAGGTCACGGCGGTGCCAGCAATATCTAAGCAATATAGGTGATAATGTGGAGCATAGGGACAGTATATAGTATTATCTATGCATATACACAACATGTATATTCTTCTTTACTATCTGTTCATCATTGCCCTCATCTTTCCATTTTTCCTCTCCTCTTTCTTTCCTTTATCCTTTGCCATTTGAGCAACAATGTGAGGGTTTGCATGTATAATAGTTTCATGCCAAAGGAGAAAACCAACCCAAGAATGTGGGCGAGTCTGCCAAGAAGCTGGAGGGATATGAGCAATATAATCAGACCTACTTGAGAAAGCCCCACCTCAGTAATGGAATGAGCAATATAATCAGACCTTCTCGAGAAGGCCTTGCCTCAATCAGGGTACAAGTAGAATCAATATAATCAGACCTTCTTGAGAAGGCCTTGTCTCAATCGGTACAAGTAGAAGCAATATAATCAGACCTCCTTGAGCCCCCCGCCTCAGTAAGGGTACGAACAATATAATCAGACCTAGAGGTGTTTCTAAGCTACCTGTTGTACTGGAGCATAGTCTAGTCCCTTTGTTTGCCAGTCAGTTATTGGGGCAGAACTGTGCATGCAGTTTTTGTAAAAGTGCCTTCTTCCTGTGCTGTTCCTCCTTTCCTCTCTCTCTCTCTCTCTCTCTCTCTCTCTCTCTCTCTCTCTGTTTACTGGTTATATTGCTCATTTTACTAGCTTGTGTTATCTGATTGGTAGTGCCACCAAAGACATAACCAATGTCTTTGCTAACTTCAGTAGCTAAGGTCTTTGCTTTAGTGGTATGTATTTTTGGTAGCTTAAATGGCTATATATGGCTAGCATTCAAATGTATGCGTTATTTTTCCCTTGTCTTCTGCGGGGCTGGATTGCTTTTAAATAGTAGCATAGGTCAGTTTTCTACTGCTAGCTTCATATAGTGAACAGAGAGACTGAAATTAACTGGCTCTGAATGAAAGTGTTCCCGCTAACGCGTCTGGAAACATACTGGTTCTTTATGGGAAATGTAGTACCTGTAGTGAATTCACATGGTGCTAATGCTTGTGTCAAGTAGTTCTGCTCAACAATTCAGATGAAAACGTAAAGCATTATGGATTCGTTTTGACTTTTCACCCCATGATTATAGCAGGGCATGGTAACGTTTTACTGGGACACGTGCCCAATTAAGCTGGACGTATTGACTTCTCAAGAAGGCCCTAGTCTGTGCTCATGGACAGAAGTCTAATTTCAGAATCCTACTCCGAATACTATACAGAGAGCAATAAAAACATATCAGGGCAAAGTATACTGCATTATACAAATCAACTTAAAAGACATTATATGATCACCATAGGAGGGGTTTTCTGGCCAGACTGAAAGGTCATTCCCCCATGAATTTTGAGTTGCACAGACATGCATTTCTTTCTCACTCTCTCATTCCTGTCTGTCTGGCTTATCTCTCACTTTTCTCCTCTTCCGTCTCACATCTGGCCAACAGACGTGAGCATGGGGGCTTTCTCCTGGTTAATACACTGCAGTCTGTGAACACCTGTCATTCAGATACATTCCTCATGTGTCTTAGCATGTCCAAAGCAAATCTCGCGTCATGCGGCCGCTACATAAAAGTGCCATTTCCTACACTGCAGTACACGTTACCAGCCCAACCACAGACACCTGACGCCCACAGCATGGGCTGAAAGATAGCACCCTAGGAAATCATGTATTTATCGTGCACTCGATAATAATATAGAATATTCACCATGTATCTGAAGTAGATTCCAGGTGAATAACTGCAGTGTACTGTAGTTAAAGATGCGGAGATATTCAAAACTGTAGTAAAGTACGCAAAGTACAAGCAAAGTGTTTCCACAGCTGATGAAGGACCTCTGTCCAAAATGTTCTGTTTCTGTGTGTACTTTACTGTGCACAATTCTGAATAGCTCGCTCTCTCTCTCTCTCTCTCTCTCTCTCTCTCTCTCTCTCTCTCTCTCTCTCTCTCTCTCTCTCTCTCTCTCTCTATCACCAGCCCCTGGTACCTACACATGACTCTTTCTGGCACCTTCCATCTTCTGCCCTGAAGCCTGAGCGCCTAATTAATCAGATTGGGCGAGATGCTTTTATCCGGAAAATCGGAAAATGGCGATTGAACCCCCCACCCCCCAAACCACACCCCGTCCCAGTGCTCTGGGCTTCCTGGTGCCAGTGAAGCTGTCCCCATAGATTAGATTACTGGTCCATGTCCCTCCCACAGGCCCGGTGCAGAGCCATTAGGTCATGCATTACTGCTCTTCCCAAACTCTGATCTGAACATGTGCAGCCCATTGAAGGCGCTGCCTGCAGATCAACTCCCTTACCAGACGAGGCCCGCTTCAGAAAACCAGCCAACAACCTACTGAGGGAGAAGCGGACAAACAGCAGGAGACAGGCAGAGTGACAACCAGAAGACAAGCACCGCACACACACCCTGGTTTGTGCCGGGAAAAAATGTGCTCGTAGAAATGTAGTATAACTCAAACACTTTGGGGATATTTGTTTTGTGTATGAATTAGGCTACAGATGTACAAAGATACATCTGAAAGTGCATCTCAGTGTTTCCCTGAAATTTTAAATCACTAGGACATTTACTATTTATTATTATTATTATTATTTTGTTAAAAACAAAGCCACTGATAAATTTCAGATTTAAACAGCCACGTAAACACTTTCTCCACTGTGAAGTGTGAAACGAAGGGACTGTGAGTCACTTTTCCCACAGCCGTTTGCCAGCACTTCTGCGTGGCTCAGGGTTTGGCAGGGCTCTGGCCCTGAGCTCCAGGAAACATCCTGCCTGGTGGTGACCAGCTCCAGGACGCTCCCACCGTGCTCCGCTCCCTCCTCACCCGCTCCCGGGCACACCGCAAACGCCTCGCGAACAAGAGGCCTTCAGCTACAGCTCCAAACCAAACGTTCCTTTTCCCAGCACTCCGGTGGAACTGGGGAACGTTCCGAAGGAAGTGGACTGTGGAACGCTGTGTTGCTTTTCCAAATAAATCTCACTTAGCCCAAGAGAATTCAAGCCTCTGTTTTTGTGGTGTTTTTCTGTCTGTGCTCCTGACCAAGGAAGGATTCTGGGAGGAGGAGAGAGGCGACTGAACCCGGTGCCCTTTGCATTTTAAATCGACATGTTTGATTCAACGTACCGTTTCCAGCTAACCAGTGAATACGTCTCTCCGTTCTCGCGATGGTCATGTTTCACTCAGGCCAGCCTAACCCACTCGCCTGACGTGCGAATTGTAAACACGACCGCGGATGAGAAGCCGCGGACGGACAGAAACTCCAGGCTGTGTGGAGACCGGCGGGCCCTAGCATGTACGCGCCAGACGTTTGTCAGAGAAGGATGAGAAGTGAACGTTCATCTAGATCAGGATCACGGTTATTCTTCCCTGAGCTACCTGTTCAAAAAAAAACAAAAAACCAGCAACATGTTTCTTATTACGTCTACAGACATTACAAACACACTTTTTTTTTTTTTAAATACCCGGCACCCCAAAAAATATAGAAAGAAATGCACATTTGTAAAAGCAGTGGATATAAATATACTGAAGCACAATTAAAATGAATGACATGTTTGACTGAAACAAATGGGGCTGTGTGAAGTTCAGAGACAGAGGAGTTCAGCTGACAAAATCTTACGGCGTGGTGATTTTTATTCTTATAAAGGCTGTAGAGAAACATTTAAAACCCCGTTAAAAAAATTTCCCCAAGATCAACATGTCGCCTCTTTTCTTTAATGTCAATGAAACCTTTATTCCTTTGGGCAAAAGTCTTCTTAACTAAGGTTCTTTAAACTTAAGCTTCAACAGGCGAATTTACCACTTCAAACACCGAGATTTTCTCTCTCTCTCTCTCTCGGGGGGAAAAATATACACAATAAATAAAATGGGCTTTTGAGTTGTCGCTCACTTCCTTTCAGAAGGTTTTTATTAGTTGCTCTCTGGCAAAGGCGGCGCAGCAGAGAGTCTTTCCGAGTGCCTGTTTAAACTGTTCACTAAATCCAGCCATGCCTCAAATCAGGCACACGGCCATATTTCTGCTCCGGTGCCATCTGAAACACATCAGAAAGACCGCTGACGCTCATTAGGCTGTAGGGATATGATGGCATATGGGCAGGAAGGCGCGTGCACACACACACGTGTACCAGTGCTTGCATGATGCAACAGTAACAGGATTAGCTATAGGAATATCTGTGTTAGACACATTGTCGGTTTAAGAGCTATGTGACGATATATATATATATACCTCCTTTCCTAACACACGTGAACACTTTTCTCCGTTGTGTTTTTTTTGCATTTGCATACCTTGTAAGATTTGTGCATCTTACAAAACATCAGTATCCATAAAAACTACAAATAAACACACATACCAAGACTGCTGTTCACAGTTGGCTGTTCCCCACCCCCGTGTTCTGTTCACAGTTGGCTGTTCCCCACCCTCGTGTGCTGTTCACAGTTGGCTGTTCCCCACCCTCGTGTTCTGTTCACAGTTGGCTGTTCCCCACCCCCGTGTTCTGTTCACAGTTGGCTGTTCCCCACCCTCGTGTGCTGTTCACAGTTGGCTGTTCCCCACCCTCGTGTTCTGTTCACAGTTGGCTGTTCCCCACCCCCGTGTTCTGTTCACAGTTGGCTGTTCCCCACCCTTGTGTGCTGTTCCGCAGCATCAGCCTAAATGCGCTCCAGATGGAAGCTGGCATGAATCTAGACACATAAACAGTCAAAAATATCAGATGTTTCTATCCTTGTGGTGTCCCCACACAGATATATAAGCACGTACACACACACACACACACACACACGCTGTATAAAAATGACAAAAGAAAACCAAGAAATGTTAAAACGAGCCGTTTCTCTACTGCTCTATATGTGACAGTAGTACACCCAAAGCATAACATTGCTTGTCCTCCCTCCCTCTCTCTCTAGCGCTCTCACTCTCTTTTTCTCATCTTCCAGCTGTCTGCAAGGCCCTGTGTCAGCAGTTCCTGGGCTCCGACCGAGCTCCGACTGCTACGCCAGCTAAGCCGGAACCTCCGCACCAAACATCTGCCCGGCTCCGCCAGCCCAGAAATGCCATCTGCCCGACTCCATGAGTCTGGGAATGACATGGCGTCACTGGTCGGAAGCACCTGCATCCCAACCCAGGACGTCCTTAAAGGAATATCACCACCCCAAAAAACGCTCCTGTTACCAAAACTGAAAGATGACCAAAGTGGAACAGACAGCATTATTCGAATTAACAATTTTCTTCCATATCATTCTCAGATTTAGGTTAAATGTACTACTCCTGTTTCATAGGAAACAAAATATGAAATGATAACGTGAAAGAGCATTCCAGGTTGTTTGATGCAGTTGTTTGGACAAGACGGTCACAGTACACAAACCTTTGTCCTTGGCCATTGGAGCATGAAGACATGACAGGTTAGATCACTGAAAATAATTATATATACTGACTGCACCTCAGTCAGCTCTGAGTCTGGACTTTAGAACCATATACAAATATAGAACATGCACTATAATCTAAGGTGACACATATAATCAAGTGGAAGATGTTAGTATTTTACTAGGATGCATCCTGTGAAAATGTGTATAAACGGTGCGAGCCATGTGTGTGGTCAAAGGTGACACCAAGCAGTGAAAATAGCTCGTAAATTGTGTGCAGGGAAGAAACTGTAGAAGGAATGTTTATTTTCTTTTTAATAACACCTCATTTCCCCATATTGGTTTGGCTGTTTTAATGTGCGTGGTGAGGGCATCTCAAAAATAACATCTAAATAATGTGAAGTGGGAGGACTAGGATGAGGAAGAAGCTTCTTTCGCCTTCCTTCTCTGGCGGGTTATTCCTGTACTTTTTACCAGTAAGGGTTGACAAAGCGAGACGGACTGGAAAACAGGTGTAGAGGTTATGAACGGCCAACACCTTAGAAGCGTGCGGCCTTTATACGAGCGCTAGACGGAAGGTTGGGAAGACGTCTTCAGACACACCTCCCTACTCATATTCAGTGCCTGAAAGGAGCTGACTGATAGTTTCAGAGTTTGCAAAGGCGTGACGCAGTGTGTAAACGTGAGCTGTTTGTTAGCAGTGCTACAAGGATCAGTAACAGTAAACTGGATTCACCTTTGTTTACACACATTACTATAGGACAGTAGTTTTTGCTTTTATCT
Source organism: Electrophorus electricus (assembly GCF_041902795.1). Lineage (NCBI taxonomy): Eukaryota > Metazoa > Chordata > Actinopteri > Gymnotiformes > Gymnotidae > Electrophorus > Electrophorus electricus. The sequence goes on along the minus strand of NC_137516.1, from coordinate 2,727,287 downwards.
AATAGTAATAGTGTGTAAGCTAACATTGTCCATGGTAAAGCAGTGTTTAGAATTCCCAAGAATCTACATAGTGTGCTGTTTCTGCAGAAACGACCAGCTGAGTGACTGGTGGCTTGTTCTCTCTGCCAGCGAGGCCTACTATATACTTAACAGACTACACACCTCACTGTAGCTCACACACACACACACACACACACACACACACACACACACACACACACACACACACACACACACACACAGGTGATTCCCCCCAACAGAAACTGCATAAATAATAGCTTAGATAAAAGTCATCTACTTCAAATGCTCTCATACAATCACTAGAGTTTTCTGGCACTTTAACAGATGTAGACAGATTCATTTTAGACCCGTTTCCAACCACCACTGAGCACACAGACGGCTTGTAACTTGTTCCCACATGATTACTGCCTCTCACCTCAGAGCTCTGAGGTGCTGCACACCGTATTCTACCAGAAACAGGGGAATAACGCCATCTGACCCCTTAGCACGGTCATTTCCACTGTGAAGGATGTTATGCATATTAGCTTAGCTGTTATCTTACGCAACTGTTTGTAGCTGCTCTGGCCTGACACCCTTAAGTATAAACTTCACTATGTGGGTCTTGGGATGGATGAGCAGTGAAGCCCTTTTCTCCGAACAGACGCGTGTCTGGTCGCAGGCCAAACTGCTCTTAGCTAAGTGGAGACAGTGTGCTGAGGGATTACATTCCGCACACGTTTGTCCTTCGCAATTTACAAATCCTCCATGACACCTCTCTCCCATCACTGGATTGGCTGTGGGGGGAAACGGCAGAGAAAGATCCATAAGGAAGCCCATGTGCTTTTATGAACACCATGCGATCAGTAAGTGATTGGGAACTGGTGGGAAGCAGTGGTAGGTAGAGCACTGGCCCTGGACCTCACTGCACCAAGCTAACAAATACTAAACTTAAAGAGTGTATTGGCACAATTGTTACTTTAAACAGATGAGTATGAAAATTGTCATTTTTTTTATAGCACCTAGGTCTGCCTCCGCAACTAGTCATTGTTTTCTGAGGTGTTATCCAAGCTGTCGCACTTTGACCCATGACCCCAAGGTCATGCCATCACATCACACCAATCAGACGGTCCCGCAATATGTAAACATAAGGCATATGGCAGCAGAGTAAATGATGTAGCCAAACATCATCTCCAGTCAGTCTTTTACTGTTTAGAAACTCCACAATCAAACGAAACAGAAAAAAAACTGGCAAGGTCGTTGATTGTTGAGTCACAATGTTCAATGTTCAAACACACACACAAACAAATGCATTAAGCCAAAAAGAGTTTAGTTTAAAATACTGGGGACTGCTGAGAAGTCTTAGGAGGCAGCTTCTCTGAACTCGTCTGGAAATTTAGATTAAATGTTAGATTCCTGACGACCACAGATTTGCTTATAGTACCATAATTGATTATACGGGTCTTGCTATATAGATTTCTGGCACAATTTATTCAGTTTATAAATAACTAATTGGTTGGTAGCGAAAATAAATCAATATGAATTCCATGCCGATGTCTGGAGCAGCAAAGGATGGTCAGTGGTGCCATCTACTGGCAGCTTCCAAATATGACAACGAGTTCACAGATTGTGTGTGTCCTAACGCTGCTCATGGAAACCTGCATTGTACAGGATTCTGACAGCTCCAGTTCAACCACTCTGCTTCTGAGTGCGAGCAGGTTTTGGATAAAGGAGATATGTAAAACATGCAGAGTGTGTGTGTGTGTGTGTGTGTGTGTGTGTGTGGTGGTGGTGGGGGGGGGGGGGGGGGTCCAAGAACAGTACTGGCCTGTTTCACTTACATAGACAGTCAGCTGAAGATATTAACTCACATTAACTCTCATTTTTATTTCCCAGTAAATGTATGTACATCAGTAGATAGGAAAGGGCTGTGGAGAGGAGGAGATGTGGAGATACTAAAATGGTTTCCAGCCGGATGTTGAAGCAACAAGTCTTGGTTGCTGAGGCGAGTCTGTCAGAGACATGCTGATACAATCTCTCTCTTTTTGGCAGAGCAGAGCAGGTCACTAGGCAGGTTTCAGTAACTCCAGCAGAGCACTGTGGTCTGGGCAGAGATCTACAGGTAAGCGCAGTCTTTTATCCTTCTGGGCTCTCAAGGCAGGGCAGCTGCTCACGATCAACTCACATACTTCCAGATGGCTCTGCTCAGCAGCCTGCGCAGGAACAGGCAGGCACATGCACACACACACGCACACACACACACACACGTGTACGCACACACACACACACACTCTCAGTCTCAATTCAACAAATTTCAGAAAACAACAAAACACTTTCCCATATACCACCTCAGATTTTCTCCTCACTCAGGTAACAGAGCCACTGTGTCATACAATATATGTGTAAAACATTAAGGCCTTAAAAGGGGGGGGGGGCGTGGACCTAATGGTATGTTTACATTGAAGCAAACAGTGGGAAGTGATTTCCGCTCTGCCACTCAGTCTTTTCTAATTCGTCATGTCAAGTCAAGCCACAAGCAGAAGTCAGTGACAAGACTGATGAAGGGATCGCCACCACTGTGTCAGGTTTTCCTGCTTTTCGCCATGACTTTGGAATACAGAAATACGGAGACGCGTTTTAAAAATAACATGAAGCACTGCAGAAGGTGTGAAACGGTTGGTGGTCTCCACATGCATTTTAGTGACACATCCGGTCTGTTTTAACCTTATGCAGCGGTGTTGAGCCATCGTCGTCGGCGAGGCTGGGATCGGCTCCATGGTCCAACAGCAGCCGGGCCACGGCGAGACGGCCGCAGTATGCTGCCCTGTGCAGCGGCGTCGCCCCGCCGTGGGTCCGGGAGTTGGTGCAGGCGCCGTGGGCCAGGAGCAGCTCACACACCGGCAGGTGGCCTGCGCGACTTGCGTAGTGCTGCAAAGAGACAAAAAAAAAACACTTATGGGTTTTGATGTTGGGGTCCAAATGGTGTTCAAAGGCTAAAGGTTTTGTCTTTGGCGACTGTTCATATCATTTAGAGGGAGGCAGAAGGGACTATATCAGGGTTACCGCTGACCAGCGCAGTGTAGCCGGTCTGGTCCCTGATGTCCGGATCGGTCCCTTTTTTCAAAACCAACCCGATCCTCTCCAGGTCTCCGTCCAGAGCTGCCGACCACAGACCTGCAAAGAAGGGGCGTGTTAGCGCCGCGGACCCGCCAGGAGGCCTTGGAGGTGTCGGGCAGCGGGAGGCAGCCGTCACCTCTCCCGAAGTCCATCTCGGCGAGGGTCTGGCGGGCGCCGGGGGCCGAGAAGCAGCGCCCCCCGCAGGAGCGGTGCACGCCGTGGGGGTCCATGCGTGCGGAGCCGCGGGGGGGAGGAAAAGCTAGAGCTACACTTATTTAAGAGAGGAGAGCCGTGTCGTGCGACGGCTCTGTACCAAAAGAAAGAAATCACGAGAAATGTAAGCGTAAGATGTAGCTTTCGTGCTTAAAGTAAATAAAATGCAGTGTAACGGATGGGTGTACTACACATAACCTCATCTGAGGGCTCACTGGTCTTTTGTAATCCTCATACCACAGGAGAGTTTATTCTAATAAAGTGTTTTCGTTCTAGTTGCCTTTTCTAGTCTTTTGTTACCTGAGTTTGCCGTTAAGTGACAGGGACCACAGTCAGATACCCAACCTTGTTAGCACATGTGAACCTAAATTAGCTAACGTTAGCTAGCAAGCCGATGTCTAAAACCCTCGTATGCTGTAGCAGTAGTTATATTTCCACCGCAGATGATTATGTTGTTACAGAGGAAATACTCAAACTCTTTCGACCCGCAGCTCTAGCTAACGCTACAAACCGTAAACAAACCCACAGACATGACCGTGTCGCGCACATAACGCGAAATAAGGCATTTCAAAATAAAAGTCTTGATCTTTTGGTTTTTTAAATGACAGGCACACATTTTAAAGGTGTACGTAAAATCGCGCTTTTTAATTTGATAGGTCTTTTAAAAGAGTGTTTGCTACATTGCCGGGGAAGGTAGATGTGCGATTTGGTAATCAAAAAACCCACACGTCAGATGGACTAAAGACAGCAGTTTATTGAGTCTAAGTCAAAGGCATTCATTTCACTGCCTGTCAAGTAGACAGAAAATACATTTGCACAATTTCTACACTGTAAGGCTGATTCTCACTGATTACTTATTTTATAATATTTTTATATTTGAAAAAGAAAGTGATTCAACACCCACTATCAGTTCTTTCAGTCTTAACAGGTTATTAAGAGGGGAATCGCCCACATAATCACACATATAGGCACGTGCACACATCCTGGGTATATCTCCAACAGTCGAAGGAGAACCAACACCCAAACATTCAAAGGAAACATAATATGATTTGACAATATTGCAACTATACAGTATTGCAACTATTTTGGAGTTTGACAATATTTCTGCATAAAAGTGCAACACAAGATTGTATGAAAGATGCACAATATAACAGGTCTTGCCTCCTGCAGCGTACGAGTCAGGCTCTCTGCAGCACGATTGCCTCCAGGACTTAAGACCATAGGGCCAGTGCTGCCACTGCACCTTCGGCACTGCAACACACACCATCACCCACGAGAGGGCTTTACCTCCGTCCAAAGAAAAGTACACAAGGACAACTGCTTTTGTGCACAGAAAACGGGGACGGAACCTTAACAGCAAAGGGCCAGCGTGGCTGCAGGTTTGCGTTCCAAGTCGATTCGTATTTGCACATGCACATCAAGATCAAAAAACGTGTGGTTGCGCTTATGCAATTCTGATTGAAAACCTCCCACTATTAGTGCCTTTAAGCTCCGAGATCAGATTTATCCATCTAAAGTTGGATGGTAAATAAACTATAAGATTGTACTATAGTTGAGCTCTTATAGCCGAGGTATTTCACTTACCTTTCTCGAGTGACCAGTGAGAGATGATCTTTTCTTCACTGTTCCCAGCTGCAGTGTTCTTATAGCCGTCTGGTTTCTCTCCCTTTATGTTTCCAACACACACACACACACACCTTTCTCCAGCCCCTCACTGCAGGGAGCTAAGATCAGAATAAGAGGGGGTCCGTGCAGACTCCTCTCAGACACGCCTTTCTAAGCATTAAACAGATTAATCATAAACGGTAAATGTTCAAACTTGGTAAGAACCACTTTTTGTGGATTAAGGGATGAAAATGGCCATTTCTTGCACTCTGGGTTGATGATTTTGTACTTCTGATTTTAAAAGTTGGGATGGGATTTAATAACCATCTAAACAACAACAAATAAAAACCCAACATTCCCTCTTACTGGTTCTCCATTGGAAAATTGTGGTTTTGCGGTTATCGTGTGTTAAAATTGGCAAAAAATAAAATTTCTTTTTAAGAGCCATAAAATGCAATAAAGAATTAGACTACTCATCAAATATTAGGATCAATTTAAAAAGTCAATTAAAATATAATTAACTTGATTATAAACACAGTCAAGACTTAGTTAATGTTGTAAATGATGAACTGCTCAGCTGCAAAGGACAGCTTTTAGTGGGGTTTCTACACAGGCACAGAGGCACAAGTTAATGCTCCAAGTTAATAGTGTAATCACCCATCAGAGAACCCAGAGAACAGAGGCATACGAGTCGGCCTTCTTCCAGCAGACTGGAGCATCTGGAGCAGCGGCGTTTGCGGATTTGATTACAGCTCTGCAATGGCTAGAAAACAAAACAACTTTATTCTGAAACTTGTCAGACTAATTTTGTTATAAGAAATGAGGGCTTTTTCATTCAAGGACCTGCCAGAATACAGATTCTCTCATACAGCATGTCTTCAGTGCCTTCCTCTCTTCACAGATCGGGGCAAACTAAGCAAGAGACACGCGCCAGCGTGCCGTTTGAGAACCAGGGGCGTGTCCGGCGCTGGGCCGGCAGCTTCATTAAATACTACCTGCAGAACACCAGTCTTAACACCAACACCGACAGCCGAGCGATGTGGCTGTGCAATGGGGCTGGTCCAGTGAGGATAGCACACTCTCCGACGCCATACCACGGGACAGCCCAAAACGCCCCAGCAAACCGCAAGAGCTATTCAGAGCCAAAGCAGACAGTTCGCAGATTGCCAGCGCAGTCAGAGGCTTGATCCTACGGAGCTGCTGTGCGAAGCTTCACAGTGCGGTACAGGAGAAGGGATCAGGAGGCGGAGCTGTGGATTTGCGCGGTTCAGCAAGCATGGGAGGACACGTCTCCAGACCCCCACAAGCTCACCCCAAAGGTCCGCCGGCCTGCCACGGCTGCAGACCGCAGGTTCTTTAACAAAAGCAAAATCTGAGTCACGTAGTTATTTCTAAGACCGCGTGACTAACTTCTGTTCACAAAAAAAGGTACGAGTAAAGAGACACAGGACAAAAAGACACATGAGTAAAGACACGGGAGGACAGAGTCTGCTTGTAACAGTCCATTTATAGAGTGCAAGATAGTGAGGTGAGAAGAGAGTCCATCCTCTCCTCCACCTTAGATAAATACAGCCTGATTACATACGCAAATAAATAGCACCGTTTCTCACGGGGCCGCTACACACAGAGACTCACACACTTAAAGTGCTCAAGTCTGTTTCTTGATTGCCTTCATTGAACAGGAGTACCTACGATTACACAGATAAGACAAATAACAGCATATTGTATCCCATTAGCTTTAAGCCATCATCAGAAATCGATTCTGACAGAAATGGTCAAGTTTTGACCATGCAGCAATAAACCAAGTCAGCTGATATTAACGGTACACGTGACATATGGCTGGGTGGGGAGACAAAATGATTTACGCAATGCTGGACGAACGCGCTTTAGCGCCTGTAAAGTGAACAACAAGCTGGAGTGCGAGGCGGTCACGTGGGCCACCTCATCGCCGCAGTCGGTTTGCAGTCACTCAAATCCAGCCATCAACAATGAAATAAAACCAGCACAAGAAATCCGACTTGATGACACACAGGGGACAGATATATGTGAAGTGAGCAACACATTCAAAGCTTTTTGGTATGAAGAACATCGTAACGCTACAACTAACAGCGGAAATAAAACGGCAATTAAAAAAACAAATACTGAGGGATGAGAGTCACAGTTATACCAATGATGACTAAAAACTTGCCAAGGATTGGCAAATTCTACATATGAACTTACAGGCGAGTCGCAGCATGTGTAACCAACACGCTACAGAAATTTGGTAAATAACCTAAATGACACACACACACACACACACACACACACACACACACACACACACACACACACACACACACACACACACACACACACACACACACACACACACACACACACACACACACACACACACACACACAGCTGACAACTGCATGGCCCTGGTTTGACACAAACCGGCAAACAACAAAAAATGACACTGCTAAACCAAAATGTGAAACAGCACCAGGACAGGGCGCCAACAATGACAGTTTATATTGCATATTCATTTTTATGCCCGACCTTGAAATACGAAGTTATACAATCTTCTATCATACTTTGTCCCCCCGTGTGTCACATGGATCACAATAAGTCCATGAGATACATAGTTTAGGTATAGATAACAGCATGCTTCAACTCTACATCAGGACCTCCTCACTCTCCAGAGAGCTCGGACACACACACACACACACACACACACACACACACACACACACAGCCTTCATGTTCTTCCTCCAACTAAAATGCAGTAGATATTTGGTTGTTTTTGTCTTTAGACTTCAATAACGGATGGGGAAAAATGGCATACATTCGCTAAAAATGACAAACGTCCAACAGTGAGACACTGTTTCACTGATACACGTTAAGACTCGGTCCAGCATAAATACAGTTTTCAGCAGAGAACCAGGGCTGACTTCATATATTAGTCCAAGCTTAGACTTAATGCAGAAAGCTCCCGTGGACTAAATCCAACACACACATGAAAAAAAACAAAAACAAAACACACAGAAATATATATATATATATATATATATATATATATATATATATATATATATATATATGCATATATATGCATAAAACTATGTTTTGGCATGACAAACGGAAAAGATGCACAGTTTTCTATTAGGAATACTACTAGAGGCGTCAGCCAATCAAAGACCCTGGATGTGCCGAAGTGCAAAAGAGTAAAGCTGAGTGGGCGGGGCTAGGCAAAGTGCCAGTATTGCATACGGTTCCAAAGGGGCGTGTCATGGAACATTCATAACAGCACGCTGCGATAGGCTGGCTGCTACAGACACTAGGGCATGGAGCCTTGTGGTTGGTTATCTCACGCTCTGGGACATGTGCAGAGGCGTGAGCATTTCTTCAAAGATGGCCCCCTTCACATTCGAGCCACGCAGGTTAGCTTCCTGTAAATCACAGCCTGATAGGTCACAGTTCTAACAAGAGAAAGACACACAGATTATAAAAATGAAACCTCAGTTTTCCCCAAAACCTGTTTGTGGCTCCCGAGCTCCCGCGGCGTCCCGCTGCCGAGGTCATGCGTTAAATAAGTGCCTGGCGCCACCTGCCTCCAGCCTGCTCACCTCGAGATCGGTGCCCGCTAGCGTGGCCCCGCGAAGGTTGCAGTTCTTCAGCTTGGCATTCTTGAGCGTAGCCACGCGCAGATTTATGCCAGTCATTTGGCTGCCTTCCATATCCACTCCCTTCAGATTGGCACCTACAACACGCATGCACACACAAACGGTTAACAATTACACCACCACTTACACACACACACACACACACACACACAAAAACCCTCACAGGCAAGTTCATTTTATAGCACTTTCATGCACAATGGCAATTAAAGGTGCTTTACACAAATATGGAAGAACTAAAATAAGAATAATGATAAAACTCAATCCAACATCTAACACCTCAGGAAGGTTTTTTTTTGAAGGAACCCAAAAGGTCACTTGGAATCCCCGAATCAGCAAATCTGCAAAAAAACAGCCGCGCACCCTCCAGGTTAGCCTTGAGTCCTGAGGGGTCCTCGAAGTTGCAGCCTTTCAGCGAGGCACCCTCAGCGTTGGTGCACAGCATCTTCACACCCTGGAGGTTGGCGCCCTGCAACGAGACAGCAGCACCAGCCGTTAGGGCCGTGGCGTCCTGAGGGCGGGGTGTGCGGGGTGAGGGAGAGTGGCACGCACGTCCAGGTTGGCCCCGGAGAGGTCAGATCTTTCCAGGTTCGAGCAGCACAGGTTTGCGTAGGTGAGGTTGCAGCGGCTGAGGTTCGCCATCTTGAAGTTGATGTAGCGCAGGTCCAGGCGGGACAGGTCAGCGCCGCTGAAATTCAGACCCTGGGCACACGTGTCAGACAAAGCGAGAATGGAACAACAACAACAACAACAACAACAAAACAAGCTGTCGGGACACGTCTGGTCAGAGATTAAAAGAGCATCCAAAACTGTTACAAGCGTGCATACCTGACAGCGCAGCTCTGACTTGGTGGGCGTGGCAAGCAAGAACCGCACAAATTCTTTTCGGGAAATGGGGGAGTGATCCTCGGGAGGATGAGAGTTCTGTGGGGGAAATAAAGCCGTTACCCGAGCACAAGCCCACTGAGAGCAGCCTACACAGGGATGCTGGCCACGCTGAAGGACTTTACCTTAATGGCCACTTCCAGCTGCTCTGCAAGTTGCTCGATTCCGAAGAATCGTGCCTCTTCTAGCACCCCTGAAGGGCAATAGAACACTGGCTCAGTGGCACTCGGGGTATTGATATTATGCCGTGTTAAAGAAAATGACAGAGGCTATCTACACTGACCTACTATGACCCGCCATCAACAGTCTGCCTTTTTAACCTAGATCTGCTTTAAATAAAGTTAGTAATTTTTAGCCAGACAGACGGCCTTCGCTAGCTCAAGGACAGCGGCAGGACGACAGGTGACGCCATTACGTTCGTCACAAGCTGAACAAGCGACGAGGACAAAAGCTTCTGCTTTCTTTTCCACTTAAAGAACTGTCCTGTTAGAACTACAGTCGGGATGAAGCGAGGGTGCGGGCCACACCCACCCAGCAAGTTGACTCCTTCATTGACAATGAGCTGCCCGTGCCGAAGGTAGTTGAGAATGGGCTCGAAGTACTCAGGACTGCGGTCGATGAGGTAGGCGCCTCTCTGGTCTCGCTTGTTACCCCAAACGTCTACGATGAGGTAGAGGAGGAGGAGGAAGAGCGGAGGAAGTGGTGGGGGAGAAACGTGTGGGACCTCAAGCGGACGACAAAGACGAACGCACAAAGCTGTAGTGGACGTATCCAGGGGTCGAGAACCTTACCCTTCTCTCCGAACATGTGGGCCAGCATGCTGTCGGGCTCCTTGCTCACGAGGGTACTCCTAGAACAACATAGCAACGGATAACCATTGCAACACAAACTCCAATAAAGGACTAGATGGGGCAGCGTTTTACTGAAGCTTGAATGCAGTCTACATAGTCATTTCTGGATGACTCCTGGAACTCCAGAGAACAGTCAGCTCTGGAATGGCTAGAAACACTGAAGTCGTGTGTTTGATTCCCAAGGAGCACACACACACACACAAACAGTTAAAATGATAAAAATGCACGCCACTCTGGATAGGAGTCTGTGCCAATCTGTGTACAATCTGGCAACCCGATGAGCCAAATGGAAAAGACTGCAGTTCATGTCAGAACAATTGGCATATCCATAAAGAAACAACTTCCACTGAACTCACAATCACACGGAAACATCTATAAACATGCCTGGAAAATTAGGAAAAAACACTCCAAAGCAAACTTGGGCCAAACATTTCGCTTCTACTCGACGCAGCATTCTGCATTTAAGCAGCGTCCCCACGTCTGCTAACTACCACATCATCCTGTACAGCGGGTTTTAGGAACGCAAAACGGCACCGGACCCTTCATTACCCATAATGCGCACACAATGCACACACAATGCGCGAAAACAGAGGGACGCAATGAACTGTGGCTGGCTGCACTTCGCGTAACACGCCAACCTTGCATGTTAACCCACGTGGCATGACGGAGCTTCCCAGCATTCATCGCTTTCGTACCGATGTGATAAACACATTTTTATTCCGACGCTAGAACGGTGCCTACTGCACAGAGGCAGTTTGGTGCAAACATCAGTTCTGAGGCGACGGAGCCTACCGGAGCTTCTCGGAGTCTACTAAATCAACTAAATGTATACTTATCATTTTCAAGCGTTATTCAATATTACGCTAATCGACTGGTGGTACTCTGTTTATGAGCAATAAATATAAGCCTAACTTAAACCCCTAGATGAAACCATGACAAATGACTGAGAAATCGAGGAGGAGGCTAACGGGTACTAGAGGCCTTGTGAAATATAAAGGAGGAGAAAAACAACACTACAATAAGGCGGCAGACATGTTCAACTAATCGGCACGTGTTGAAAAGATCCAAGACTTCTACTGGAGAAGGCCACCAGGAGAGACCAAAAAAAACCCCACACTGAGCCTTTCCCCGAGTTTGATCTTTTGGTCTTTGATCAGACTACTTCAGCACAACACAAAAACAGCACTGTGGGACGGCCCTGAGAGGAGTCTTTGCGGATTACAGGACATTCCTGAGTTGGACAGAATTCTCTTTCTGTATCTCAGGAGGAGTGATGATCATTTACACAGCAAACCTAAACTTGTAAATAAACAGTCAAAAATGGAACTTACTAAATAATGTCACTAATAAATACATTTTTAAAAGGATAAAAAAAAACCCACAGTAAAATAGTATTCTGTAAGCCATTGGGTTTATACAGACATCAACCCACCACCAAAACCACTACATACCGCGTGGTTGTGAAGAGCCTCCCACCAATATTCAGAGTCAGCCAATCAGTGTGGGAGCCAGAGAGGTCATCCTCAGCCTTGCCCTCAGTCTGAGGATCTGAAACACACACACACACAGTTACATTAGAATGTATGCTTTGTTCCATATAAGGTTTTCCAAGGACAATGCTGACATCATGGCATCAATTAGCCAATTTAAAGGAATCTGAAGGTTAATCACGAGGTAAATTTACCAAGAAAGGCATGTCCCTCAGACACATACAACACATCATCATCCCTGTAAAACAGAGAGGAAAATTACCATTGCTCACTGCTAACAAACTACCATTTCTGTTGAAGCCACAGTTCTAAACTACACAGAGATTAATGCTGCCGTTCAACCTGATCCTTTTGAAAGAAACTCACGAGAGGTCAAACAATCATCAAAATTAAAGTGTTTTTATTTTTATTTATTAGCGTCCAATATTGCACCATCATTTCGTCCAGGGAACCTTGCGGCAGTGCAGCCTTACCTGATCAGGGCTATGTCGTCAATCATCCCACCCTTCCCATTGTACAGATTTGCAGCCCTAATTCCCAGTTTATTGCTGGCGACGGATAAGAGATCCGACAGAGTCCCATACACTGCTACAACCTGCGGCAAGGAAGGGTTTCTCTGTTAGCCAAACGACCGTGAAGGAGGCAAGCAGAGAGACAGTCGGCCGTGAACTGGCCATTGCGACTGGACACCGAGCCCGACGTACAGAATGCTGAACGTCGGGCACTAGTCAGCTAACGTTAGCTACCCTACATTACACGCTACAGGCCTCATCATCAGATTGTATCGCCGCAACGTTAACCTGACAGCACCGTTCACCCTAACACGGTAACACAACACGGTCAGGTTACCTTTTAGCCCTCTATAACCACAGGCAGACCTCCCGCTGGTCGTGCTGGGCTAACTGGGTTAGCTAACTGGGTTAGCTGGCCGGCTACGTCTGCGGGACAGACCGAGCCAAGAGTGAACTCACCTTGCCATTTATGCAGGACCCATTGATAAAAAGCGTCACCCTTCGCATTCTTTGTCTAAGCTACAATGAGCTATATGCAGTGTGGCGTTTGTGAAATAATAATAACAACAGTTTAGTATCTGTGAGCTCTCCACATCAAAGTCATCACGATAAGACACAACAAAACTCCCCCTAAACACTTAGCCAGTTTACAAGTGATCATGACTGCGGAGGGACTGTTCAATCAGAGTGAGCGGAACATTACCTTCCTAAACACTAGACCAATCGCATGACTGCGGAGGGACTGTCCAATCAGAGTGAGCGGAACGTTACCTTCCTAAACACTAGACCAATCGCACGCAGTGTTACACAAACATGCCTGTGGTATAAACCAATCAAATACAATTGTGGTTTAATTTCACTCAGAAGGAATTTGCCCGGTGAGTTGTTCTTGTCTAACCTGCTGTACGGGCTGGGACCCATTCACTTTAGAAGTAATAGACAAAAAAAGAAAAAAAAAAAAGATTATGTTATCTATATGTCACGTTAACATTGGGTGGTTAAATCGGAGTTTATATCATTAATCAATAATTATAGGTTGTGTTCACAAAACGCAACGTATCACATGTATACATTTTCGTATGATAACATCTTTAATGAAAAAGTTATTTATTTAAACATTTAAAAAAAACTTTCAAAAAATTGTTACTTAAGTAAAGTAAATTGTTACTTAAGTCAGTCAAGTCTGTTGAAATAAAAATACTTTTTTTTCCGTCCACTAGATGGCGGATGGCGAAAACACGTCGTCAAGGCTTACCTTGAACTGTCGGTCTGAAATAAACCTCCCATCGGTGATATTGGGCCTTAAGGCAAGGTATACCTTAGTTTATAATCAAGTAATGCAATCTGTACGTGCATAGGCTACTATTTTAAACGCTCAATAAATCATTTTGAAGTTTACAATTAAGCTAGGGTTCTCGTGAGTGCAATATTTCTTATCTCTAAATACTTGGGCTGATTAGTCTATAAAAGCTATCAGACATTTTAACAAATAGGCAAATTAACCCAGCTAGTGATGGGTGATAAGACGTTTGCAATAAGAAATTAAATTAACACTATCAGTAATTTTGGATAAATAAAAACAAACAACTGTTGTTTATTTAGTTTTAGCACATTAGACTGCTGCATACAGGCCTCCCAGTGTAAAAGTAATAAAAACAGGTTTTGGTATTCGATAGTGAACACAGAAACACCGGAAAATTGTAATAGGGTAAGAAGATCTACTAGCCTACCACTATACATAGGCACAGAGTATTAAGCATATTAATTTCTACATATACCATAAACTCTGATATTATCTTGCCCATAGTATTGAGTATATCTTGTATACATATTTATCATCATCATCCTTATCACATCAATGTCTTATGAAGTCACACTACTTTACTGTGCCCTACTTCTAGATGCAGTTACACACCCATTTGGCCATTTATAACATGCCCCATATAAGCCAAAACTAATAAACTAATTAAATGTCAAACAAGTTTGCACTTATATACCTTGGCGAGAGGTGGGTGGGCGTGGGGGTGGGGGGGGGGGTAAACAGTAACAGAACAGCTATAGGAATATTAATGAAAGACTTTAAACAATCAAGCTGGGAGAGACAATATCCTGTTTACAGCTGGGTGAGTCTTACATGAAGACCACAATCTTATCTTTGGTAAGGGAAAAAATGTTGATTTCCAGAATGTCAGTGTATGTCTCTAACTGCTCACATATTCTGCAAACACACAGAGCCGATAATTGTCTCTCAGCGTCCGCTGTTGACAATTCGGCCACCAGATGTGGGAAACTTTCCCATTGTCCATGTCTCTATGTTTGGGTAATGTGGACTGAGTATTATCTCCTTGAAGAATAAATTAGATAAGGCAGGCCACAGACACATGGTGTGCACTTTGCGCTGGACCCAGAGTCAGGGAGAAAGCACTCATTTGCGTGTTATGTGCTTTTCGACTGCCCTTAAGAGAGTAATGTTACACAGTAGGACTCATCCGTGCTGATTTCACCTTGTTATAGTATGCATTTAGTGTAAACTTAAAGAAAACCTACAAATAATGAATTCATCACTGCATATTACATTAAGGATATTAGATAAATAATACTTTATTGCATGCTTCTATTCAAAGCTAAAGAATAAATCATGACACTGTTCAGGACTGATTTTTATTTCATCTTATTGTATTTCTCAAAATAGGAATGGATCTTCAGCCATCGTTTGCCACAATAATGCTCTTCAAAACAGTCTAAAACCATTATGAGACCAGAGAAGGCGTGAATTCCTGGCACCATGACAGACCCTTCCCCATAACTGCAGTCATCCTCTCAGACAAACATTGAAATGGCCCTGGCTCAGTCGTATAAATCCACTTCTATAAATCCGGCTTCTTGCCTTATCTAAACATTTAGATAAAAAAAACATACACATACCAAAAAATGATACACTATCTGCCAAAGTGGAAAGGCATACCATGGCAACAGTGTTACGGACTTCAAGCTTACGAGGAGAAGGGTGAAAACTATTTAGGGGTGATTTTGGAAATGATATAAACGTGTGCCTGTCAGAACTGAAGCCCAATAATCAAAACTGCCAGAATGAAGGCACGTAAAAAAGGCACTTCAGACCTTAAAAAACCAAAGATGAGACAAAGGATTTTATATTCTTTAGAAATGTTTACCCATGACTGTGAGGAGCCCTGCCAACAGGTCTGCAGTGCCTTCTTACACATCTTTATACTTTTATGCAAACACAATACTTTCTGTCTCACTAGAAAGACATAACATTTATGCATTTAAGCTAAATCTAATGCTCAAAACAGAAAGATTAAAATGAGAGCATTTTATTCTCAATTAATGAAACCTAGAGCTTTTTTTCTTAATAAGAATGCCAACACCTAATAATTTTTTAAAATCTTCTTAAATCTTGTATTATGATCAACTTCACAACAAGTGCCTTTAATTCTGTCCTACATTGTTCTTTAGTGAGAAAACCATTATTCAGGTTTATTATTTAAAGCTTTTGAGAGAGAGTTTTTCAGATGAAACACTGTGACAGGATATATAGGCAGAAGAAATAGCAAAACAACTTGTTCTATGAGTCAAGACACAGCCCTCAAAAATGGAGTTTGTTCTATTTTTAATGAGTCTGTGTGAGGCTGGTTCAGAGAGTGAAAGAAAGCGGGAGGACCGAAATATAAAATCCTTAGGTCCCTAGCCCGGGTGGATGGAGCCTATTCAGTTTGCACTTATTAGATAAAAAAATCACACAAATACAGCCAGTCAATCAGTCAGAGAGAGAGAGATGGTGAGACTGGAAGAGAGTTTATGCAACCACCATGCCTCCTGGGTTATGACCAGGGTCAGTAGGTAGCTGAACACAGGTGTTTGACCAGAGTCAGTAGGTAGCTGAACACAGGTGTTTGACCAGGGTCAGTAGGTAGCTGAACACAGGTGTTTGACCAGAGTCAGTAGGTAGCTGAACACAGGTGTTTGACCAGGGTCAGTAGGTAGCTGAACACAGGTGTTTGACCAGGGTCAGTAGGTAGCTGAACACAGGTGTTTGACCAGGGTCAGTAGGTAGCTGAACACAGGTGTTTGACCAGGGTCAGTAGGTAGCTGAACACAGGTGTTTGACCAGAGTCAGTAGGTAGCTGAACACAGGTGTTTGACCAGGGTCAGTAGGTAGCTGAACACAGGTGTTTGACCAGGGTCAGTAGGTAGCTGAACACAGGTGTTTGACCAGGGTCAGTAGGTAGCTGAACACAGGTGTTTGACCAGAGTCAGTAGGTAGCTGAACACAGGTGTTTGACCAGGGTCAGTAGGTAGCTGAACACAGGTGTTTGACCAGGGTCAGTAGGTAGCTGAACACAGGTGTTTGACTAGCCTGATGTGGACTCACAGAACCTGCAAACTTATACAAAGCAGTATTTATTGATATGTCATATATTAGTTAATTTAAAAAATCAATAAGGTTTTTTTGGGGATGTCTGTGTCAAAGACAAAGCATTCCAAATCGTAAGAGAGAGGCCTGCATTGAGTGTTCTCTTGGTTTCTAGAAATGCCATGAATGTAGCTTCACTTCATTCTTTTCCCAAATGGTGTATTTTGCGGATTTAATACATGCACATTCTGTATAGGTTACACAACTGGCTTAGTGGTGCGTAGATTCGGGTGTCGTTTGGATAGTTTTAGTGTATGCTTCTAGAAGTTTAAATCTTAGAGAATACTAACGTATGTTAATCACCAACAAACATGAAGCTACAACATTTCGCTCCCAGGATCTTTCAGACATCAAACCACAGGTAACGTGTCTCAGTGCTTTAGACAAGGAGAAATGGCTTTTGGCGTGAAGACCACACAGGCGTACTTAGGGCGTCATCTGCTGTTTGGGGAACAGACTCGATCGCTCTTATATTCACTTTTCCCTGCTCGTTGCATAAACATGGAGGATTAGACAAGCGAAGAGCGTTATCTAACCATTTCGAGTCGGGGCCTTGTTTAGGTCGTTACTGGGCAACTGCTGATGAACAGGCCTCCGTGATGCCTCGTGTGGAGGGGAACGGGCGGCGTTTTGATCCGGATAAGGATACCGCTGCCGCGCAAAACCCAATTCAGCCGGAGCGCGGAGTACAGGCAAAAGCGGCCACACCTGTGCCTTAAAAAAGGAACTCTTTCAAATAAAATGAGATGGATAAATAATAAATGCAATAATAATGAAATTTAATAAGAGGGGAGCAAGGAAACGGTGTCTACCGAGGGAAAAGAGCTGAGATCCCTCTTAGGTAGCCCCCAAAGTGAAGCACTTGTTCACGATGTATTAAAAATGCACAAGACCTTGAAAAACACTACATCACGACTTTATTGCAAATTCATACATTATTCAGTGTTACGTTGAACAAATGTCTCACTTGAAAAAAATGGGAGAAATATAATGTGATTTTAATGAATCAGCACCGCTCACAGAAATGTATGTACAGCAAATATAGTCAGTGCCCATTTACCTGGTAATCATATGCAAGCAGTTATTACTAGGAATATAAAACAGAAGTTGATTGGGGTAAAGAAGAGGTTTAGGCCTATTATCCCTAAAACTATAAAGCGATATTTTACTATACTATTAAAAAATGTACTATAGTCATAAAGGTTTACAGCAATGTAAGGAACAGATGATAAGGCATATCAGCCATTATTCTCTCATTATCCAAAATGTATTTCTTGTCTGGGTCTTATTGAGGTCTCATCTCCCATGCCAGAGGTCTTGACATCAGGTCCTGTTTATCCAGTAAGCTGGGACATGAAGTGCTGGTGGCTAAGAGGGAGCGTGATGATGAATATTCACCCAGGTACCGTACTGCCAGTGGCACAGAAAATCAGGGGGAACTAGAGTCAACCCAAACATCTCCCTTCTGCCAGAGGAAAAAGCACAAGAACTCAGCAGCTATGATGGCCACTCGACCTGGGCAGTAGCTAAACAGTCCAGGGGTCACTTCACGTACGAGCGACGAGTCACTGCATGTGTTTGTGCTTAACCTTGCTGTGTTTTTCTCATCTTCTCACAACCTTTGGGGAAATTCTGCACTGTTAACACCTACACTGCTGACTTAACACCTGCAGTTGGCTGAATGAACTTTTCCGGTGTTTATGGAACTCCAGCTTGACCCAATCGCGTGCATTGAGAATTACTGTCCAGAACACTGGACATGTCGATGGAAGAGACCAAAATGTTTGGTATGTAATGTCCTGTGTTGTGAGTTGTCATGTTCTCTCCTGCGCAACAGATGAATTAAAAATCAGCCCTCAGTGAATGTGAACAGCTGTCACAAATCAATGTGAGCTGTCACACGTACCCATAAAGCTGGGTGATGTGTGCTATTGCATGTGTCCATAAAGCTGGGTGATGTGTGCTATCACATGTGCTGTGGGGCTGCAGCCATTCATCAGGGGTTGCGCTGCATTGTGAAACACAGCCAGCAAGGTCACAAACCATCACCATTTTCAAATATATTTAGGATGAAATATTAATGTGTCCTACCTGACATATAAACCAGGGCCCTCCATTTGTGCAATATAAATCTGTGTCAGATAACGCAGCAGGAGTCTCATCGAGAGTAAACTCAAAACTCTAGAGCATGGGCCATCCTGCCTGTTTCAGCTAATTGTACTAATTTGCCAGGATGTTTGAAGGACGTGGAGAATAGCATTTATACCGAATGATTTTGTAGATGCCATACCCACTTGATCTCTGATCTTTGGTGTGTGTTTAAATGTTTATTTTAGAGTGTTAGTACTTTGGTCATCCATTTTACAGTGGTGATTTGTCATTTAGCTGCATAACAGTTTGGGGAGGAAAGTGTCTACTGCACCACCCTGGGGCAGTAGGGGTTAAATGCCCTACATGGGGCAGTAGGGGTTAAATGCCCTACATGGGGCAGTAGGGGTTAAATGCCATATAAGGGACAGTAGGGGCTAGGTCCAGGAATATCCAATCAGTCTTGGATCTTAAATTGGCAACCAGGAATATCCAATCTGTCTTTGGTCTTCAATTGGCAACCAGGAATATCCAATCAGTCTTGGGTCTTAAATTGGGAACCATCTGACTGCCTGACACCCAGTTTTTTAATGACCTGTGTTTTCAATGCTCACTCTAGTTAGTCTTCTTAAGCCTTTGCTACAGGGGAGGAAACTCATCTACTCATCTGAAGTACTATGAAACGTTCTATAAAAAGATAATGAGTGCATGATGGCGTATGTTTTGAAGTGTGGCACATGAAAGCAACAGGAACTGCTGTACAGATGCCAGCTCCACCTTCCTGGCATCTGTACAGCCTGGATTAACATTCTGGGCAGAGAGCGACATCCATAGGGCAAGCCTCTTCTGAGACATCCCCTCAGAGAATAACTTTACAATCTGCCTCAGCAGAGGAGAGTAAATAGAAAGGCCAACATAACTTTCTTGCAAACCGAAAAGCCAAGAAACTGGTTATTGTCTTTTTTGTAAATTTTTTTTTTCATTGTTGAGTATGTTATTATGATAAAATGCTGACCATCTTAGTCAAACAAATTGAGATCTTATGTTGGTTGGCATTTGCAAAGTTGAGATGGCTGGTGTATGTGGGAGTTTGCTCTTGCTGAGATAAACATAGAATGAGCTTTTCGTGACAAATCATGTACGAGCAGGGAGTATTCGAGTGACAAAGTTTCAAAATATGGAATTCCACATTTAGACTACCTCTATAACATAACTTTAAAAGATGATGGGATTGCGAGATTTCATGCTTTTCAGACAGGAAGTGTGCTTTGTTAATCAAGTTGCACTTACGGACTTGAGACGAATCCTCTCATTACTCAACATTATGTATATTTGTCCTGGTTTGAAGGCCTGGTTTTCAAATGAAGCCAAGCCCATCTCATTTTCGTAGTGTTACTGCTCTCAACTGGCCAATTTCCTATGTAAGTGACAGCATAAAATGTCTCCCCGTGCAGGGTGGGCTTATGAATATTTCATGCTGCTTCAAACAAACACAAGAGTTCGGTAACAAAGCCTCATTATGGGCTTTTTGCTGCTGAAGTTTGCACATGAAATATCTCCTTAATAGTTTTTTAGGATCTTTTGCAATCACGTGAACTGTCATCATGGCAGTTACAACAAAAGAATTTAAATAATCTATCATTTGTGGTTTAAATCCCTATACAGTACATCCAAGAAACAGAATTAAGTATCCAAGTGTCTTGCGGCCCTGATATGTATTATTCAGTGAGTCTGTTAACACTTCATGTTCCTGAATTGTATTGAGCACAGGATTTGACCTAAAAGTGTTGGGGTCAGGGGTCTATCTGGCCGTGTTCTCAGACAACACTGTGAAATAACTGCATGTTCAGTGTCACATCAGAACCAGCACCTATAAGAGAGAAAATCAGACTTTCTATGAGAGTAAATTTGTAGGACCACAGCCTTACATCAGTCTTATAGCCAGGAATGCTGAACCCATCTCCATAAACTCTAAAGCAATGGAAGACGACTGGAAAATGACTGGAAGATACACCGAATGTAGCTCTTAGACAAGTAGACCTGTGCCTCCGTGTGAAGAGACCCTTAATGCATCTCATCATGGGACTTAAAGGCAAAACAGCCACAGGTCTGTGATCTCGCTGCAGAGTCAGATGATTAAGCGTCTTACGTCAAAGAAGAAAAGGAAGTAATATTCAGAGATTTGGCTTTTAAGTACTCACCATTTCTCACCATTTTTCATCATTTCTCACAGCGAGAAGCTGGAACTGACTACTAATGGCCATAAAGGAAAGGTCATTCTATCAAAGCCATTGAAACTTTTAACGGGTATGTAGGCTACAACATGTGAAGACTTACTATGCGAGTGCCTGCTTTTTTGTTTTGACTGGCAAAAAAAAGTGAGACAACTTGTTTGGGTGTTGAACTGATTCATCACCTTGAATGCATGAATATGATCCAAATACACTAAATGATCATAGCAGGGAAATGTTTTCTTGTGAGTAGAGTGACACGGATGCTCTATGTGTGCCCATAGCTGCGTTCACTGTAAGATTTAGACACTGTGGTTCTTTAATGTATGTGTGGAGGACGAGAAGACAATGCTGGCTAGTAGGTGTCATCTCGTACTAATGAAAACATGCGTGATTTGCCAAAAGACCTGAAGTCAATAGGATCATCTTAGCTATTGAAGATTTAGATTTGCTGTTGCTTCTTCCAAAGATGTTTGTGCGAGAGGGGTCTTGGGAAACCAGACAAAGCGAAGGTCACCGTAAAAAAGGGCAGACATTTTATGACCTAGACAACAGAGTCAATCAATCAGTTAACCGATCAATCAAGCAAGAAGGTATAGCCAATTGATTGATTGATTCTTTTATTGCCATGCAGAAGGTCATTGTATCTGATGGAAGAAGATTTAATTAAATACTGTTGTAACACATAACATGCAAAATAGTGCATATACAATGCAGTAACAATATACAACATTTGCAACTCTAGAAAATTACACAAGGTTTTCCTTAGTGCATGCTTACAAAGTCTTGCAGACAGAATGAAACAAGGACACAGCATGCCAAAGACGGACCCGGCCTCTGTGCAGACGGACCCATTCTACGTGCAGTCAGTCAGAAATGCAGTGAATCAAGCAGAAGTGCGACCTGAATTCACAGGCCTAGACGTGCGCACAACAATTCAGTGGAAAGTCTACTTCTAGCCAACGACCCCTCACTCTGTTTCTGAAGGAAGCACAGTGTTGCTATGATGTCCAAGAGACATCAGTGTTAGGAAAGTGCTTCAAAGGTCGTAAATAACGCCTGATTCCTACGCGTCCTGTTCCCCACTATCATAACACGCCGAGCAGTTCATATCATTGAATTCTGCTGTCTGTGTGAGTCAATATATGACTGTAACAGAAAGGGAATTTGACAAGTATGAATAACGTAGACACCTAAATTCCCAAAGGGAAGTCAAAAGCAAAGGGATGAAAAAGGAAAGAAGAGTTGAGAAGCTGCAGCTAAGGAGAGAGGAGGGCCGATATGACGTGTGTGTGTGTGTGTGTGTGTGTGTGTGTGTGTTATCTCAGAGTCAGTCAGTTTACTGCTGTGAGCTTTAGCAGAGGTTTGCAGAGATCGTTTTCACACTCATTACAAGTGAACTTTCACTTCAACTGGAGGCTGGCCCACCCTTGCCTGACTGGTGCCAGAGCATACATGTGTGTGTGTGTGTGTGTGTGTGTGTGTGTGTGTGTGTGTGTGTGTGGAAGAGGTGTTATTCATTTTGCTCTGTGCCAGGTTGGAGATTGGTGACTGATGTGGCGGACATCTACAGCTCCTGCGAGTGTAGAGCAGATCTGAATCACAGCAGGGCCTCACAAATCAGGATAAACGCAGCAGGCTGTGTGTCATCTCACCCCACTCTTTCCTCCTGGCTCGCTCTCTCTCTCACACACACACACACACACACTCCATCATTCTCCACTTTAATTATTCCACACCTCCAGAATGAAGGCCACGGCTGTTTCCCCTGTTCACTGCTACTACCATGAAGGAATCTGAGTTTGTGTGGTATTGGTGATCTTTTGAGAGGGGAAACCTAATGTTGAAATGTAATTTTCCTGTATTTAATAAGAGACTGTATTTTAATGAGAACATCCCAGTCTGAAACTCTATAAACAGGCTTTGTGGACATGAGACTTTGGAACACTACCCCTTTAATAGTTTGATTGAAATACAAGCTTCACGCACTCCCAAACTGCAGACCCTGCTGGAGAGAGGTTGCATCCCAAACAAACTGGCCACCCCGCATGGTACAAGCTCGGAGACACAGGGGCATCATCAAATAATGTCTCCACCCCATCCCCCAAGGCTGATGGGAAATATGCAAATGAATGGATGAGCACTAGGAGTATGCTCTCGCCACCACAGGACAGAGAGAATGTTTGCTGCTGGTCCCCACTTTGGCCCATCTGAGCCCATGAAGCATTGCTTTGTTCAGATGCTCTGAGGAGAGTGAAGCAGCTCTGGCTAACATGTCCTGTGGCTTTTTGATACCTGCATTTCACTGTCACATTCAAGAACCACAGGATGCCTTCATATGCCCCTTATATTGATATGAAGTGAACAAACCACTCTCAGAAACTGAAGCCTACCTTTTTTTAACAGGACAGCGTGTGTACTGTACAGGGTGCCTCCCTGATCTAACCCTAACTCCAATCCTAACATTAACCCTAACTTTAGCCCTAATCCTAACATTAACTCTAATCCTAACCCTAATCCTGACATTAACTCTAATCCTAACCCTAGCCCTAACATTAACCCTAACTTTAACCCTAATCCTAACATTAACTCTAATCCTAGCCCTAGCCCTAACATTTACCCTAACTTTAACCCTAATCCTAACATTAACTCTAATCCTAACCATAGCCCCAACATTAACTCTAAATTTAACCCTAACCCTAATCCTAACATTAACTGTTATCCTAACCCTAATCCTAACATTAACCCTGATCCTAACTCTAGCCCTAACATTAACCCTAATTTTAACCCTAATCCTAACATTAACTCTAATCCTAACCCTAGCTCTAACATTAACTCTAACTTTAAGACTAACCCTAATCCTAACATTAACTCTAATCCTAGCCCTAGCACTAGCCCTAACATTAACTCTAACTTTAACCCTAACCCTAATCCTAACATTAACTCTGATCCTAACCCTAGCCCTAACATTAACCCTAACTTTAACTTTTATCCTAACTCTAACCCTAACCCTTAATTCACTATAGCCCTATCTATCCATAACCCCAACACTACTCTACAATACTTCAGCACTATCTTGAGAACTACTCTGAACATCCCAAAGCCATTTTGTATTTTTGTGATTCTGGACAGGACAAACAGTCTGCGCTGGAGGCACTCTGTCAAATTCAACAAGCACAGAGTCTGTGTGAGTGTGATGGTCTCAAGACCGCTTGTGCGTATGTGAATGTGTGTTATGGCTTGTTTTTGTAACATCCCAGTGAACCCAGGGATTCTCCGGATTGTAGAGGTCTGGGATTATGTTTCCTCACACAGGAAATGTGCTTTTTTGGAGTTCTTTTTAATGCTTTGATAGTGTTTGTGCTTACTCGGTTATTCTGAAGTAGTTTAGAAATGATGGACCATTTAAACCTGCAGCTGGAGAACTCTGGACGCACCACGGTTCCCCACCAAGGTGTAGCCAGTGTACAGGGGGAAAAATCAGTCAAAGGTTAAATCATTTTAATGTTCACTATACACATTCCAAAATCAAAACCATCAACACAAAACACATCACTGTAGAATTTGTCGTTTTGCACAACACCAGGAACGTTTAATAGTTTAAACAATGAGACTGCACAGTCATTCCTTCCTAACAGTCTTATCTGACAAAATGATTTTGAAAATCAGTTGCAGTCAATAGGCAACCTGAAAAGATGTTTCATCAATTCACTGTCACACCCAATATCACGTTGAAATGTGCTACTAAGATGTGTTGATTCAGCATGCAGAAATCTGAATTTTACCAGAGGTGTGCAAAGATGAAACCAACTGAAATGAGATCATTACATATTCGCATTTTACAAAGTGCTAATTATATTCTGATGTCTAACACCAATCAGCAAAGGCCCATAAAAGACAGAACTTTGCTGACATCATCCTTAAATACACATAACTATGTTTGCGCATTGTACCTCTTTATCTATGCATCTATGGCTATAAATCTGGTACTCTCATCTGGCCTGTATAAAACCTCACTAAGTTCATGGGATTCTTAGAATGTCTATGATACATCAACGTGCAAAAGACATGATAAACATGGACTCTGTGGTCAGTCTTCCGAACATGTTTACTGTGTTTGTGTGTATGTTTGCTGTGTGTTTGTTGTCTTACTAGCTTGCGTTGTGTTAACAGCTGACACGAGGCTATAAGCGCTCATGCGCCGACACGAACGCGCACATGCGGGTATATTTTAACTTCATACACAGTTTTATCAAACAGAAAAGGAAGTTTCAGTTTTAAATCGTGTAAACTCAGCTGATTAAACATTTCTGTTCGGTTTTAATCCTTTCTGAAATCTAATCAGTCCTTGGTAGCGGATTCTGACTTAAAGAGCTCACTGTACTTCAAAGCCATTCGTCACAGTCTGAAATAATATGCATCACGACACAGGACTCTAGCACGGTACACGAGCGTTTGGGTATTTCTACTGCCTTTGAAAAAGAAGCTGAACAATCTGTGTAAAATCTAGCTTTATTTTAGCTCCCTAAAAGTGCTTAAAGGTTCCCAGGTGACCGAGACAAAGAGCGTGCTACAACTGAGATCTTTGTCGTGCAGCTCTCTAGAGTCACACTGAGCTATAACAATTACGTCTCTGTTGTATACATTATGTTTTTACATTAGACATTACTGGTTGGTCCACTTTTGAAGCAAGTGTTTACTGGTTACATATTGCAATCCTATTTTTAAACTATGGAGTGACGTTGTCATATCCTGTTTTCTTGTTATGAAGTTTATGTGTTTGTCCTCCCAAATACTGCAAGTCTGTTAGGATCTATGTGGTCTCTCATTACGGACAAAACCATGACAGAAATCTTACTACTTTTGGCTTCTAAATATTACTACAGCAACAGGACATAATCTGCCTATTATTAGCACAGAATATCAAAATATTCTAAAATACCACTGTAGGCATGGTCCAGTATTTACACAGATTAATTTATGAAGGTCATCTTTAGGCTATGTATGCTGCTAGCTCAATATACCAGTCCATCTCCACGTCTGGTCAGCGCGACAGCGTGAGACAGCTCGCAAGGATGTGAAGACCTCCAGCCTCTCCTGCCCACGTGGGAGCTTGGTCTTCTGATAAAGGAAAACTCCTCCATCTTCTTTACAGGGAGGTCGGACACCATGAGGAGGCTTTCTGTGAACAAGTGTTTTCCTTCCTCACCACAAGCTGCTGTTCTTCTTCCACTGGTTTCCACCAATGACAGGCCTGTCAATTCCCAAACCGGCCAATAGAAATGCAGTAATCCGATGACTATGCGCGGGCCATGATGAGTGCTGCTTCAGAGTAGGATGACGTTCAATGGACCTGGAACCGCTTTGAATCGTCAAATCAGCTTACATGAAGGTCGTAAACTAACCAGGGGAACGCTTGTCGCAGATTTGCTTATAAACACTCTTTGTCCTGTTGCTGCTGCAAGACGCTGACGTTGACGGAGCCATTGCTGAGGACAGAGAACTTGGTCGTGTCTGTGCTTACGGTGGACAGGGGGAAACTCTCGTAGCTCTCCGGTGCCCCCCAGCAGCGGCACTGGTATAGTAGGGCCTTCAGCTCCTTCTGGAAGTTGCTGTTGAGGAAGCCGTAGATGACGGGGTTGATGAACGTGGACACCATGGCGGTGAGGTGGCATGCCGAGAAGACGACGTCATGGCACAGCGGAAGGGCCTCGTGGTGCCAGTCGAAGATGGCGTTGAAGATGGTCAGTGGCAGCCAGCAGACGGCGAAGACAGCCACGATGGTGGCCAGCATGACGTTGACCCGGTGGGCATGCCGGGCCTTCCGTTGCTGGGCGTCGCGCGTCCTCTCGATCATGTCCCTGCGGTGGCTGAGGCGCAGAAAGATCCGGAAGTAGCAGGCGGTGATGAGAAACAGGGGCAGGCAGTACTGGAACACCAGCAGCGACGTGGTGTACGCCTGCCGGTAGCCAATCACCGGCCAGCTCTCCATGCACACCACGTGGGAGGAGTTGAAGGGCAGGTACTCATTCAGGTCCTTGAGGACGCTGAAGGAGAAGAACGGCACAGAGATGACGCACGCCACTGCCCAGGTAACGCCCACGGCCAGGTAGGAGTGGCCCACGGCCGGCTTCCAGCCCGTGGGGTGGATGATGAGCTGGTGCCTCTCCAGGGCGATGAGGACCATGGTGAAGATGGACA
>NC_137516.1:2597500-2695000 GCF_041902795.1 Electrophorus electricus | reverse complement strand
TCAGTGTGAGCAGAACTGTGATGGATGTCTGTTTCAACTCCATCTCGAAATGCATTTGCTTTTCCCTTAACTGCTGTTCCGTTATTCTACCTCCTAATTCCAGTGTTCCTGTATTGATATCTCTATCATCTACATCTCTATGACAGCTTCTGACATTTAGGAAATCGATAGGAACTCGGCTTGGTTTTAAGGACACAACCTCTTCTACACTCCCCTGTAACAGCTTCTCAGGGCTAATAATCCTTATTTCAGAGCGAGAAGAAAGTTACAATAGTTGATCTTTAGTAAAAACGTTCAAGCATCTCCTCAGAAGGTCCCTTAAAGAAATCCTCAACAGTCGTCATGGATACTAACCAATAAACCACACAAAATTTTATTACTTTAAATTGTATTATTATATTATTATTTAATATGTACAAAAGATAGCTATAGCCCATAGTGGCCTCCAAATAACTCTAAACTAACCATGTCTAAAAATGATTAAGAATTCTACACACAAATAAATCCCCACCAACATAACAAAAATGTCCATCAATCTCTCGAGCAAACAGCAATAAAACATTAATCACAAAAGCAGACACCACACTCATCGAGCTGCCAGTACAGCACACAGTGGACTACTTTCCCAAGAAACATGCCAATCACTAAAAGGAACTTTCCAGTAATCACAAAACAACAAAACACCAAGTCTACAAACTCAGTTGGGCTCGGAACCCAACAATTATACAAAGACCCAGATCATGGACCCAATACAGTAAGTAGCACGCTCACCTAACTTGACTCAAACCAGTGACCCCCCGTCCCCCGTCCCCCGCTGCCTGACATGAGCAGAGTACCTTCTGAGGCATACCAGCCAAACAGCAACCTTAAACGCAAACCTCTGCAACCATAAAAGTACCACTCAAAGACTAAACCCCAAATAGAGAACAACCAGCACTCAACCAACAGTACTCACTAGTATAAGGGAAACCCACAGAGCGAGCACAAACCAATCAAAGCACAAGGCAATCTGGGACAAGCCCCCATTATGGCACAACCCTGGCTCAAGAGAAGCCACAGAAAAGCCTTAAAAAAAAAAAACCCTAAACTTACAAACCCAAAGGAAAAAAATGTATTAGGATTAGTACAAGGGGAAACGTGGTGGCTGGAGTCTCTGATGTGGCAGGAGATGGAAGAGACAGAGCCCTTGAGTGAGGTATGCCCAGGCTTTTCAACTGCCCCAACAGGTAACCAGTAAGGGCAAGTATGAATGGAGCCGAAAGGACAAATGCATAAGGCAAGAACCCGAAACACACCCACCAGATGTGACATGCCTATAAAGAGATGTTGCACATTCTGTTTCTTCTCCTAGTGCAGGTCACACTCAGCTCATCATTCAGCTCCACCCGATTCACAACACTTGATATGGCAATTTGACATCAAAATTTGAATGATTTAAAATGAGGACTGAAGAATATTTCTGAGGCACGAACAGTGCAAAAATGTGTACTTACCTTGTTATTTTGTGTATAAACATAATAAATCATTAATGAAACACAGCTGGTGTCAGTCACAACAAACACTCTGACAAATTTATGCATCATGAAGTATAAGGGCCATGATGTCCACACATGCTTTTGGAGGATTGGCTATTGTACATGACGATAAAAACGCTAGCTGTGATGAACCTGCAGTGATTTATAAACTACGTCTTTCAACTTTGATGGTTTCAAGATAAATCAACAGTTGAAAACTCCTTAGCGACCATTATTGTGAATTTTTGGACTAAAATCTCAGTTACAAAGCTCACAGAAATGCGTCACACTGCACAAGGTTCATTCATTTGGGATTCTACGTTCATATCGTTTGTTGTGCTGTGACATTTTTGTAAGTTAAAGTGATTGTGATTTGAAATTGACCTGAAAATGCTAAATGAGTTTATAGTATGTATTTAGAGTTTTACTATAAGCAACAATATTTCCCTGCATGTGTCTGGTGGCTGGTAAAGTCTATCTGAAATTCCGAAGTATCCCGGATTGATACGTTGAATATCCAGTCCACCTCAGCATTCTGGATAGCTTAATTCACCTCAACTCTAATATACTCTCTCTCTCTCTCTCTCTCTCTCTCTCTCTCTCTCATTCCATTCCTCTATCAGACCTTTATCTTTTTCTGTTATCCAGAAGGGGAGATATCTAGCCCTTCTCAGGTTTCCCGTCTCGACCACGCTGGTACTGCATAAAATCAATTCAATGTGACATGCTGCTTCTTTTCCTCCTCTGAGACCTGTTAAGCTTGAATTCTCTGACAAAGTCACAGGGCGTGTGCCCAGTCGTACAGCGTGCCGACAGCTCTGGGCATGATCGTGGACCACGGTGCCACAGCAGCACGGAGGGTCTGCATCAGTGGCTGATAGATGATCTGCCCTGTGTCCAGGGTCTACCGGTCTGCACTGGGGGAGAACATAATTACGTCCTGGGTCAGGGTCTCTCAGCCATCCGTCTGACCCCCTTCCATCTGGATGAGAAGCTTGAAAACCTGGATTTAATGAGAGTTCCTCTCTTCCAGAAGCTGCGGGTGTTTTGATTTTTTTTTTTTTCTCACCGATTGCTCCCTGAACAAAGAATGAACTGTTGGTAAACTCACAGAGGGCTGCAGATAAGCGCACCAAGGTCATAGTGGAGTTTGTGCTGTAGAAATGACTATTCAGTAACTTAAATAACATTTATTTATTATAAATAGCATTTATTAAGCTCCCTTACATAATATTAAATGTCGAAAGGAAAGGCTAGCTAAGTAGGAAACACAACTATGCTTTTGTTTGTGTGTGTGTGTGTGTGTGTGTGTGTGTGTGTGTGTGTGTGTGAGAGAGAGAGAGAGAGAGAGAGAGAGAGAGAGAACAGAAAGAATTAAAAAAGATCTATGTTTATCAAAATATATGTCCTTATGCTTGTATAACGCCCAGTAGAGTAAAATGTGGTGTAGTGTAACCTTTCTAATGCCAGCCCAAATTCCACATTCCAACACAAATTGTGAAATATTGCATAAGTACCCTAAACTTCATTACTGCAATTACCATCTAAACAAATTCATTATTCTACGCAGTTATCTGCCTCTCCAAAGCTCAAACTAATCTGCTGAAAGAATGTATTCTATTATCTTTTTGTCACACCTTTACTAACTAAGCACTTGCAATCACAAAGTCTTTTGGTACACGACCTTCTAAAAACTGCAATCTTCTGAGAAAAACAACCATTTCCATATGTTGGAGGATGGAACAATGCAACTTATGTGCTCACTTGCAGACGGTGCCTAAGAATGACACAAAGCATCCACCCTGAGACGGTCAAAGGGAGTCAGGGCCATTTAGGACATAGGTCATTTCTATACCTATGAGTATAAAGGAGAGATATCCGTCAGAACTTCTTCTTTGACTTCCCCACCTTCTCAAAAAAAAAACAAAAAAAAACAAACGCTGTGGAGCACCAGAACATTGTAGAAAATTGCAGAGTGAAGGAGCAAAGATGTATAGCCCTGTGACGAGAACAAACTCTTCAATATACTATTTATTACAGAACACAGCCGCTAAGGCCAAGATAGAATCAATGGGCTATCCATAAGGCCTGCCAGGTGAACTGTTTCAGGTGTCACCTCTGGCAATAGATGCGAGGAACATGCACATGTGATTATCTTTACTGTTGAAATAGAACACAAAGTCCCTGAACCACTGGTGACTGTTATTTGTAACAGCCTCAGAAAGTCTCTGTTGACCACTGCTTTGCAGAAAAGCAGGCATGAATGTTTGTAAGTGACTGCGTTTGCTTTGAAACATTTCTAGTTGATTTAGTTAGAATTGTAGGTTGGATGTCTTTAGCTATTTTTAGGAAGCAAATGTCCACGATGACAATAAAACATGAAATGTAAACATTGTGGGGACATGGTGAGTGGTCCCCACATGGAAAAATGTTCACAAAAAATCGGCTATTGTTTTAATTTGAAAAAAACAACAACAACAATAGAGCTATAAGATTTAATTTTAGATTCTGGGATCAAGGTCATGGGTAGGTTTATGAGTAAACACTGAATGACCTACCTACAATAACAAGGGACAAGTGTAATACAACATACTGTGTATGTTTTGAGTGCATGCATTATCTAAGCAAGTATCAAAAAAGCTCCACATTTCCCACACACTACAATGCATGGTGAGGACCATGCCATGAAGGCGCCTTTCTCCTGACAACCAGAAGCCCACCATAGCAGGAGCTCGGAGGCGGCTGGAATATCTGTAGGTCTTCAGTTGAGCTTGTGATCATCCACACATCCCCTCTCACTGTGTTCATGTAGATCTTCAGTGTAAAATGGTGACAGTTAACACGAGTGCTCACCAACCAGGATGGCCAGTGTTCAGGGTTAAACGAGGTACGATAGAGATGCGTTGTGTGAGATTGATTTTAATACATGTTCTAATTAAATGAACGGGTCTCCTGGATCACTTTCAGGCAAAGCTAGTTTTCATCTGCCTTGAAAGAAAAAGGAGTTACATCTCCTGGAAACGGGACAACTGGTCCCAGGTCAGCCTTGCTTCAGCCATACAATTCTCACTAGGCCTCGCAGACCGTGGAGCTACGTGCCATGTGGCCTTGATTTGACACGTGTCACTACATTAGAATCAGCACTGCAGTTCAGGAGGGGATATCAGCAGTAGATGAAGGAGAGGAGACCAGCAGTAGCAGAACATGCACCAGGTAATTTCTCTGTTGCTCATCTTAAAGGAATTTAACTAGGAATTTAACTGCATTGCCAAGGCAAACACTTTCTCAGCCATCATCCTGAAAGAGTCGTGGTTATCAGTCAAGCGCTTATACACCACCTGTGTTGCACACCACCAAGAAGATACGCTCTACTCAAAACAAAACAGACCCTTTCGTGGACCTCACGCAGATGGTTTCCTGACAGACAAAGCTAGATTTTTATTCTTCCGACATCCGTTAGACTTTCGAAATGGAAGCGGTGAGAGTACAATTTGACACTCCTTTAAAATGGACAAGTGGCAGCTAATCTAGTGTCTGGGTGAGCGTAATTCCTGCAATCATGCTGCCAATCTATGAGTCAGACATCACTGCCTCTCAGAGTGAATTTCAGATTTGCCTTAAGGTTGAGCAGATAGAAGACACTGTTCGGAGGACGTCACACTTTAGACCAAAAAGAGCAGTCAATAAAGAACCCCCCACACACACACACACACACACACACACCAAATAACCCACTGCCAGCATAAATTAGTTCTATTCTGTCCTTAATCTTTGCCTGGAGAAATCAGACCAAAATTGTTCAAACCTTAACCCTCAGCAAGCTTGCAGGCTGCAGTTCCTGGTTGACACCTTTCTGAGCAGAGGAAAGAGCTCATGGGTTGTTTAAAAATCACTACATTAGATTATATACACAAATGAATAAAAGAAGCGATTCTAACATCTGAGAGCAGCTAACATGTCCACACCTGTTAATGTGTGATAACACAAGCCAGTTCAAACAGACCTTAAAAGGCACGTTAGTTATACCAAGCAGATACATAGAAAGTCTTTATTAAGAAGGTGTGATAAATAAATAATTCAAACAAAACATTAGTGCCACCTCTTAAATAAAATAAAGCTGACTTCCCTGGTGCAGTTTCTGGTAAAATGTGTTTCACATAATTTCTACTTCCTCAGAAGGCTGGACGATACTAACAGATGGTTAAGTGGTGAAGGATATGCAGATTCTTTTTTTTATTGGTTTAGCGTGTCATTGCATAAGAAGTGATCTGGTCTTGAATCCGTCTTCTCTTGGCTGTTGATAATGAGAGGAGATACTGTGTGAAGTAATGCTCCTGTCAAAAACTGTCTCTCTCACTTTCTCCAGCAGGACGTGTGAAGGCGCTGAATGTGAATCAAAGCCCCTGCTGCAATATTTCTGACGCTTCAAAGTTCTCATTCTCACTCTGATATCTCGCACCGTTAGAGATGTGCAGTGCAGAGCAAGAAAAATAGTCAGAGAGAAAAAACAAGTGCAGAAAACTGGCAGATATAATGAGCGTGGGAGCATGACTCTATATATAATATCACATGCAACATTTTCTGTTTCTGTGTATTTATATATATATATATATATATGATGTATAGCATATCATATATATATATATATATATATATATATATATATATATATATATATATATATATATATATATATATCATATACAAAATATATATCATATATATTATCACATGCAATATTTTCTATGTTTTATATATATATATATATATATATATATATATATATATATATATATATATATATATATATATACACACACACACACTTATATATATACATATGACATTTTAAGTATTGGGTTAATGAGGATTTGCAATTTTCCACACGTATTTGCATATTATCAAAAGACATGAAATACAGCTGCAAAGTCATATTTGTGATTCAAATGTCCCGACTGTTTGTAATGACGTTTTTGTTAAATTCACAATCTTTCAGAAGACCTTAGAGGACCGTCAGCGCAAACTTGCTTTGTTATGTTATTGCTGTTTGGTTAACGGACTGAAAGCGGGACTGCAGCATTCGCGCGCAGAATTACATCTCCTAAAATGACACGTTTGCTCTTTTGTCAGATTTCGGCACGTGCTCAACAGATCATTAACCAGCCCACTCACTATTAAACCTGCGACCAGAATCGTATGACGAGAGACTGTCAAGACAACTACACATGGAAGACACCAAAGTATTTCCAAAAGACAACCTGTTCCACATTCTATACGCCAGTTATCGACATCTAACCAACATTCTGCACGTTCAAATCTTTTCCTGACAATAATGAGTGCCATTGCCAAGTACACGACATGCAAACTACTCAGCTACACACATATATTATTAGTCTTGATGTCTTACCATGCACTTCTTCAGTAACTATCCCTCTCGTCTGTCTGCGCTACCGCGCTCTGCAGGTCTCTTTATCAGCGCGGTCCTGCACGCAGGTAGGAGGTGGCTTACGGACCCCAGCACCTACCCGGAGCGGAGCGCACCCGGGGGCTGTCTGAACCCTTGTTCCCTCCAAACCCTGCTTCAAATCAGGGAGACTGTGCAGCTCCGGCCGCGGTAAATGAATTTCTGGAAACAAATAAGAGACGCCTCGTCTCTGCGCATGCCCAATTTCCACATAGTTTTCTCTCAGTTGTCCAAAAGCTTTTTGGAAGCGAGATGCGGTCGAGTCAATGGCTAGGCTAAGATACGTCTGATTACAGTAATGCGTCATTTCATGTGGAAATAAAGACGATAAAATACAATATAGCCCTGTAATCTCAGCACTACGTGGTACAAACATTTTTAAACTTTCCATAAGAAAAGTTTATAAGGCACCGCAGTTGCTCATAGATATAAAGCATTATCATTTCACAAAATCCACCATATAAACATAATATATGTCTTTATGTGTCAGTCGTGGGTAATTTCACTCTGAAGGAGAAATTCTCTGTGTTGTCTTTTCAAAGCAGTTTTAGTAAATTAATGGATTTTTTAATTCTTATGTTCAGTGTAATTCTTGTGTCATATTTAGCTTTCACCGAGCAATCTTTGCGGCACATTTATATGTTCTTTAGCTTCTGCCACATTTTGTTTACCTTGCTGCAGTGAAAAATCATTTTCAAGCAAAGGTGTGAATGAAGAGTAGAAATGAAATAATGCTGTTGTCAAAAAAGAGATATGACTCTTTGAGGTTTTGTATAACAACTTTCAAAGCCCCAAAACTTTTAAGTGGGTCTTATGGTATAGCAATGAAACACATGCCGGGTGTTTCCAGAACCATCTATCTTCATTAGTGGAGTTGTCCTATGTCGTCTAATGAACAGTCTGTTCTCCAAGCTTGGCTCCATTGATCAACCTGGCATGGTGGAATTGGCAACTGCTACTGCACTGTCCCTTTTCCCAATAGGGAGGGAAATATCTGTTTCCTTTCTCAATTCAACAGATGTGGAGGTCAGTAAGACCTGGTGTAACAGGGTTAACGACCTGCCCTGCGCACTGCTGGATCTGCCGGTTAGGAGCTCAGTGTCTGCTAGTTTAAGGCTGTGCTTTAGCCCTGTTAAACGTGGCCAAAGGCTTTTAAAATGCTGATAATCTATCCGAGCGAAAGGGAAATCATTTGAAGGAGAACAGAATGAGTAAGATCTTGTTTGAAGCTATTATATAATGCTCTTGCCCTTACATTCTGTGCAGTATGCTCAATGGTTAGCAGATGTTTTCTTACAGAACATCACTCCTCGATCTTACAGCAGAAACTGTCACAGCTGACCAGTACATGTGTTTGAACGGTACTTACTGGATACAATAGCAAGGATGGTAAAACATGTTTACCTGAGTTAGCTGGCTCGGGGCTATTACTCTGACATAGGCCCAGGTACTTTAAGAGTGTTGCCAATTATAGTGCAATGACTTGGTCCAAAAATAAACAGGAACAGGAACACAGTAACGTATACAACTTGAACGCAAAGGTTCAAAAGTCTTTCATAGGTCTACTGTAGGACTACCAAAGGTCTATCGCAGGTCTACTGTAGGTCTACCAAAGGTCTGTATAAGGTCTACTCTAGGTCTACAAAAGGTATATCGTAGGTCTACTGTAGGTCTACCCGAGGTCTATCATAGGTCTACAGTAGGTCTACTGTAGGTCTATATGGGGTCTGCTGTAGGGCTACAAAAGGTCTATTGTAGGTCTACCAAAGATCTACCAAAGATCTGTATACGGTCTACTTTAGGTCTACCAAAGGTCTGTCTAAGGTCTGCTGTTGCTTGTAACATGGGAGCACAAGCAACGTGTTCTGGAAGTTTGGGGTGTATGAGGTTATGGGGTCATTTTAGCATGAGTAACATCACTGTTAAATCATCAGTGAACTTCACTTGTTTTTAAAATAAGTAACTCAGTATAGTGTTGAAAAGAAGGATTAGCCAGGAACCAGATTAGAAAAGGACTTGACATGCACTCTCTATAAAGATTAATAGTAAATGATTGGTGAGGAATTAATTCATTATACTGCCTTCTTTTTATATGAACATTTTTGCTCCATTAAGCAAAAGACAAACGCAGAGAGAATGGACCTAAACGTGAGGGCGAATGAGATGCTTTGCTGTCAGTGGGAAACATCAATACCAACGTCAGAGCAGACAGCAGTACCTGGCGTTCTTCTGCCTAAATACGGCGGCAGGAATCCATTACCTGTTCCATCTAAAATAGTTTTCTGACAGTCCTCTAGCAAACCAAAAATGATGGCCAGGAAGACACAGTTCCCTGACCTACCTTTCATCTAGTCTAAATATATTCCAGCCAGAACCATTATAGGGTTTTTAAACATAACAATACAGTGCAGAAATGGTCGAAGTAAAACCTGACACGGGATTCAAAGTTTAGCCAAACTATTAAACCAATCAGTTTTATTTGTATAGTTCTTTAAATGACAGACAATAAGAGTTGCAAAGCATCGGAAATCCAGGTGTAGATCCCTAATGAGGAAGCCAAAAGTAACAGTGGCAACGTGTCTCCCTTAGTCTGGATTAGGACTGAACATTCAGGAGCAGTGCTGGAATAGTAAATTCATCATTCATTACAGCATAATTAGCATCAGTTAATTTAGGTGGAGATGAGCACTTAGGGATATCCAAGCATGCCAGAGTCCTCTGGAATCGCTGGTCACACGGCGTGCCCAAACCACATGACTGCTTCAAGATGTCACAACAACAACAACAACAAAAACACAGTTAAATTGAACGTTGCTGTCAGGTTGCGTCGAAAGTGCTGGCTGGAAAAGCCATTTTAGTTTTTGTTTGCTGTCAATAGACCAAGTAGAAACTATACACAATTTCAAAGTGAAAAAATAACCCATCTACAGATGATGTTCTGAAAATTAAGATGCCAAACACTGGCATTAGTAAACATTACTTAAAGTTGTATATAAACATTATTTAAGGTGGTACAAAAAGGTAAACTCTGATGTTTTTAATAAAGTCTTCACCTTTGAACTAAGTCCTGACCACATTTCACTGTTATCTCCCTCAGAGTATTCGCTGCATGCGTTCCTGAGTTGATCGGTCATGAAATATGTGTGTTTGGTTTGTGCAAGTCAAAGGACCACAGAAGTGCAGCGGGGAGCACAGACAGAGGAACACAGCCCAGGGAGATGAAGCATGGGTTTCCCTGAGTCACTGTTGTCCTCTGCGTTCCCAGTACGATCAGTCTAGCAGCAGCGAAAATGGCTAGCCACCTGGGGAATGAAAAGAATGTCACATGAGGCCAGACCCCTGGACTAGAGGAGGCCTGCTGGAGAGAACGATTGTGTGGCGAGGGGAGAGAGAGCTGTTCCAGAACCTTCACACGCTGCACTGACAGAAGCGAATGTAACCCTGACAAGAGCTCAAACTGCTGGATGCTACTGTGGCACCTTCCTCCTGCGCAGTACACACACACACACACACACACACACACACAAAGCCAGCCTTCCCTCACCATTCTATTTATAACTCATCAGTCAAAGGAAAGAAGCCAAGGACTTAAAGAGCACTACTTAATCAGATCAGAGAGGAAAAAAGCAGTATTTTTTTCAAACTGAAGGTCGTCTCCGTGCCCGGAGAGAGGGCATTGTTACAGTCTCGAAAGGGTCACCATGTCATTTGTGTCAGGAGCTTGACATAATAATGGGAACGCGAACACACGCAAGCATGGACACCCTGGTAATCTCAGCGCTCGGACAGGTCGTGACCCATACGCTGGTAATCTCAGCGCTCGGACAGGCCGTGACCCATACGCTGGTATAAATGAGTATTGACAGGAACAAGCAGGCTGGCTCCGAAGTCCTCCGGTTGCGATATCTGGAGACATTGCACGGGGTGTAACTCGAAGCCCCAGTGCCTCTCAGTGATTATTTACACTGCTCGAGTGGGACCGTGTCAAAGAATACAGACTGGGTCTAACAGTGGGCTGAAGTAGCCTTAAAACCCAGAGTTTATACACATTTGCAAAGGGTAGAACTGCCATAGTCATCAGTCACAGTAATGCCTCACTATCTCCATTTGCAAGACACACTGAGGGGTTTTCTATTTTCGCGTGCGCACTTGCAGTTTTGGCACAATAGTCCGTGCAGCGCCCACGCGTGTAAACGCACTGAGAGAGAGAAGATAAACTCTCTCATTTGGCTTCTTCATACTGGATACAGCCTAGAGGCAAAAGAAAGACTGTTGCAAGCAACATCAGTGAAAACAAGCAATGACCTTAGACACTGATGTTGCAAGTTGTCTGAACTGGGCTGGACACTAATATCCAAGTCCTTCTGAAATGCTCGAATGTTCCAAAAGCATATACCTCGTAAATTATTCTGAATATCTGCTGGAACTATCTTGCCCTTTCTAGGCTGTTTACGATGTTGATCTGGGATCGGGCTCACTGAGACGCTGTCATTAAGGAGGAAGCTCAGACTAGGGCGCCTCTGAAACCAGCACATCAGCTCCGGCTCTGACAGACCACAGCGTGCGTCTTCCTCTTACACGGAGCAGGATGGCGCGCTAAAGAGAGGTGGCCAGGGAAGCCGGGGTCGTGTCAGGAGTGCGATCACGCAGTGTCTTTGCCGCCCTCATTTCCTCTGACTGGACGGCAAATCACACGGCGGTTTGACTGAAGCCATATTAAGCTCATTCTAAACAGACCTCACAATCCCATGGGAACTCCTGGAGGGAATCGATATGGATTTCCGGTTGTTAAGCACATATTCAGTTGAATTCGGGTCATCCGTGTGAATACACTTATCCATTTAGAGCCAGATGAATCTGGCTTTTGCAGTCGTCCCTGCAGGCTATAGGTTAGGTTGCAGCTTTCACTGAAACTCACCCAGGAAATAAAGGACCCTTAACGCTAGCTCAGTATCGTCCAGACCACACCATACAGGTTAGATGATGCCTCACTTACAGCAACCCATCAGCTATTGTGTCATGCTGTCCAGTTGAATAATCGATTCAGAGTTATAATCATCAGTTTTGGTTTATATAGATTTTCTGCATTTATTTATTTATTTATTTTGGCGAACATTGAATTGAAAGCTGCAGTTCAGTTGCAGTCAAATTCATGTGTCTTGCATCTTTTTGCAGTACACTGGATACAGTGATGAGTGCATGAGTTCATACAGCATTTCCATGAGATTTTTGTCTCTTCATTTATATTTTTTCTATTCCTCACATAAGGGTAGACACACTATTTGTGGTAACTGCAATGAGGCCACATACTGTATATTTTTGATGATGATTGTAAAATATCCATGAAATGAATGAGCTTCTCTGCTTTCTGTCTGTGGTTCCACTTTGTTTTTTTATTCATTCCATCCATCCATCCATCCATCCATCCATCCATCCATCCATCCATCCATCCATCCACCCACTTCCTGCCTGCACAAACACACTTGAGGAACTCTGTGTTCTTTTTCACAGTTTCATTCGCAGGTGCTGCCTGTAATCGCTCTTGGCCGAGTGGGTAGAGGCATGAAGGTGGAAGACCGAAGCAGGTGATGGAGGTGGAGGACTGATGCCGTCTGGTGATTGATGTTTCTGCCCGTGGGAGAATCTGCCATCCAGGTGGCCACTGGAGAACCCATTGCGCAGTAGCAGTGTGTGCACTGTGAAAGAGCCTTGTGTTTTTAACACTCACCAACTCAGAGCTGTGCTATGCTTGGCATTGCTGAAATTGTATAATTCTATTTTGATACATATTCCATTTTGTGATTCTATTCTATATTCTATTTTTCAAATTCGATATTTAATTTTACTTTTATTGCAACCTTAAATGAAAGAGAGACTCCATCTCATGAATGACAAAATGTTCCTACAAAACGTTTTCGTGTTGCCATTTATTTTGCGGTTTATCTTATTAATAAGGGGTCTGGTGCACTGGGGCCTCAAAGCCTCCACACAGAGATATATTTATTATGTAATTCAAAACAGGTGATCACTATTTGTTCATCACATTCTGTTCTTTGCTGAGGTTGATTCAGTCTGAATAAATGTAGGTTTTCAAGTACTACGAGCTATTTATCAGTGCAATGCATCCCAGTTTAATCAACTTACATTTGCAAAGGGCAGTATGTGTATTCAGATACCCAATCTCTTTCTGTCTTATAAACCAACCCAAGTCTCTCTCTCTCCCACACACACACACACACACACACACACACACAGCTTGTGAAATGACTACCCTTTTCTCTCTCTTCTTCATTTTCAGAGGGGCTCCCGTAGCGAACCAGAAGGCAGCTTGTCTCTACCCTCAATTCCACTCTCCTTGCCAGCGGTGTCTGAAGATAACGCAGTGATGGAAGTCTTGGCACGTTCTAGACTGACGGATGGCTCGTTCCTCATCTCTGCAGCCATGGCCTGATATCTGCATTCTTCTCCTTGGGGACTGCTGCTATAACATGTCTGATTATCGCTCGCTCTCCTGCGCCGAGTTGCCATTAAAAGCCAGTGAACGTAATGCACCTCTGGGTAAAGTAAGCTATCTGACTGAAATCCAATCAGGTCCAAAAAAGTTCCTTTTCATTTCAGAAATCCTCAAAAACGAATATTCAGTTGATAGATAGATTACATGTATTTTTTGGGTGTTTGGGAAACCATCATATTAAACCGAAATATATGTGAGTATCTTGTTTTCACACTAATATCTTAAACAAAATTTTTGACACCACATAGTTCTGACACCATATATTTCTTTCAAAAAGCAACATGTGTGCTCTTAACAGACAGCACTTAGCATCTGTTAGCAACCTGACGGAGCTCATTAGTGTAGTCATCTACTCCTAGCGTTCTTTGATGAAGGATGTGTGACTTTTTTTGTGATATGACTAGCAGGTATTTTAAAACGTAGAAGTTTTAAGTCTTTGCTATACCAGTGACAGAGGTGCTTAAAGAAGCAAACTGATGTCATCTTTCCTCTGTGTGCTAAAAAGTTATTTTATTAGTGTTGGAATTATATCACAAAAAAGTGCAAAATGGTTTAAAAATGATTCAAAATATTTCAGAACTTTGGATAAAGGACACAAGAACAACCCTTGGGTCCTGCAGAGACTGTTGGACTGAAGTCTGGTTATTGCTGGTCCCAGAATGTGCTACAAGTTAAATGTTATCAGGTATCCCTGCAGAGGTGGTGCTTCGGTACAGACAGCAGGTTCTCGAAGGGTTAAAGCAGATTTGAATCCAGCATCAGTTCAAATGTCACGGTGAGGCAGAATAAGTGCATAGCAGCTCAGCTAGTGGTGGCACATGACTGATGCAATTACAACATATGTTAGATTAGTGTCTAGTATCTGACTCCACCAGCAAGGAGCTGTTTTTGTTTCATTGTTTACCATATCCTAAGGCGAATTTGCTTACTTGATGGATAATATTAGAGAATACATTATTTATAAATAATAATACTTACAAATCATTATTACTGGCTTAAGAACTCCTCCCACATGAATGAAATGTTTCTGAGCATCCTGTTATAATTTGCTTTGTTTTGTTTTACATTGGTGTGATGCCAAATTTTATTCGGATGATGCTGTGCAATTTGGTATAAGCACAACGTGAACTGTCATTTTATCTTAACAACCAACGCCTGGTCCTCCCTCAGCCTGTACAGTCAACTATGTATTCACATCATTACTGTCAGGGCTTAAACTCTGATGCTTTCATGTTAAAAAAATATGTATCTACTTTCTAGGAGTAACACGCAGCAATGATTAATGAAAAGATCGCAGTGACTACAGCCGCTTGAGAGAACTTGTATCTGGTCCTTTCCAAATATAATGTCTACATAGCCAAGTACACTTTTAAATGCTCTCAACTATCCCTCTATACAACTGCTCTTCTACTATAGACAGAGAAACAAATGTGGAATTAGAATGCCCAAAGAGTATTGTTAGTATTATAAGAGTATTGCTCTTGTTTTGACTGATTAAAATACTGCAGCGATGGCTCACAGTCATCCAAGGAGATGTAAGATTCTGTTTTCCTGCTCTAATGAACTGAGATGTTCTGGAAACCCTTAAAAACAGGCGAGCAGAGGGCAAACGCGGGGATCCAGTGTAACGGCGCGTTATTAGGGTTCACTTACGTGAAGAGGATGAAGGACAAACAACTCTCTCGCGTGCTCTCTTTCTACCTTCTGCTCTGTACATACGTATTAATCTGCCGTGTCTTTCCTGCTGCAGGTCCCAGCCGCTTAGCTAATGCGTGCCGTTCGCTCGGCTGGCTGGCCGTTCCCCGTGCGCCGGTCCCCCCCGTGAAAGCAGCAGTCAGCC
Organism: Electrophorus electricus; assembly: GCF_041902795.1. Taxonomy (NCBI): domain Eukaryota; kingdom Metazoa; phylum Chordata; class Actinopteri; order Gymnotiformes; family Gymnotidae; genus Electrophorus; species Electrophorus electricus. The sequence continues at coordinate 2,679,668 of NC_137516.1, read as the reverse complement.
TCTCCTCCGGACCCGGACCACTCCACGCAAAAGCAATTGAATCAGGATCCCTTACCGTACAGCAAATGACAATTTATTGGGGATGCAAACCCAATTATTGGGCAGCGTCCAACGATCTCACAAATGCTTCTCAGTCGTGCTGGCACTGTTTTAGACGTTTAAAATAAAACGAAAGACGATAAAGAGGCTTTCAGTGAAGGTAATGAGGAGAGTGACAGCAGACTCGAGCTGAAGGACAGGCTGGAAGAATAGATGGAGTGTGTGTGTGTGTGTGTGTGTGTGAGTGTGTGAGTGTGTGTCTTTGATCAATAAACACAATGTTGTTTTAAAGTCAAACATTAGACTTTGAAGCGGCATGGTGAATTTCAGACCCATGTCTCTGTTGCTGTGCTGCTAGCCATTTCTTTGGTGAAAAACACCTCTGTCCACATCTTCCACGGACATCAGTGAGATCACTGCAACTCGCCTTTTCTCCATACCGCATTTGGTTCTGTAAGCCATTATTCTGTGTGGAGTTCACACGTAAAACACAACAGCTCTATAAAATCCCATTCCTGGCACTGGAGAAAAAACAAATTCCTTTTTAAAATGCTTGATGACAAACAGTAGAACTTTTTGTGTGACTTAATTAAGCAGTGTCCACAGAATGGATAACAATCTCATTTGGTCTGTTCTTTAAAAGGGTCTAAAAAATTACTATCTGAGACATGCCTGTTGAACCTTTAAATGGGTTAGTATTTGGTTCTATGTTCAAGAGGAGGGTATAAATTGTTTTCAGAATGGGACCACTGGTTCATCAGAAATGTTTGGGAAATTTGAACACAAAATGAGATCCAGTGACTACAGAAACAGGCCTGTGTGTTTGGACAAACCCAGCGTACAAGCCCTCTGGGAGCAAGGGAACACCTGCGCCTGCCTTATTAAAAGCTGGCTTCATTTTAGGTTTTGATAGCAGTTGCCTGTACCCTGTGTCTGCAAAGCAGGAACAAAGCCCATTACCTTCCACGCCTGACACACAAAGACAAGTCACGTAATATAGAAATATCAGAAAAGATGATGAAACAATTTCCTGATTACCAAAGAATTCACTGCTCTTTGAGATGTTTTGAAGAGAAAGGTAGCAGATACCCTGTAGCCACTGAGATAAATAACAGTTACTGGACATTAACATAGCATATACACTTACAGTGATGGCGGTAAATGTAACTGAACACACTGTCCTCAGTGGACATGTAAAAGGGTTACAGAGACAGGCAGGTTTGCTGTGCACTTAAAGTAAGCATGAAATCAAACATGTGGATTTAATGTAAGCATAACATTAAGGTGGCTGTTTACTAAATAAATAACATCTAATAATAATAATATCAGTTATCATTCCTTTATTATACTATTTCAGTATTTTATTCAATATATACTCCGTTGAAAGACTAGTTTTAATTTTCCAGGACACAGCTGTTACTTTATAGCTGTAAATATATTGTTAGCTTTAAAAATGCTTTTTTTTCCCCTTTCAAACACACACACTCTACTCTTTTCACTTAGTTTCTTTCATTCATTTACCTCCCCAGAAGGTATATTACCTTCCCCCAGTGGAGACCCACACCCCCCCTCACACTCTTATTGCCTATGCAGACTGCCCTCGCTGGACGGAGGCATAACCAACCATAGCTGTCTGGCTTTAAATCACTCACCGCCTCCACTGGGAAAAAGGTTATTTCCTCTCTAGCCGTGAAGGCCAACAGGCAAGCAGTACCCAGAGGTCTGCGTCACCGTAGAGTCTCAAACGCCGCTGTGCAATTACCAATCAGTGGTAATCAGACGGAGCAGGAAAATCACGGGTGTCTGATGAGCGGCAAGGCACCGACGCAGCGGGCCCGCGGCTAAAAAAAGGCCGTCGCGTATCTGAATAGCTCTAATCGGGCTAATCGAAACTCACCTCTGGGAAGGTGGAAAGGGGACGTTAACACCGTGAATCTGAAAGCATGGCCTCTGTGCACCGCGTTGGCCTTTTGTGCGAGACGTTTATCGTGTGACGTTTTGACGGGTCTGCCGCGGCACCGCGCAAAGTAGCCACGCATGACCAATCAGCCTGCGTGACTGACAGCGCGAGGTGTTTTCGTACGAGTGCCCGACCCGGAGCCTCTATCATTGTACTGTCCCACTTGGCCTTTTGTGCGAGACTTTTATCGTGTCACGTTTTGACGAGACTGCTGCAGCGTTAGGTCGTCGACTGGAACATTAAAACTAGATTTCAGCAGGGTCCTTTCAAAAGCCTCTTCAGAAACGCCTGGGTGAGCCATTTGAGCCTGGCTTGTTAAATAAAACTATAGCTATGTAACACTCACATGAAATAGCCTTGCATTAATTGGCTCCCTGGCCTAACGGCTATGTCTGCCTGATTGTCTGTTTGTGGTTAGGACTCGTTATGGGTATACCGCTCCGAGGTATTTACCCTCACCACACTGCCTACCCATTATCAGATGATTAATTTCCGTGGCCTGTCAGGAAAGGTGGTCCAAGGGGCGTGATGTCACCCATCCGTCCAGTCACGCGGGGTAGTCTTGGAAGGGGAAAGATTTTATGGTTGATTTCAAGGGCTAAAGCAGAAATCAGTTCAACTGTCCTCAATTCGGTGAATTTTAAATCAATTACATTAATTTCCCTTTAATTTGTACGAATATTGTCCGAGAGCAGTTAACTTGTGAGTTACCCTGAGAGGGTGGGAGCACTGAGGCAAAGAGACCCGTGTGGCCGAGCTGGTAGTGAGCGCTCAACGTCACATTTCAGCCTAAAGTTCTGGCGAGGGAGTATGTGTAGAGAAAATGGCGGCCAATTTATATGCAAAAAAAAAAAAAAAAAAAGAAGTTTATCTCAACTTGGCGTGGAATGAAGCAAGTGAACATGACAGTACGGTGCAACCTAGAAAGTACACTGCTCAAGGCCACGCGGCGTTGATCCACAGATCTGCAGGCTGGTCTCAGCACTGTGATCAAAGCACTCCACCAAATGATCAGGATGTGTGCGGGTGCCACGCGGCAGTCTCCACACAGCGGTCCTGTCATCTCCAACACACAGCCGGGCTGCTCGCGGCCCTCATCCTGACGATCTCAGCATGCCAGCGCATGGCACGCCCATTCTCTTAATAACGCAGTTTAGCTGACGGAGAGAATCACCGCGTGTCTTTCTCCCCCGGAAGATGGCGCGCCGGCGCAGCAGAGCCTTTGTTTCGTGCGCGTGTTTGCGTGGGATAAATAAGGTGTCTCTAATAACAACAACCGGTATTTAGGCTACTGTTTACATCTGAGAACCTTGCAGACTTCGCACCATCTGCAGATTATGGCTCATTAATGTTTTAATGTTCCTAGCCTACAAAAAATGCAGGTGGGGGGAGGGTTTAAAAGAGAGAGAAAGAGAAAATATTTGATCTGTTATTGTGAGGGAAAGAGTTATGAGTTATGTTCTGTGAAAGTGCCGGAAAGACTGAGTATTGAATTCTGATGAATGTCAGCTTCTTTGAATTGTATCCATATCGGGGTTTTTTTTTTTCATCCGCCACTGAAAATTGATCGCACGGTCGTGCTGGTGAGAGGCCGAGACTAAATTACTCTTGTCAGGGTCGCTCGCCCGTCAGGACTATTTCCAGACCTGACTAATAGAGTGCGGAGGTAAGCTCACCCACAGTAGTGAGTCAGTTCTCAATTTCTTTCTCAAGTGGCTTCAACATAACTGCTTCATTTCCGTATAGACCTAATACAGCTCCCAATTCCAATCATTTCAATGAGCACTTCAGGACATTTCCCCCTGTGGAGTCCTGTACTGCAGAGTATTCATATTCGTATCATATTAACTATCAGGTGGAAAGAAATGCCATTATGCAGCAGCTTGGGAGCTGCAGGAAATGTTGAAATGTGTTGAAAACTGATGGGGGTGCCCCTTTCAGGACAGCTAAAAGAAGGCGATGTGTGAGCAGAGCTCAGAGAGACTGCTCCCAGCAATCCTTTAGCAAAAAAAAATAAAAAATACAAAAATCAATCAATAAAAGGATTAATGAGTTTGAAACACAAATATCCAGAGCAGATAATGTGAATGGTATCAGTGGAGATGACGTGCAGTAAGATAACAGCTTAAGCACGGAGATGAGTGATGCATTAGCTCTTCTTGTACCACTCCGGGTAAGCCCCCTGCACGTGCTGGATCATGGTGTCTGATGATGCATGCTTCATCAACAGTGCTCGAGCTTTACTAGTATGTTACTAGAATTTTGTTTTAAATGCACCTTTTATTCTGTTCCATGCCCTGTATGTAGTGAGTGTTGCTGGGAGGAAACTCAGATGCATGTTCATTGACCACCAGGACCTCCTGTACTTGAACGAGCGCATCGCCGGGCCCCTGCTCTCCTCCGAGGATCCAAGGGAAGGCTGGGAGGTGCGGACCCACCGGGAGGAAGTCCAACTAGTGGGAGAGCGCATGGTGGCTGCAACGGTCCTCCTCGGAAGGGGAAAGAAACATTCTCTAGTCATCTGGAAAACTTGCACAGTAGCCGTTGGACGGGTAATGTCCAGATATGAAGCATACGAAAACACAGACCATTCACCAAAGGTTCTCCTTATACAGAATGGAGACCGCGTCCTTGGGTCAATACTATCAATACTATCAGTCCTTGACAGGAGAACATGTAATGGAAGAGTGAGCCAAACAAATACAAAGCATTCAAACTCAAAATATGCACACTAACATGGACAAGACTTCACAAAGACATGAGTCAAAACCTGGAAGTATTTATGCGTGAGTGGCAAATAACAAATGTAGCCTGTGGTTGTTGTTGTTTTGCTTTGTTTTGTTTTTTTTGCGTGTCTGTCACAGGTGCATCCCACAATTATGTAATGTTTAGAGTTTCAGTATTATTAGAGTCTTCTTTCACAGTTTAGAATGCATTAAAAGGCTAAAGTCAAAGTTATTCCAGCATGACTTTTATATAATACCAGCAATGTTGGCATGAAATTATTAAGCACGTGGAAAATGCCCCGTTATAATAAGACTGGTTAATAAAAGCGCTACGTATAAATGTCACTGAAGTATTTTGGGTCCTATTCCATTACTGCCATGCCTACTCTTTTCCAATAGCATATCCAACAATGGATCTTTCCCTGATTTCCTTGATCCCTCAACAGCATTTATGAACTGAACCAGCAAACTGCAAGCAATTAGAGTGCGGATTCGAATATAGATTTGAGCTTTTTCATTTGGGATGAGGGCCACCTGGGGGGCGTTGATCCCTGGCTGAGAAGGACAATTTATTGTGGGGAAATACAATGAAGGAAGGGGTGTGGCCTGACTATTAAACGCTTATTACAGCATATCAGCAGAGCACCTCTAAATAATCAATACTTCAGCCTGCAGAGTGGCAGACTCTGGCTTGGGCAATGAAGCCTCTGACAGTTCTTGGTCCCTTTCCGAGTGACCCCACGGATTGGCTTGGCTTGTGCCAGACGGAGCGGTTGGCATGGAAACCAGCCACCCCCGGACAAGCAGTGAGAGCATCGAGCGCTTCATGAGCGCGAATGCTGGATATGAGCTAATTGAGGTTGTCAGAGAAGCAGCTGCATGCTGGTACATGCTTGGAGGAACATCGTGTGACAGTGGCTGAATCAGCCTTACGTATTGTGCTCAAATGTTTTTGTGTGTGCACGTTTATTTTTGTTTGTTTTTGTTTGCAGTGACAACGCACCCACATGTACCAACAAAGTTATAAACCGCTGCACTATGAGAAAATTTGCGACGCATTACCAAAGCAACGATCCCAGATGGCCAATTTCATTTGTTAGCCCATGGCAGCAGCTCTGTAAGGCCAAACACCCTGGAGGGTGGTGACAACCCAATAAATACTGTCGCCTCATATCGAGACAAACCAAACACCTTCGATGTCTGCGTAGAGTATTTGGAACCAGGGTGGGCATAGTTTAATCTAAAACCATTCCTGCTCTGGTACAGCAGTCCATATTGTTCCGAGCAGCAGACAAGCATGCACTGATAATCCCATTACGCATTAAAACAGATCATTTCTCTGTTTTTTTTTTATGTTTTATAGATGGTCCTTCAGAAGCACAAACATATTTTGAGGTGCCTAAAGGTTGGAGACATCAGTAATTCAAATGTGTGAGTTTAACCCCACTGCACCAAATTATACTGAGATTGGAAATACAGACACACACACACACACGTTTAGTTCCTTCTTACTAAACTAAATAAGACTAAACTGGTTCTAATATTTTTAACAGCTTGTTGAACAATGTTTTCTCTTTACATAAACACACACTCTCTCTCTCACACACACAGACACACACACACACAGACACACACACACACACACACTTACCAGACCTTCATGCCCTAACTTCTCCTGTAATAACTTTAGACTTACCCAAAGAAAGCAGATAACTATTAATTACATTTTTCAGTAACGATGACAATCCTTTTCATCGTTGTTGTATCTGAGAGTCCAGTGGGCTGATAAAGCTAGCCTTTGGAAGTGAATGTTTAGAGGTCTATGTGACCCACTGATAACAGTTAAACACTGCCATACCGTTCACACTTGGAACAGCTCTAAAACTGACTTGGTCTTTTGAAAAAACATTTAGGAACTTCAAATGAGCTACACTGACACAGATTGTTTAATGATCCAAATTTAACATTGCCAAATTATTTATTAATTTCATACAAGTCATTAACTGAATTTTAAAGTCTTTTGAACTATACTGCAGACATAAAAGTACATTACAATTAAATCCTGCACTGTAAATATCACTGGACAAGTTTAAACGTGTATGACGCATCTTATTATTAACTCCTCTTTTGTTTAAAGTCTTAGGTCTCGCTGGTCACTCTATGGTGTCGAAGCAGGAGGGCCGGGAGTAACGGCAGTGATGGTAGAAAACCCAGCCGTGTTTTCCGATGAACCACGGAAGCAACGCCACCCCTTCCGGAGTGGCGGCGCTCAGACACCCTGCGTGTTTCGCTGCTGCTGCTGCTGGGGTGTGTGTGTGTGTGTGTGTGTGTGTGTGTGTTGTCGCAGTAGCAGGGCGGGCGGCAGACTCCGGGTTAGCTTTACGTGTATGACGCCCTTCACGCTTTATTCAGGCTTGCTGCTGAGCAAACTCTCCCTCTGCTAACGACCAATTTCATGAGGCTGCAGAGAGTGAGAGACTGGCCCTTAGCAACCAGTGACTGCGTTAGAATAATGGAAAGCTGATAACAGCCCGAATTACTTGTCTAGTAAATAGAAGCAATAAATGACTATAAACAAGTAATTTAATCCCCAACAAAAGCTTTGTTGAGTTTCATGTGACACTTTATGGAGGTCATCTGATAGAAAGCCTGGCGCTCGGCTGCGTCTGGTGTTAGACAGGGGGCTTCGGAGAAAAGGGACACAGTGTTATGGTCCTCGTCTGTCACACTTGTTGCTACGTCCTCGCTGCTCAGTCAGCCGATGACAAATCCTGAAGACAAACGTATGAAGTGCAGCAGAGGGGACAGGAGCACCCACCCCTTCCCCTACTGACGCAATGCGAGGGAGTAGTCGGGAGGAACAGACTTGGCCAAAAGAAAATTAAATAGAGTTTCTGAATAGACTTCTAGTGAGAGTGCCAGTGCGGCATTCGTGTCATTACAGAAGAAAGAAAAATAGTTTAAAGGGAGCGCTACTTACCCGCGCGCGTCTCGAGGCCATGGCGCAAGTTTATCCCAACTGCGGTTGTTGAAACACGAGCCGCCAGCTACCTATCGTACTTTAATTAAAGAGGAAAACAGACACTCTGGAAAGGCTTCTGCATACTAATCACGGTTATGATTCAATAGCTGCTAGGGAGCCAGACAAAACCAACGTTGCATATTCAAGTTGCCAATCTGGCAGGGTGATTGCCACTGAATAACGACCCTACGGGGGTACCTCGCACATGCAGTCGGAGGAACACGTCGGACACTGCTGATAGCCTACCGGTGAACCTGCTCTTTTGCTTCTTTTCCATCCGTCTTTATGAGCCGAATCTCCATGGACAGCGCTAATTCAATGAGCCCTTGGGTCATTAACGTGGAGCGGAATAGAGCGACGCTTATCTGTGTAAAAACTCATTACGCGACGCACCGTCGTCTTTGTGCGCTACGTCGACCTCATTCTCCTTTAAAAAGGGCCATTTGACAGCTCACAAAGAGGGAGAAAAACGGAGATAAATCCCGGCTGTGTTTACAGATCGGCTGAGACTGTTTGCTTTGATAGGTGATTGTATGGGGACCGATAGCTGCTTTCATGAGCTCCTCACTTTTGTCGCCGGGTAAGAACCGGTAGAGGTCTAGATAATCATCTTCGGATATAATTAGGAGTCAAAGTTATTGCGAGTGAAGCGTCGAGAAAGAGCCCGTGAGGCCTGAAGATCAAAAGAAGAAAAAAAGTTAGTGACAAATTACTCTGAAATTCAGCGAGCGGAAGCGAAACCATAATTTGAGGAGACGGTTCATGCAGATCCGGTCCTGTCCCGGTGAGCGTCCGTGACAGCGGAAACAAAAGCGCGTGCTCTAGAGCGTGCCGACTACAACCGGGCGGAACGAAACGTGGCTTAGTGGAGACATTGGGCAATGCAAAACACAGACACGAGGTCTGCGCAGGCGGGTGAAACAGTGAAGATCACAAAAGACAAACGCTGCGTACGGGTAAATGGAAAGCCATTTAATGGTTGTCTTGCTGACACAAATCACTATAAAACGTCCTTTTCACCGGACCTGTTTTTGCAGCTCCATTCTGTCTGGCCCCTATTGATTGGCCACCTGTCATTAAGACGGGACATAGGCTGTGTCAGCTTTTACAGCAGGTCTGAGGAGGCATTCGGTTGATAGGGGCGACATGCCCCATTAGTTATGAGCTAATAAAAGCACAGAGACCCGGGCAGCAGAAGAGAGGTATAGCAAATAATCACATCAATTGCTTGAAATGGCTTTAAGATCAATGCAAATGCAATTGGCAAACTGAAATACTATAAAACTGGACTATCTTTTTTTTTTTTTTTTTTTAAATGGACCTGTACTTACAGCTGGTCACCTGGAATTAAGACTTCGGCCTGAATGCAAAGCTTATAAGTATTGGGCTAGATATTTCTTTAGGAAAACTCTTGTGCTTGTTTCATAAACAAAATGTGTTTTAAAATAAATGAGTTTTCTTAGGTTTGCGAAACCAAGGGCTCGTGTTGCCAGAGAGCACACTGTCATGCGCTACAGATTGATATGCAGGTGCAAATGTAAATATACTACGTGAGGTCTGTTGTTAACAAAAGAAGAAGAAGGGCGACCTCTGTTGGACAAAATGAAGAAGTGCCTCTTTGCTGCGTAGCACGAGAAAAAATAATTATAATAGAGCCTAAAGCGCGTCTTGAATTTAAAAAAATCTTGTAGTTATGATAAAGTAGCAGTAGTTTTGTTTACAGAAAGATCTCTTAATAACTAGGTATCTATCTATTAACCTACACATCTGTGACTTATATCTGCAAATGCATGATCCTACTGCTTCAAAATTCAAATTGGCATTTTAATATTCTAAGCTGAAGCATTTATTATAGTCTACATCTACACCCGCTTTTAAAAAAGAGAATACCTTAACCCACGACTGCAGATAACAGGAAGGGAGTGTTTGGGTGTGATGACCTCAGTGCTGAACACACATATACACACAGTCGGCTGGGGAGTCAAAAAGTAAACATTGCTCAGCCAAGCCAAGGTGGCAGACACTGGGACAGCTCTCCCTGCAGACATTACCTTCACCCGAGACGTCGCCTCTCCTTATTAACGGATGACTTCGTGTGCGCGGCAGGGATCTCATGTGCCATTTTCGGTAAAGTTGATTCAATATGCCAGTGCGACACGCAGAGATGGCGTTAGCCTGCTAGCCTGCTAGCCAGAGAGTGTGTTCAGCTCAACTAAGCTAAAATAAACTCAACTAAGCTCAAATAAAATAAGCCCAGCAAGCTCAGCTAAGAGAAGCTAAAATAAACTGAACTAAGCTCAAATAAGATAAGCTAAGCCAAGATAAACTATGCTAAGCTAAAATAAGCTAAGCTAAACTTGGATAAGATAAGCGAAACTAAACTAGTTAGCTCGTTAGCTAGCCAGTTGCTCCGACAAGCCACACGAAATGACAGCAGCGCCAGTCCAAGGTTGGAGAAGCGTGGAGAAGCGTCAGGACTGTTAGAAAAACCATCTTCACCTCCGCGGCTCAGCCAGAAGAAAGGCGATGTGTTTACGTCAAGATGAGGGATAGCTAACCTTAGTGCAGACGCTTGTAGTTTCCTTCCGGAACCAGCAAAGGGTTGGTCATTTGTTACCAGTTTAAAACCTTTTGCTGAGCGGTGACTCGTGGTTAATACACGATTAAGAAGCATTTAAAGAGGTTACCCGACGTCCGTTTTAACGTTTTGCCACATAAAATGTGATGGGATATTTTTAGAGCGCTCCGCAATTGTGTGTAGTATTTTAAGAGCTTTCTGTACAAGATCTTTATTGTTCCCGTCAGGGAAATTAACTTTGTTGTTGTTTTTGTGTTGTTTTTTCTGTTTGTTTTTGTTGTTGTTGTTTTGTTAGTGATTATTTTGTGTTCTTGTTTTTGTTGTGATTTCCTGCATTATGTTGCCTATTATTTTAGATCCAGTCAATATATAAAATGCATAAATGCAGGTAAATGGATGCATTGAATTGTATTTAACTGTATTAATGTTTTTGTTTGTTTGTTTGTTTGTTTTTCTATCTGCAAGCCCTCTGCCCTTTCTGGGTAATATGAAACGGCGCACATCGCAGGACCTCTGGTGATGTGGTCAGCAAGAAACAACTCTTAGTTCCTGAGGCGCTGAGATGGCTGACAAGGTGGACCCTGGCCCGGCTGGAAGGCCCGAGCAGCCCAGCACCAGGCAGACGTATCGCAGCAGCAGCCGCTCACAGCTGCTGTTAGACGGGCTGCTGGCTCTCCGCCACGGCGGGATTCTGTTTGACGTGGTGCTGCTGGTGGAGAACAGGCCCATTCAAGCTCACCGTGTCCTTCTAGCTGCCTCCTGCGACTACTTCAGGTCAGCTGCCCTCCACTCAAGACAACGAAGAATATTGACCGGGAACAAGCCTGTCCAAAGGCCCATAGAAAGCTGCTATTAGAGTTTGTTATTAGTGTCATTTTAATCTGTTTGATTGTGACTTGGTGGAAATGGATTTTTAGGTTTACTTAAATTATGCCATAAAGCTAAGGTGAATTAATCCTGTGTGGAGAGTCTATCTGGTGGCTGTTTTGGAGGTTTCACCACTCACAGACCCTTTCCCGGCACTTCCAGAGGTATGTTCGCTGGGGGGTTGCGGGAGATGCAGGAGACTGAGATCCCCATCCATGGTGTCACGTTCACAGCCATGACCAAGCTCCTAGACTTCATCTACACATCAGAGCTGGAGCTGGACCTGGACACGGTGCAGGAGGTGTTGTGTGCGGCCACGCTCCTGCAGGTCAGACCCGCATGCTAGTCTCATGTACCCCGGGCCCAACGTCTTGGAATCTCAGGGTGTGTTGAGTTGCTCCCAGTGCTTTAAAAATGCCAGGAGCACATAAAGGGGACAGTTGGCTTTTAATATAGGGGGGAAATTAAATATAAAAACTAGCAATATTGTTGAGATTAGAGCTGAAATAAACAATCAATTTACTAATCAGATCTTCATATACATTCATCAACAAATAATTAATTTATTCAAAATGTATTCAAATTCAATCAGTTTGTAAATGAAAAGCTGCAAATCTTTTAGTATTGTTTTTTGTTTGTTTGCTTGTTTATTTATTTTATTAGTACAGCAATATAAAACAACACTGAGGCATAACTTAACTTCATGAACACAAAGCTCCACGTTTCAGTGAGGAAACAACATTTTGTTATTGTACTGACTTCCAGTACAATAACTTAGCTACTAACGTATCTTTACTTTACCGACTGTACGTGAACAGATATCCAGGACCAGGGCATGAGCTAACGCAACACAAATTATGAATGGACTGGATTTTAAGATAACCGGTTAACCGGTTAAGGTTTACAAGGAATTTCATGATAGGACGAGCTATTCAACAGCCTCATAATAGCCTAACTCGGTTTGGCTTCATAGATTCTAATGACTAGCATGATTAGTGCTGCAGTAATTAGGCATGGGTTACGTTAGCATACAGCCTTAGCTCATTCTGTTAAGTCGGCTACGTTTGGGACTGAGCTGCCCTAGACAGCAAATGACCCAGTTCTGGCCCCCATGTGCTGTGTGGACAAATGAATGTAGTTACATTTATTTATCACCCCTCTAAGAACCCAGGGACACTTTACAATCAATACACAGCTTTTACATCCAGAAGCAGCAGCAGCAGCAGCCAGTTGTACACAGCATGCTCTCAACTGGAAAGCACAGTCCCCTGGGACAGACACACACACACAGTGTACTCTCAACTGGAATTCAACGTCCCCTGGGGGACTGTGTCAGGCACAGTAAGGGGACGAGGACAACACCCAGGACAGAGCACCATCCTATACACACACACACACACACACACACACACACACACACACACACACACACACACACACACACACACACACACACCAGGACAGAGCACCATCCTATACACACACACACACACACCAGGACAGAGCACCATCCTATACACACACACACACACACACACACACACACACACCAGGACAGAGCACCATCCTATACACACACACACACACACACACACACACCAGGACAGAGCACCATCCTATACACACACACACACACCAGGACAGAGCACCATCCTATACACACACACACCCACCAGGACAGTTTCTAGTGTAGCCTATTTTACCTGACCTCCGTGGTTTTGGACTGTGATCTTCTCCTTTCTTTGCTCCTGGCTGGCCCCTCAGTTCCACGATGTGATTGGCTTCTGCTGTGATTTCCTGTTCTCCTGGCTGGACGACGACAACCTCCTGGAGGTGGAGAAGCTGGCCGACTCCTACGGACTCGAGCAGCTGGGGGAGAAGGTGCGCTCGTACCTCCTGAAGAACATCCGGACCTTCTCGCGCACGGCCGTCTACCGGCAGCTGCCCGCCGAGAAGGTGCTGCGAGTGCTGTCCAGCGACGAGCTGGAGGTGAGCTCGGAGAGCGAGGTGCTGGATGCCGCCCTGCATTACCACTTCAGCCCCGAGCAGGTGGAGAAGGACGAGGCTTGCCTTCAGGTGAGGCTTTGCATTGCACCTGCAGACGTCTGTGTGGCAGATGTCTCACCTGGTAGAGTCATGTGTTCGATTCCTAGGGAATGCGTGCTGATAAAGGGATTTTCTGGACAAGAGCATTGAAAAATAACACAAATATATTTATTTGCTTCCAATTCTTTTGAAACAGGCCTCACAGGAAACTGCAGTTTAATAGGCCAGACAAGACTGGTTAAGTGGCACACAGAGAACTGTACTTCCACTTGTGTTTTGAGAAAGAAGGCGTTCTTTTAAATGTTTGTCCAAAGTTCCTCTTTCGTGGACCTCGGTTACCTAGGTGCGTAATAGACCTGTAACAGGTGTTTGGGTGGAATTGCCGTGACGTGCTGTGTGCTGGTGTGGTCAGGTGCCTGTGCCGATGCTGGAGGCCGTGCGCTTCTGCCTGATGGAGAAGCTGAGGTTGCAGCAGCTCCTGAGGGACCTGGCGCCGTGCCCTCTGCGTGATGCCGTCTCCGCCGCGCTGCGCTACCAGAGCCAGGAGCTGTGGCAGCCCGTCATGCAGAGCCCGCTCACCCAGCCGCGCGCCACCTCCCACTGTATTCTGGGATTCGGAGGCATGTATGCGTCGGCCGTGCTGGCCGACTGTGAGGAGCGCTTCCAGGCCCTGCACGGCTCCTGGGAGCAGTGGCGGGTCCTGGGCGCCGAGCGGGGCCCCCGCATGTCCAACATGGGCGTCGCTGTCCTCAACAACTTTGTGTACCTGGTGGGCGGAGACAAGAACACCAGCAGCTTCCGTGCCGAAGCCCACTGCTGGAGGTGAGCGTGCGGGTGCGTCGACTCCGTCTGGGGCGTGGAAGAATGACGAGCTCGGGATTAGACGTGAAGAGTTGTGGTGTTTGGGGTTTTTGGGGTGGGGGTAATTGGCATCTGTGTCGTGGTATCACGACACAACTCAATAAGTCTGCGCTCTTCACAATCTAAGAAATGCGCATTGTCCATTGTGTGCAGTGTCCAGAGGTTCCTGAAGTGCGTTCTGAAATTTCAGGCGTTCAGCGTCATTCATTTAGATCAGACTTATGCCAGCAGCATGTCAGCCCAAGACCGCTGCAGTTTGTGACATTCACTACATGTAGCAGCAGTTCTGTGACATTCTGGTCACAGTGAGTACTGCCACTCCAAAGAGTAATTAAAGACAAACCACACACACGCACACAGTTTCATAGTCAGGCATGCACGATCTTAATGTAAAACATAAAAACATTTTTAAAAAATTATGTTTTGTATATGATAGTTTTGGTTGTGAATAACAATCAAAACTGCTTTTATTTGACTTAGTTCAGTTATTGGCAAACCCAGTTTTATTTGTAAAATAAATCACTAAGAATATACTTGAATCTGCCTAAAAACAGTTCCGGGTTGGTGCTGTAATGCTCACCTGTTTTGACTCAACACATATGATGTGGGTGTGTGTGTGTGTGGGGTGCTTACAGGTACGACCCTCGCCACAACGCCTGGTGTAACATCAAGCCGTTGCAGCAGCAGCACGCGGACCACTGCGTGTGTGTGCTGGGCGACCACATCTACGCCATCGGCGGCCGCGACTACAGCACCGAGCTGGACTGCGTCGAGCGCTACGACCCGCGCACCAACACCTGGGAGTATGTGGCGCCGCTCCGGCGAGAGGTAGCTCCACCCACAGTTGCAGGGATGGCTTTGTTTTGTTTTTTCAATCCGAGTGGGGTTTGGCTTGCGTGTCAGGTGACCTGACTGGCTGCCCCTCCCCCTCCAGGTGTACGCCCACGCAGGCGCAGTGGTGGATGGGAGGATCTACGTGGCGTGCGGCCGGCGCGGCATGGCCTACCTGAAGGAGACCTTCTGCTACGACCCCGCGGAGGGCCGCTGGAGTGAGCGTGCCAACGGCCCCGTGGAGCGTGCCTGGCACGGCATGGCGGCCCACGCCGGACGCGCCTACGTCATCGGCGGCAGCAACGATGGCTGCGGATACAGACGTGACGTGCTCAAGGTGAGTCAGGACAGGCTCTGACCCACGTTTAAGCTCTGAGTGACATCTTGGAGAGCCAGTCAGAATTTAAAAGTAAAACGCATGGCTTTGGCTTTACAAATGCCTGGTTATATGGTAAACCGACTGCAGACAGTTTAAATGTCCTAGCAAAACATTATTGAACAGATTAAATTGTACAGTTTCTTTTCCTTATCAGCAGATATTAATATGTTCTTTTATTGTGTAAATTGATATTTTCACTATATGAGTGAATAAACCTGCAATCTCATGAAGCTGTTGGAGCTTAGTGCTCACGTGTGTGTGTGTGTGTGTGCGCGCGCGTGCAGGTGGCGAGCTATAACCCCGAGGCGGACTTGTGGTCCGTGGTGAGCCCGCTCCCGGCGGGGCATGGGGAGCCGGGCATGGCTGTTCTGGACGGCCGCATCTACGTGGTGGGCGGCCGCTCCCACGACAAAGGCTGCCGCATGCGCTACGTACACGTGTACGACCCCGAGGAGGACGCCTGGTCCAGCGGGCCCGCCCTGCTGGAGCGTGTGTCGGGCCTGGCGGCATGCGTGGCGCTGGTTCCCCGGGCTACCTTGGCCCGGGCGGGGCCGGCCGGGCACAGAGCCAAATCTCAGCGCCGTACCACCGTGGACTGGGACAACTCGGACGACTCCAGCGAGGATGGGTGAAGGCGATATTTTGGGGTGGGGGGTGGGGGGTGTTAGGTGGGCTCTATTTCAGGGATCAACAAACGTGCCACTCTCTCACCAACGTCCAGCCCACGATGGGGCGTGACCAAGACCTTTTTACGCCTGTGCATGTGCTTGCAGTGCAATGCCCAAATCTGACGGGCGTTTAGATCGTTGGTCAGTTCTGCTCTGCCTGAGTGTCTGCCTTTGGGTGCTGCGTCAGTGGGGGAGATTATGTTTAAGGAAGAAGGGTCATGACCAGCACTTTAATCTGCATCTGTATTTAGCACCTTTTTTTGGGGGGGGGGGGTCCACAGCACTGTTTGTAATTACATCAACACTTGTCTTGCGTGTATATGCTTGCGCATCACTTTGAACAGTTTTAATGAGTTTACACACACCACTGCTTTTGCGTGTGCACAAACCATTTTCCTCACACATTCCGTGCTACTGAACTCGTTTAAACACCTGCTGTAAGCAAACTGTTGGGAACGATACACACACAGTGACGCATGCACCAGTAACGCCGTGAGGTTCCACGGGCAAGTGATTGACCCATTTGTAGCGGACACTGAAAGTTCAGGTTGTGTTCAGACAGTGGTACGCTAAGGGTGGACTTCACTTTCAGCCTCCCGTCACCCTTCCAAGCTTCCAGCGATCCCTCGGGCCTGGCGACCTTCTGACCTTGGCCCATTCCACTTAGCGCTGCCAAAAGCAAAGAAAAACAAAAACATCGGAATCTTTTAACGGCAAACGAAGCGTAAACAGCTTGATTGTGAGGAACGTTGAGGGTGTGATTCCCGAGCAACACGAGCAGAACCCCCTTTTGCGGTGCGTGGACGTGCCATCTTTTTGTGTTCCTTTCTTCTAATTTTTTTCTCCACAGCGTGCCATCGGTCTTGCCCATTGCAGGCCATCACGATAACGTTGCTATCGCTGCACATTAACAGAAGCGCATGGGTCACTGTACCTTTGCCATTGCCTGCCAAACTCTGAATGGCCAGGAGAGGTGATCTTACTGGGATTGTGGCTTCCAGCACTCCCAGTGCAGTTATTAACAAATGTCCTCCTAAGACCTTCAGGAACAGAACCAAAAAAACTGAGTACTGCGTGCGGCGAGTTGCTTTTAGCGGAAAATTCACCTTAGGGCTGTGGAGGAAAAATCAATAGGACTCGAGCCAGATGTGCAGATGAGCGAGCTTTATTGGTTCTGTCCCTTATGCATCGAGGGAGAGAAGCCTCAAACTTCTCTCTCACATGACTATACCCCCACCATTCCCCGCTGTTCTCTCATGAGCTAATCTCGTGACTCCAGCTGCCAGACCTCCCAACCGTTCTTGAACATTCTTTCCTGCTAAAAACAAGTTGTTACTCCCTGCTGCTGCACTCCTGCCCAGCAACAGCTAAGCGATAACTGTCATACTCCATCACGTCTCTATTCACATATTCCTTACTTCCTCCTTTAAGCAAGCATTAAGCATTTTCCCTCACAAGGGCTTTAAAGAAACAGTCCACATCTGCTCAGACAGCTCAAACTGAATGTTCACAGATGTGAGATGTGGTTTGGTGGCTTATTCCAGGACGGAGAGTAGGGGTTGTGACAGAACGTGTACAGGAGGTAACAACACTGTTTGCCTGATTGCAAATCAA
This sequence comes from Electrophorus electricus, assembly GCF_041902795.1. NCBI lineage: Eukaryota > Metazoa > Chordata > Actinopteri > Gymnotiformes > Gymnotidae > Electrophorus > Electrophorus electricus. The sequence continues at coordinate 2,662,077 of NC_137516.1, read as the reverse complement.
GTCTTAAGCACTGAATGACATGTTTGAATACAGAACAAAATGACTAAAGTATTTAGGCGAAGGTCTCTCGTCATTTCCTTGCGATGATCAGACTCATGGATTGGTGTTTATTTGGTTTGGACCTTCTCAACATCACAATCAGCACATGTACAGCTAGATCTTACTTTAATCTGACTGTTTGCCTGCTGGTTGTTGGCAAGACGACCAGGGAGAGTCGTGCTTATGCAATGTGGAACTGGCGTGGTGTGAGAAGCCTGAGTATAAATATTGTTCTAAATACTGTTGCAGAACATTTATTTTCATGTAGCTCGGGGGTTTAAATACCTAAATGAGAGTATTGTATTGGAAAGGACAATCATATTGTTTCATTTTCTTTCTTTTTCTTCGTGTAACCGACAGCACGTTTGTTCTAATTGTGATCATTTTACCTGTTTGCAATATTAAAGGTCTTTTTTTTAAAGGAGAATTCCACTGAATAATGGTTTTTCTTTAGCTGTGAAGACATTTTCATGCTAATAGGTGATAAGTATCACGACTAGATTGTTTATACGATGTCAAAAATAACAGGTGGAGAACAATTTTACTCTTCCTGATTGTTTTCAGGTAGAAGTGAGACTTTAGGTTATAGAATATGTATTTCATGTTCGAGTATTAAATTCTGTGCCATTTTTCAAAACATTATTTTCATAACTTTTATTGCCAGTAACCTGTGAAGTAATTGGCATTTCACTGGTTATACACTTAATGGAATTGTTTCTATTAAGAATTTTACAAACAAGAACAATTTATTAGATTATGTGAACAAAATGGGGAAAACTTAGTGGCGGCTTTAACTCAGTATGGTACAATGTCCTCGCGTTGAATGTTCATGAAATGCCTACAGACTTTACATTCATTAGATTAATGATACTTAAACAGAGCTGTTGTACAGTGTGTGTAGTGTGTACATGTAGCTGGGTAGTGTGTGTGTATAGTGTGTACATGTAGTTGGGTAGTGTGTGTGTGTGTGTAGTGTGTGTACATGTAGCTGGGTAGTGTGTGTATAGTGTATACGTGTAGCTGGGTAGTGTGTGTGTATAGTGTATACGTGTAGCTGGGTAGTGTGTGTGTATAGTGTATATGTGTAGCTGGGTAGTGTGTGTGTGTATAGTGTATACGTGTAGCTGGGTAGTGTGTGTATTGTGTATACGTGTAGCTGGGTAGTGTTTCGTGTCAATGCTTGGCTGTTGTGAGATGCTATATAGGTGACAGACAACCTCCACTGGTGTGAGAATTCTGTCATGGCCTACATCAATGTCCAACGTAGAATGCAACTGATATTTTTGCGCATTTTTTTTTCTTTCCATGGCCAGTGAACAAAGCTTTGGTATCACCACCTGTTAAGGTGTGAAAGCTGTGGAGATTCTCTCTCATGCTATTGCACAACTTCTGTGATATCCTCTGTACTTGAGAGTATTTTCACACAAAATGGATCAGCAGTAACATCTCATTGGTGTCGCTTCTGTAAATGAGAACTGGTTGGTAACCTGAAACCACGGCACGCATGCCGTCCCACTCCACTGCCTCAAAGTTAGGTCGAAGTTCCCACCTGCTGGAACAAACTTCCGTAGTGGTGGAAAATCCACCTCCTGGCATCGGCTTATGCTGGTTTGGAAGAAACTCCCTTTTCCACAATGGCCTCAGTCAGGAACTGGACAAGATCTTCTAATCTAACAAGGTGCGAGAGGTTGTTGCATCTGTCTGCAGTTATCAGATAATTTATCCCCAACAGCCGCATGTCCATAACAGGACTGGTGGCTGTTACCTGGATGAGCTTGGTAGATTTTCTGAGATTTTCCACCTGGTGTACTTTTCTTGTGTCTTTTGCTGGACATATTCATCCTGGAGAGCGTCAGGTTTTCCAGATATGTCATGCTGATTGTCACGAAGTCCCCTGCACTGGTCTCCAGCAGGTCTAATTGGAACTTTAACATCTGCTGAGGTTTCCAGAACTAACAGAAGATGCACGGTCATCACTGTTTACATGGGTGCTTCTCCCTGATGATAGCTGCAGGTTCCATGACCGCTTGGCGTTTATTCAGTGTTGCTGGTTATGGAGCTGAAACACTGAAAAAAAAAAAGTATTACTTAAAGAATTTACATTTATTGCATTTGGCTGACACTTTTATCCAAAGCGATTTACAATTGTGACTGAACACAACTTGAGTAATTGAGGGTTAAGGGTCTTGCTCAGGGGCCCAACAGTGGTAATCTGGCAACCTTCTGATTACAAGTCAAGTAACTACAGAGCTACCCACTGCCTTCATACTACATGGGGAAAATATTTGATCTTTGGTCATATAAAACAACCCCCTAGTGTTGATGTTTAACTTTTATTGACCTGTACGTGTTAGAGGACTGCTTTTACTGAGAAAATGTACTCAGATAGAGGCATTCTGTGAAGAAATCAGCATTAGTATAGTATAATAATAATAATAATAATAAAAACTACATACCTGGAATCATAATACAGTAAAAAATAGGAAGAAAAGAAGCTAAGGGGGGACGGGCAAGTGTGAGAGGAGCTGACGGGATCCGACTGACTTTAGAGTTCTCTACTGGCCACATTAACACAGCCCTCGTTTGCCATCTCTCCAGCTGGATGTGTTACGCCGTTTTAAGCCTCTTTAGCTCCATTATCCCGGCCTGGTGTGCGTGTGTAACAACCCAGAGGAGCGCTTAGGGTCTCCGTTTAGATACTTCACTTTATCAGTGTCTTGGGAGCAATTACATGGTTTGAGATGTTTCACGTGCAAAATTAAAAGCCAGGGTGAACTGTGTGTCCAAATGCTGCCTCATTTGGGTGTGTGTGTGTGTGTGTGTGTGTGTGTACTGGGGTTCCTGGAGCGAGAGGCAGGTCATTAGAGCAGGAGTGTGAAGGGCTAGTTAAGGGAACCCTGGGGAGACTACTCTGCACTTGAAAAGTCCCCCAGCGATTCCATGACAGACGACATCTGTACCTGCACCCCAGCATGGGCCCCCCATCTGCCTGTAGAGCCCGACCGGAAAGGCATCGGAAGGGCAGCACACTGGTGCGTCTGGGCTGCGGATGACAAATGGACTTCAAAGTTGACGGTGGACCTGAAGAGGTGTGTATTAACCATATTCCTCTCCAGCCTTCAGACCTTTTAGTATTTTACAGTTCCTACACACACACACACACACACACACACACACACACACACACACACACACACGTCACCTGTTTTAGAAATGCCGGGACCCCTCGTAGATGTACAATTTAGAGACTGCAGCAAGGCACAGTCATGTTAGCCGTCCTCGGACTTTATCAACAATCAGTTTCTGACCACGGGATGCTGTTGGCTGGATTTTGTGGGTTGGCAGTCCAGTCTAAACCCACCAGTGACACTCTCACATGTGAAAACATCAATACAGCTGCACCTGATGTTCTAATACTGCATTTGCTACCACTGTCAGTCTCACTGATGTGTTGCCTTTTGCAAAAAAATACCCAATCAGCAGTGATCCTCTAGTCCGGAACTGTCCTGTGAGAAATGGGGTAGAAGGCAACCGGCACTGGATGAGCTGCAGTATGTAATTGTAACTACACCTTAAAAACATTCTTTTAAAATACGTGTGCCTAATAAAGTAGTAGAATTCCTCAAAAGTGATAACATGGGTTCTCACCTGCTTTGCTTTCTTTTGCAAACATTTGATTTAATCTCACACTCGCGCACACACACAAAATCCTGTGGTCTTTCTCTTGTCTTATTCTCCCGTCAGCTGATCCCTTGTACTGAAATCTCCCCTTGTAAATTAGTTGTGTTCTCAGTCTGCTAGCGATACGGCAGCAAATGCAATTTAAACTTCGCCTCAAGTTTCTCCCTCGCACCGCCCACGAGGTTTAACTGTAGACACCCTGGCCGGACACGCTCAAGGAAAAGGGCCTCCGCTGGACGGCACGGCGCTCCACCCAACGGTCTCTTTACTCCACCACCGCACTGCTCGACTCCGCCCTGCTTCCAAGCTCAGATAAGGACGTAGATCCCACTGGTTATCACACCAGAATTCGCACCCTTGCGTTTGTGTAACGGTGTGACTTCACCAGGACACGCCATCGCCCTTATCAGATGCGTCACTGACCTCCTAACCCTAGAGGTGACACCGTAGCGCTGGCTGATTCTGGGATGGGCTTTTAGGAGCGTCACCTGCATCTTAAGAGAGGAGGTTTGTTCAGGCCAGTCCAGCCCAAGTGGTGCTCTTGGCCTTGTTAATGCAAGTCTCAGGGTTTTGTTTGCTGTAGTCTAGTCTAGTGGAACAACTCTACATACACCAAGTGCACAAAAAAAGTAAAAGTAATTAAATTTTTAAAAATATTTTAAAAGCTACCCAAGATTGCATTTCACTCTTTTCAAACTAACTATTAATTCTCTCCCTTACACACGCAGTCCACGTCTGGATCGTCTCACGCCCGTTTCATGTATTCCTACAAAAGCTGACCAAGCTAAAAAAAAAAAAAAAACCTACAATAAAACAATCAATTAAATAGTAAATAAAATAAAAACTAAAATTTTAAAAATGATTTTGAGAGTAAGCTATGGCTGATTGTGCGCGTTTCAGAGAAAGTAACTGTCTGTATGCACAAAGATTTTCTTTTGCAGTTATTCAGGAGACAATCTGAGACACTCACTCACACACACACACACACACACACACACACACACTCCCACTTTATGGGAGTGATTAGCGCCTGAGCTGCAGGACAGGGCAGCCATCAGTGTCTGCCTGCTCTACTCAGATGTGAAAGCATCTCTCCCTCCCCCACTGTCACGGTGCTTAAGCGTCTTTCAGTGCTACGACCTGCTTTGGTAAAAACGCAACGCCCCCCCAGAACTACAACAGGGTGATTGGAGAAAGAGTCGGGGCCGGGTTGGGTGGGGTCCTCATTAAGGTCAACAAAGAAACGCAAAACGAGGAACACAAACAAAATCGAGCAAATAAACAAGACGTGAAACTGTGGCTCTGAAGGAAAGTGTCCCTGACTTGGGACTTTCACGTTGTGCCAGGTTATATATTTGTTTGTTACGTTTACATAATGTGTCTGTCCTATATAAATACGTCTGGAAAAGTGAGGGTTAGGAGTCACAGTGCTAACAAATTAAAACAAATCAGTTTCAAACTAAATCAGATAACCTGTGTCAGAATGTCTACATGTCAAAAGGTAAATGCTGAACGGTCCTCAAAACCAACAGCATAAATACTGCAGTCCAACACTGGTGCCTTATGTTCCGCTAAAGGGATCTCAGAACAAGTAGTTACGGATGTGACACAGACATACTAATTACTCTTACCAGCTCAACCCGCAAACATGTCTGCTGTACTTCCCCAGAAAATGTACTTTCAAGGGTTTCTGACAGATAAGAGGCAACCAAATGAATTCAGCTCAGTCATGGACAATAAAGACGATCACCAGACAGGAGGTTTACGTGATATTTACTAAATTTATTTATTTTTTCCCCAGACATAGCAATCCAATTTCTACATAGCTACTTGCAGCACACACTTTTTACAAAAATAATATTAAAACAGCAGGAAAACCAGTTAATAAATATATACGCGTCTGATTCATTGTGGTTCCTGTGAGAGAAACACCCCAGCAGAACGGCCCTCTCATTACCATGCAGTCAGCACAATCTCAGGCTTAAAGTGTGTCTTTGAAAAACAAGTAGACAATAGCATCTTCAAGAAAACACAGAACAAACTAAAATTCAGACCTTTCTTCTCCCCAGAGGCGCTCTAGGTGACTCCTGTTCTCCGGGTCTAAAGCAGTATGCTCTCTTTTAACAGTCATTCTTCATCACTGTGCCTCTCGTGCAGAGGGCCAGAACAACGGCAGAGAGACCCAGGGCCAAGGCGTTCCACGGGGCCGCACTCCTCCTCGGCACCGGCGTTTGGCGCCCATCACCAGCACGAATACGAAAACAGCGGGTATTGGCTCCAGTCGCTGACGTTGCCATGGTGATAGCCATGATGGACAGCCTGGGTGCTGTAGTCAGTGGCCAGGTGGTGGTGGTGGTGGTGGTGATGGGTGGGCGGGGCTGGGGGATACTGCGCCGAGCTGGCCCCGCCCCACTGACCCAGGGCCTGCTCTGGCCCGTACGGCGCGTACAGGGGGTGGTGGCTCAGCACCGCCGGCTTGGCCTGGCCCACGGCCATGTTTAGGACCCCAGGGTAGTCCTGTGGCGTGGAGGCGAGGTTAGGTGGGCAGTGGGTGGGGCCTGGCTCATGGGCGGCGGCCTTGCCTTCGTGCTCGGGCACGGTGGCAATGTCAGGGACGCGGCTGCCGGTCCCACTGCCGGCGCTGGAGGACGAGGGAGACTGCAACTTTCCGTACTCGTGAAACCTGAGCGAAGAGCCAGAATTCGGCAACATTAACACATTTGTTCGTCGGCCAAAGCAGAAAGATTTTTCTGTAAATCTGCTCTCATATTACACATATGGAATATTTAATGGGCTATACCACAAGCCTTCAGCGATGGCGTCAGGAGGGCAAATGTTGGACTGGCATGTCGATGGCGGGTACCTGTACGGCTGGTACGAGCTGTGTCCCGGCACCAGCTGCTCGGAGCTGTAGACGTCCCGGGCTTCGGAGCCCACGGGCGAGTCCTGACCCAGCACGTGGCTGCTTTCCCTGTCCGACACACCTCCCCACGGAGAGAATCGCTCCTCCTTCACCTCCCCAGACTCCTTGAGAGCCGCTCTGTCCTCACAGGAGTGGCGCAAATCTTAAAAGGAGTTCAACGTTCCGGTGAATTTACATGGATGGTTGCTACTTTAAACACAAGGTGACCCGTGTGGTGTAGGGCACAGGCCTACGGGGAGTTCAGTCACGTACCTTGCGATCTGTCTTGATCGGAGTCCTTCACCGTGGGGTTCAGTTTCTTGGCCAGGTGCTCGGTATCCGACCTTCCGCGGCTGGCGCGTCTGTGTGGGGAAAACAAGAGCATCAGCTGCGCCGCGTCTAGCTTCCGAACAGACTCACGACGGGAGCAGGTAAGGGTCGCCGGCACCGCCGGTACTTCGGGTTCTGCTTCGTCACCTTTTGGAGTTCGTGCCCTCATCTCTGAATCCTTTGGCAAAGGGGTTGTTGTCGATCTTCAGCTTGGTTATCTGCGCAGGGGAAAAGACTGTCACACACAAAAGCACTATGTACGCATGGGGTGCGCGCGTGTGTACGGGAGACACGAACCTTGGTGTTCTGGTACGCAGTGACTGCAGTGAAGGAGGTCTCGGGAAAGGTGAAGGTCTGGAAGACGCTCCAGCGCACACTGTACAGGTCATCGGCCTGCACGATGTGGAAGCGCGGGTGGTAGCGGTGCATGGAGTGCAATATGATCTGCATCACGGAGCAGGAGGAACGCAGCGTCAGAACACGCTGACCCGCTCAACACTCAGCACGGGCCAACATTCGGCACCACCACCGATTATCAACCGTTAAACTGACCTCATACCGGTAAAAATATTTTAAAATCCATAATGTGAATGTGTATAAACAGGAAACCAAGCAACACAAAACAAACAAACAAACAAAAAAAAACAAAACAAGTCACATCAAATAAACATCAGACGGGACACAGGGACACCGGCAGGCTCGTGGACGGCACTCACATGTCCATGCTGGTCCAGTGCGTTGTTGGTGAGCTTGAGTTTGAGGAAGGACACGGGCTGCTTCATCCAGTGGCTGCCTGGCGCTGGAGAGTCCGGGTGGAGGTACGTCCGGTACGGAGGCTGCGGCTCCGCCTTACCCGCCAGCTCCCACTTATCCTTGTTCCACTGCCCAGAGAGGGAGAGTGTTCAGTTCAGCTCAGAAGGGGTAGAGGTGGGGAGGTACAAGTAGTTGGCTAGAGGGGGCTGTTGATTCCTGCTGATGGCAGGATCAGGGGAGGGAGGTGAGGGTGTGTTTGGGGGGTTGGGTGTGTTTGGGGCTGAGGGTGTTTGTGGGGTGGGGGTACCCCCCAGTGGGTCCTGTAAAAACAGGAAGAATCGGGGCCGCTTTGAAGTGAATCAGCGGTGAGAAGGCTCTGGACACACACAGACACATGCCAACTGCCCCAGCACGCCAGTCATTTGTGTTTGATCTCAAATCACAAATTCACCCTCCTTCCCATTTCCTGAACATCCGTTTATAGCATACTGATAGTCCTGCCTACCACCAGAAAACAACACTACTTCGTCATTCTACATCAGTTCAGCGTCTCAATATTTAAGAAGGTTACTGGGTTAACATATGGTTACTGCGGTAGCCTCACAACAAACGGCTGCTTCTCACCTTGTATCTGAAGCCATCTTCAGGCACCATGTCCACAAGCAGAATGTATTTTGCGTAGGGAACAAGTCCAGAAATATTGATCTTACAGTGTGGGAACATTCTCCTGTGATGGGAACACAAGGACACGCTTTAGAATCACTGCCGTATGGTTTTGGACAGTTCTTGTGTGTGCTGTACACATGCTCCATAAAGAACAAGCTCAGAAGTGGGTGGTCTCTTACCTGCCAGGCTTGGTGATGATCATCTCAGTGCCGATCTCATGGAAAGACTTCCAGAGCTCCTGATCCTCCAGGGTCATCCTGATGTTGCCTTGGTGATAGGGGTCAGGGGCTCCAGCCATGGTGGCCGGAGGTGGGATGCTGAAGTTGTGCTTGAGGTCTGAAGAAAGGAGAATGTTGAGGAGACGTGGAGAGATCAGGAGTCGTCATCATGGGGTTGCACCCCTCCATGTTAACTATACATTTGTATGGTTTTTTTTGGTTTGTTTTTACCAATTTTATCATGTTCATATTGTTCTCCTACCCCTGGGAGCATGGAATGCAAATAACTTCAAAATATTAACTAAATATTCATGGCCCAAATTTGATTCAACACTCACCTCTGAGAGTTTGCATTCCCCACACTTCCTTCAAGCTTCCTTTCTGGCACAGAAATCAGGAGAAACCAGACGAAACTGAACGATCAGCGTTTCATACGAGGCGTTTGCAGTCACGCCACCAAACTCTCCATATGGTCTCTCGTAAAGTTCCAGATAGATCCACAGACACCCAAAGGGCTGATCAATGAAGTCCAGACTAGTGGTGTGAGGGTGAGGGCAGGCAGCTTTCTGAAGCGCAGAGAGCGCGCCCAGCGCCTTTAAGGGGACCCAGAGGGTGGGCGGGGCTTGGGCCCCCATTCGCACCCTTTGAAGTGGCCCAGTGATGAGTCAATGTCGTGACAGGATTGGAGGATGGTCGAAATCAAAGAGACTTAGCAGAGCCTTGATAGAGTCCCAACAGGAAGAGGACTAGCAGAGGAAGGCCATCTTTATGGACCGCTAAAAGACTTTTAAGCAAATACGCACAGGCCTTCCTAGAGTGTGTCGTCAGCCAAGTCAACAGCAAAACCACACTAATACAGTCAGCTAATGTGAGCAGGACCATAGAGTACCTTAGACCTGAATGACACATTTACACATGCACACAAACAGAAGCTTTTGCATTCTGGGGACGTTTTCTACTTCGCACAGACTTGTCTACCAATTCTCTCACACGCAGCACAGATGCTGGCTATTCCAGCCACAGACAGAAATCACAGTCTCACTAGAGACAATGATCGCACTCTAAAACTGTGAGAATGCTCATGATAATTACACATCATATGTGTAAGTCACAATTTGTTTTGGGTCTCGTTATTAGTTTAAGTCAATGGAACTGCAGTCAATGCTATAGTCTCTGTGAACGCTACATACTAAATACTGTAAAGGTAAACACCCTTATTATTTGCACAGGAGAGTATTAAGTTGTTAAATTGCATCTTTTTGCTAAGTGTTATAACCAAGCCTGCTTTTTGTTCATCACATGTATATATTACACATCATGTATGTCTCTATTATACAGTAATGATCAACCACTCACATCTAGAATTCTCAGATGAGGTTCTTTTTCTGTGCGAATTTATATGAGAAGGTCTGTCAGGGTGGTCAGTTAAGGTTCAGGTGAATGTGTCGCCTCCATTAGTGAAACAGGGAAAGCAGCTAATAAACCATTTATGGAGCTATGACAGAAAGCGGGGCCTGGGGGCGGGTGTGCAGGTGAGCATACCTGAGGGGCGTGCCTGGGCCCCCACGCCGAGAGCAGCACGGGTTGTGGATTCAGAGTGTCTAGACGTGACAATGCTCTTCAGTCCTTAATCCCATTAGAAGCACGAGCACATTCACCCCGAGGGACTTAATGCTTTCAATTCATGCATAGAGAGAGAAAAAGGCAGAGAAACGAGAGAGAATGTGTGTGTGGGGGGGTGTGTGTGGTGTGTGTGTGTGTGAGAGAGAGAGTGAGAGTGTGTGTGTGTGAGAGAGAGAGTGAGAGAGTGTGTGTATATATATATATGTGTGTGTGGGGGGGTGTGTGTGGTGTGTGTGTGTGTGAGAGAGAGAGTGAGAGTGTGTGTGTGTGTGAGAGAGAGAGTGAGAGAGTGTGTGTATATATATATGTGTGTGTGGAGAAGGAGAGATGGTCAACACTGCCCAGATTCAGAAGAGTACTGAAGGAACACACATGGCTGAGGTAGAAAAGGGTCGAGGCAGGAAATGGATGCGAGACAATGAAAGAGTGGAGAGAAGTTGACTGTATGGCCCAGTACTTCACAGCCTGTTAGCATAATTGGTCTCCAGTTACAGAGAACAAACACAAACATGCAGACTGGGTTTTTATCTGGGCCAATAATCTGTGGAGGGCATTGCCAACCATTGATATTCATTTGTGACTGAAAGCAAAATGGAATGAGTACTGCTGTACTCACAAATGAGGAAGTAAGCACCGGAGCCAGTCTGGAGACTCTCCAGAGACGGGGGGGGGGGTCTTAAAATGTTGATTGGTTAAATAATAAAATGTGAGCTTTGCTTCAAAAAGAAAAACATGCTGGCAGCTCACCCTAGTCTGTTCTGCCTAGTCCTGCATCTGAACTTGTTTCTGCTCTAGAGAGTCCAGAAGTTCTGATATTTGAGCTAGGAGTCTCGGTCCACGTTGTAATGTGCAATTCCTCTGTAGGTTGGAGCAGAAATATTCCACACACTGAAGGCCAACAGTGGAGCTCCCACTATAGATCAACAGGAACCTAAAGCACAGCAGTATTTATATTATAAAGTTTATTTTGAGTTGACATAGAATTTACAAGTCTTAATATCTGAGGGCCAGATCGGTTACAGCTGATTCAAATGAAGGTAGCTAATTTAGGGTTTTTGTTTTTTTTTTAAAATTATAATTAATTATTTTTAAATTATGATCCGGTTACCCCCTTTACGTTTTCAGCATGCAGCACTGCCATTTTGGGGGTTTAAATACCTTCTAAAAGTGCTTTGGTGCAGTACATTTCAGGCTTTTTTAGTAATACCTTCATACCACCAATTTTTGCATAAAAGCACTGCTGCGATAAAACTAACACGAGCGCACGATGATGCGTCTCGCCTGGTATCCCATTCAAGTCAGCTCAGTCCCTGTGAGTTCTGCTAACCTTTTGTTTTAATGTCCACGCTCAGAACTTCAGGGGGACAAATGACAGTTTCCCCAAGTGTTGGTCTCAGTTTCAGTCAATATCAACCCAACTCACAGATGGAAGTGTGTTTTAACTGCATCTTTATGAATGCACTGAGAGTGAAATGGAGCTAAATCCACCCATAAAAGGAGAAACAATTCCAGCCAAACTGCTCATTTATGAGCTGAAAGCTTGCTCTAGCTGTGAAGTATTGACTGATTTTAAGAATACAGGCCACACTAAGTGGATGTATATTAGTCTTATAAATCAAACTCACCCATACAGAGTGAAAGAGAATGTCTAAGAATCCTCTCACACCCCTGACAGACTTCAGATTATCATCAAGAGACCTCAGGAGGGTGAAGAGAGGCAGGAGTTGACGCCTCTGTTTCAGTTTGCCCTCTCCCTCTCTCATGAAGGCGTGACGGCCAAATCTGTTCTTCCACCTGGAAAGAGCTGGTGGAAACCACATGTGATTGTGGCTCATCTCGCTCCATACTAAGGATGGAGGGATGGACGGACACACACGCCTGCATGTATTCCTGAATGATCTGGCAGCCCTCAGGACAGGTTCATGACTTCAGACAGGGTTGGGCTGGATATGAACATTTGGAAACTCATTCTTAAACTCGCCAAACTGTTCTTCTTGTTGTTTTTAGCAACAACATGGCATCTTCAGTTCAAAACTGACAAAACCCCTCCCAGTGTCTCGTCACACCACCGACTGATTCACAGAGAACATTAGCAGGGGTCATTCTTCATTATTAAATCCCGTTTGCTTGTTGGGCCTGTATGCAGGAGGTCTCCGCTAGCCAAAGCTAAGTGCACTCAAGCTGTGGCTTGTAAAATGTTGACAGAGGAAAGGTGTACATTTCAACAGCATCTACTTCCAGACCATTACACACAGTGACAAGGTTGACAGATGAAGAGAGTGAGAGAGAGAGAGCGAGCGAGAGTATGTGTGTGTGAGAGAGAGAGAGAGAGAGAGAGCGCATGAGTATGTGTGTGTGTGAGAGAGAGAGAGAGAGAGAGAGAGAGAGAGAGCGCGTGAGTATGTGTGTGTGAGAGAGAGAGAGAGAGAGAGAGAGAGAGAGAGAGAAGATGAACAGTTTTCCTACATCGGAGGCTGGAGAATAAGGGACGGAGGTCGTTCAAATGCATTAAAGGCGTAAAAGGGCTGTGAAGGTTTTGGAGGCGGAGGTGGGAGGTCGAGCCTGTGCACAGTAGTGTGTGTGAGGAGAAATCCTCTCCACCGCTGCCAGCATTAGCGGCTCGGTGCTGAGGATTCGGACACCCAGCCTCTCTGTAAGGGCTAAGGTTTTGCTAGCTTATTAACACCTACAAGGTGTTTCCATAGTTAGAAATTACACACATGGTTACACACTTATGGGGAAGGAGGCTGCACCCACCCCCCACCCCAAAAAAAGTACGAAAATTCATGAATACAATGCTGCAAACTTTAGAAACCTTGGCTCCAATCCTCAGTTTCTTACTTTGTTGGTAGAAACCTTTACTAGTCCTTCCAAAAAACAAACCAAAAAAAAAAAAAAAAGGTCAAAGCTGGGTTCTCTTGGCTCCCAGCTAACTTCCTCTACCTGCAAAGCACATCACAAATTTATGCATTTGTTCTTTGTTCAGGTTAAAATACCATTAATGTGTTGTTGAAAACACATGGGCTGCATTCAGAGGAAACGTAAAGCTGTCCGAGGTGTCGTATCTAAACATCACAGGAGGCTTCCTGTAGAAGACCCCACAGAGATCAAGAGAGGCATGCTGACCCACACCCCACTCACGAAGAGCTCCGTGTTGACGGACGCTGGCCTACAGCCAGCTTGGCTTTGGTCTCGTGCTGTTTGGGAAGTGGGCTTTATGGAGGACACGCTGATCCTAGGTCAGAGCTACAGCACAAACTGAGGAGTGTAGCTCAAAGCCATGGCCATGACCAGCATGTGTTGTGTTTAGAGTAGGTCCAGGTTTGCAAGTGTGGACATGAAGCCGCCACATTGGCAGTTTGAACTTGACAGTGTTGTTCAGTCCTTAAAAGCTGTGAAAATGGGAGCAACCAAAAGGTTTAAAGAACTTAGTTCAAGTGAAGGAACTATTGGTATCCACGAAGATCTTTGCTTTGCCTTCAGAAATCTCCCTCGTAAACAAAAACAAACCAAAAGGTGCTTTTTTACTCATCTTTTATTTTGGTACATCTCTGCCAACTCCTCTCCTTCTTCCCAGATCCTCAAGGCAGAAGACGTCAAGGCAGGTCTGCCATTTGCCATGCAGGTCTGCCCGTCAGGCAGGTCTGCCATTTGCCACATGCCCCTCATGGACCCCGTGCTCAACATCTTAACAGCTGCCAATACACAGGCAGCTAGCAGCCAAGAATCAGACGGCTGCGGGGGCTGCCATAAAGCCCCCCCCCGGCCTGACGAGAAATCTCACACCTTTCACTGGCATTAGCCATGCAACGTTCCCTTTTGATGCTCTAATTGGCCACTTTCAGGACTCAGGTACTAGCCATTAAGCGGCACATTGAGCTTGGCTACGTATGCATGTGTGTGGCATGCTGGGCAAACAACAAAAAAAAAAAACCCAAAAAAACAAAAAAAAACAAAAATGTGTCAAGTCAAATTGACAGTACACAGTGCTCTCAGCACATGGAGAAGAGGAGATTAGGTTCTTGTGAGGAACTTATGAGCACCTTAAACACCAAGCAAAGCTAACAAGGAATGCTCTAAAATGGTCCTCTAAACCTAGACATAAAGGCAAACCAAAATAATTTGCATAAAAGATAAAAAAAAACTAAACCAAAAACAAACCTAAACCCAGTACAGCATTAAAAGTCACTACTTACCACTGTGAGCGGACAGTGAAGAGGAGGAGGGTCAGTGCTTCCCAACTGACCTTGAGGAAAAGGAGACACATTTTGTCTCACATGTAAGAAAAAGTTGAAAGCGTAGCGTGCTTGCTAAAGGGAGACGGACAAATTGGCAGCACTTCATAAGGAACCTCTGGGACCTGCTAAACGGGGCCTGACGCCGTCACAGGGATTCATGCCAGCCAGGCCCAGCCAGGCCCAGCGCTGCGCTGCCCTCGGACACGGCTGGGCTACAACGGACCGTGACAATGGGCAGCACCTCATGGATAGCAACATAGCAGGAGAGAGTTCACAATTAAGCTAGCACACCGTAGAAGTGATGAAGAATCATTTCAGTAGGACATTCATTCCTTCATTTGCTGGGAAAGCAAAATTTGAATTGCAAAGCCATGCATCCAAAATGCTGTTTTTAGGATCGGGCAGATTGTTGCTTTGAGAGAAAAAAAGAAAAAAGTATCATTAGTTTAGTCAGAAATCTCCCAATCTGATGTCTATCGTGTGCAGGCTGGCATGACATTTGTTTTGAAGAGAACTTGAAGCTTAATTGTAGAGTAAGGCTATAGTGTATATAAAAAACAACACAGAATGCAGGGTAAAAGTGTTATCAAGTGTTATTTTTGGTTTGGTGACATTTTGAATGCAGCGAGTAAGAAACAGAGAAGTCATCAACCCTCTGTGGAAAAAGCCTGAGCACAGAAGAAGCCCGTCTCCAGAGAAGCGTCCAAAAGCCCTCGCTCAACCCTCTGAGAAGTTACACTCTGTACAAGCACAGCAGAGCCATACAAATAGAAAAAAAAACAGTTCATTTTTACAAAGGAGAGAAAAATACAAACATCTTCATCTGTTTACAGGTAGTTTGGTCAGACATGCGTGTTGAATGTCCATTGTATTTACACTTTTTTTCCCCTCATTTATGAACACAAGCTTTTTCCCTAGCAAAAAAAAAAGTTTTCCTCTTAATTTAGTAATCAATAAAAATGCTGGAGGCTATTTATCCATCGACTCATAGAAAACTACATAAAAAGAAAAAGTTCAGCCATTTGGAAAGGTCAACATGACCCCCTTGAAATGTGCGGCAGCAGAGGGTGGAGCACAGGCTGAAACAGGGTGGAGCACTCAGCATGAAACACGCAGCGCCTTCTAGGAGCTTCTCAGTCATGCACTCCAGCACCAGCTCTCCAAGACTCCGAACAACACTGCTCGTTCAGAAAAAAAACAAACACAAACGGATGAAATCAGCAGAAGAAAAGCCCCCAGTCTTCACTTTCCTCCCCACCCCAGACGGTGAAAACCCGTGGAAATGCCGTTTCACGACACGACGGACTCGATTAAGACGAGGGTCGCGAGGTGCACGCGCACAGCGGAGCCGTTCGGGTTTGAGTGTGACGTGGTCGTCCTTCCTGTCCCAGTGCTGGTGGCAGGACTGCATGCACTGCTACAACCCAACCACTCACAAAATGCAAATGCAGAACAGATATGAGGAGCAGAGAGAGAGAAATGGAGACAGAGCAGGAGTCCAACACAAACAGGAACAGCGTCTCTAGAAGAGCAGTCCACCAATCAAAACGCAGTGCCGGGTGCGTCTGCTGCTGATGTGGTCATGCTCCCCGCTGCCTGGAGAGGCCATACACTGACCAAGTGATGCAATTACCCAATGTGTAGATAAAAGTAAACTTTGGTGGGAAACAGTTCAGAAATCTTTTTTTTTTTTTTTTTTTTTTTTAAATTGGTAAGCGCTACAGGAAGCTGTAAACTCATGCTGCCGTTAGACGGTCGGACTGGGCAAAGTCATCAGAGATAAAGCACCAACTCACGAGCAAGAGAGCCATGCAAGAGGCTTCAGGTGGGCAAATGATATCTATCCCACACACACAGAGCATAGACACATTTATATGAAAACGTTGGTAAAAAAAAAAACAAAAAAAAAACAACAAAAAAAAAAAACGTCTATACACTGTTTTTGAAAATCTAGGTGTTTGCATGCTGACAGCTGACAATTCAGTGCAGCAGTGGGTCTGAGATTAAGCACCTTAACTGAGATGTAAAACTTTCCATTTAAGCTGCAGCAAAATTAAATGTTGTTTCCAAATATTCAGGTGGAACGGACACCACTGCACTGTTTGCGTTAAATGGACGGTCTGCAGGGGTGCCTGGAATAAACACCAGTGTAGACAGAAGAGAAAGTCTTGCTGGTTTCGGCGCCGTCACGGTCTTGCCAGGTCACCTGGCTGCGTCTTCGGGGGTGCGGGCGCTCGACTGGCACTTGCCAGCATGGCCGTGCCACGAGAAAAAACAAACAAACAAACAAACCAAAAAAAACCCAACAAGAACGTTGGGAGAGGAGAGAGCCAGATCTGGTCCCCAGTCGCTGGAGAGAACGTGTATACCGCAGCAGTGCACACACTGCAGAGAAACCGGAACATTCCGTCGCTTCAAAATAAGCAGGGGTGGGGATGGGGTTGTGTTTAGAAAGTGCCATCTGGGATAATGCTGTGCTTTCTGGTGCCCCCTAGAGGCGAGATGTCCGAGTTCAAATGTCCATGTAGTCATCCTCTTCATCGGACTCGCTGTCGAGCGAGGACTCCTGGCTGGACGTCTCTTGAACCTCAAGCGCCGGCTGGGCCAGAGTGTCCTTCTTCACATTAGCTGCTGACTGGGATGCCAGAATCACGTTCTGGAAGAGAGAGAGAAGTGTCAGAAACGCTGGGGTGTCTGTGAACGGGGAACACCTCGGAAGGCTGAGGGCTAGGGTTATCAGCTTACTTTGAGCCTCTGTTTGGTTTCCTCCGAGATGCTGCCTTTAGGTGAGAGGAGCGTGGGTGTCGGGGGCGTGACCGTGATCTCCGGCGGGAATTTGGTGGACGTGGACGGGATGAGCAGCTTGGGCATGTTGGCGGGGATTCGGGATCGGATGCGGCTGGAGTCGCCCCCCTGCTTCAACTGCTCAGAGCCTTCTGCAGGGATGGAAGACACACACACACACGCACCCTGGTCTACTACAACATGTACGTTTCCTGCATGTTCGTGGGAAAAAAACAACAACCACACACACACACACGTGCAGAGTGTTTACCTGTGCCGGTGTGTGCAGAGCTCCACTCCGGTGTGTCGTGACTCTGAGAGACAGTGGCCAACTTCATCTGCTGACACAAGTGAGACTCTTGCTGTCTGTACACCAGACCCTCTGGAGCAAAGGTCTCTCTGTCCTCTACACACACACACACACACACACACACACACACACACACACGTTGTGATATGAATATTGTACATGGCAAGAGCCCAGCAGAGTTCTTAATCATCACAGGAAAGACCTTTTCACCATTTTGACTATGAACATGTAATCAATTCATGCTTAAAAGTGTAGTTTAAACAAAGGTTAGTAGTGCTACATAGTAATACATATACTATTAACACAATAATATTAACCTTGGGACAAAGGAAGTCCACTGTATACACATTAGCCATATATTGGCCTTATAGAGGCGTGTGCACACGCACATGCACCCACGGTAGTGCGCATCATGGACATTCACAAACCGTTAATGCAATATTCTGCGCCATCTATCCATCTGTTTCCCTAGCAACCAAGTGTGGAGCACAGAACACAGCAGCCTGACATGAAGAGACTCGCACAATTGAGCACCGTCTGCACGTGTGTGTGTGTGTGTGTGTGTGTGTGTGTGTGTGTGTACGAGAAAAAGGAAAATGCGTGTTTATGAAACGCACACACACACACACACACGGGGCAAGACCTACGGCGACGTTATAATGTGCCACTTCTTCCTCAAGCGCAACCATGGCAGTGTTGTCAACTACAATTTGGTGTAATTTATTACTGTGAAATTTAGCTAATAAGCAGTAATAACCTGAACACAAGATCAGTTTGTTTGCCAGCTTTTTGCTGCTGAAATCCCAAGCCTACGCATTAAGTCAAAACAGTGTTCCAGTCTGCCCTCTACTGGTCTGTTAGAGAGTCTCTCGATAAATCCAAACCAGATCAATAAAAATGGTGTGTCCATGTCATCAAAGATGGGTTCACGTACTTCAGATAACTAGAACACCACATTTATACTTTCAAAGATATATACAAAAAAGTGCCTCATGCATACTGAAGTGTGCTTTACCTGTGTGGGGTAAGAATGCCATGCCCACTACTGGCTGAATGGAAGCCGTCCTGGGCTGCGATGGGTCCTGCTGAGCTGAGGGCTGGCCAAGGAGCTGTGTCTGTGCGCTGGGTGTGTGCGAGTGAGCTTGAGTGTGTGCGGGGAGCGAGTGTGTGTGGGCAGTGTGCGTGTGCGTGTGCGCGTGTGCAGGGAGTGTTCGCGAGGCCTTGCTTAGTCTGGCGTCGTGGTCTTGGACAGGCAGGGGGTGAATGTGGGTGTGCAGGCACGAAGACGGGAAGGACGTAGGGAAGAAGATGTCCCGCTGATCTTTGCTTAACCTGGGAGTGACGGGGGCATCGATGGAATTCTGGGAAAGAGAAGAGAAGAGGAAGTGAGGTCATTTTTCCTCTCCTACAACTGAGTGATTGTGGATGACACTTACAAAAAGTACAACAGAGGGATGAGTAACACAGAGAGAGAAAGAGAGAAAGAGAAGAGCACACAGCTGATGTGAAAAAAAGACATCACTGACCGTTCCTTCCACATGGGTCATTCAGGACCTCTCACAATCTAAACTCACACAGAACTTCAACCTCTGCTCACCCCTAAACCTTGACCTGGGGCTAACCTGGAGCAGGAAAAGCATCGCCCATACAGAACCTGTGCGACGCAGGCTATTAGCTTTAAACCTACCCGGGTCAACAACTTTGAAGGCACCCCCGACTGTTATAGGGAAACAAAGAGAAGTCCAGTCAACGCGCGAGCTTTCCACTCAACATGACCAATCGGTTTGCGTCTTGAGGCCTACCTGGACGAGTGTCCTCTCCTGCGTCCTGCGTATCACTCTGTCCTCAAGATCAACAAACACAGCGCATGAACAAATCACAATTAGGGTCCTGAGGTTCTGAGGGAGCGAGCGTGTGTGTGTGTGTGTGTGTATGTGTGTGTTTGTGTGAGTGAGAGAGAGAGAGAGATAAAAAGAGAGGAGTGCGCATGTGAGTATGCGCGCGTGCGTGTATGTGTGTCTTAGTTTAGAGAACCACTCAGGGACACACTCGGAGCTCCACAAACAAATCCCATAACAACAGGATCGGCCGTTGCCGAGGCAACCTGGCCGAACACAGCCAATAGCCGATCAAACGACCACGCAATCCACCTCCCCCCCCCCACCTGTCCGAGTTTTGCTCTCTGGCCAGAGAGAACGGCGCTGCTGGTCTCCGCTTCGGGAGAGACAAGAGAAAAATAGCACGAGAACAGGCTCGGATAAGCCGGAGCAGGGATGGAGGGAAGAGGGGTTTGGAGCCTAGCAGAGGCAAACCGCCTGAACACAGTGTTCAGTGTTCGGCTTTAATTAGGGCCAGTCCGGACTGGACACCAGCAGCTCAGACTCCAAGTTACCAGTTCCACAGATTTAACCGACAGGCTGCTCCTATGGAGGAGCTGGAGGATGGATGCATTCAACACACACACAGCCTCTCTGAAGGGTAAGGGTTATGCAACCACTGT
This sequence comes from Electrophorus electricus, assembly GCF_041902795.1. Taxonomy (NCBI): domain Eukaryota; kingdom Metazoa; phylum Chordata; class Actinopteri; order Gymnotiformes; family Gymnotidae; genus Electrophorus; species Electrophorus electricus. The sequence continues at coordinate 2,642,033 of NC_137516.1, read as the reverse complement.
TATCTACTTACCTTCTGCCACTAGGGGGCTAGGGAGGTACACTCAGCAGATTTGATCACAGTGCCTGGTCTTATTAGAGACCACAGTTTATAAAAGAAACAACAAACCAAGAAGAAAACAAATCACCACAGTTAAGACAGGAGGCAGTAAGAAGTTTAGTGAAGGACGGCACTGGAGAGTCAGAGGTATGATGAGATATGCCATGAGCTCAATAACAGCTCAGGTAGAAAGTGCTGAAGCATACAAACAGCAGAAACAGTGTGTTTGTGTTAACAGATACATTAGCATGTTACACACTGCCCTACACCACACAAACAGAGAGGGTGGGGGGTTTCCTGTGTACAGAAGTGAGTCAGAGGTGAATACTTGGTCATTTTTATCTTAAATCCTCTAAACTTTCTCCCCTGTACTCCGCCCATCACGTCTCCCTCTCCTAAACACAAGCGCCGATTCGAGCACGAACGTGTCCGGCTTGGTGAACGCACACACAAACACAGCCTCCTCCGCTCCATGTGCCCTCCGCTGGGCCGTGTCCTCCCACATCCGGCCAGCCCATCTGGAATTCAGCGGACGCGATGGAGGCGGGGTCACCATCAGGCCCCGCCCTACTCGCAGGCGGCGCATCACGGAGCACTAGAAACGTCATGCCATCGCCGCTCTCCAGCAATTATGGAAACGAGGACTTGAAAAAGGCTTAGAGGGGGCGGGCTCCATATGCGAAACGACGCGATGATTATGTTTACGGGGGAGGAAGAGACATGAGGATTAATTATATTGCCCAGATGCCAAAAGCGCGAATCACAGCAAAGTTGGGGTCAGTTCAATTTCTTCTGCATGGCTGGTGGAAATAAAAAGGAGAAGTGATGACATTTGAAATGTGTTTCTTGAACGAGGAGAATGTAAGGTTGCTTTTACCCTAAAGACAGGGGCAGGGCTTACGACCCAAACGAGGAGGTTACTGAGACACGTAAAATACAGCACAAGCATTCTTGTACACATGAACAAAACCAAAAAAGGTTTTCATGAACAGCTGTATGCAAGCTGTGCAAATAATGATGCATCATATTAGTCACGTCATCTGAAATAACTACGTTCATGCCACTGAAATAGCCGATAATCACCAACTTGCACAACAGTGAAATTATATGACATCACGGCATCTGTCTATGGGTCAGCATTACCAGTACGGGCCTAATACTGGTGCCAACAACAGTACAGTGTCATATACAACACACACACACACACACACACACACACACAATTATAGTGTCACGATGCAGTAGATATCAAAACAACAAATAAAAGGCCAAGCAGGATAGAATCTGGATTCGGCACGGAAACAGGTGATGAGGCTGCATCGAAACACACACACAAACACACAAAATCTGGAAATGAACTGAATCCCTCCTTCACCGCTGGATGGAGAAACAATACGACTAATTTTGACTGTTGATGCCAAAACTGGAGCTCAGTTCAAAGGCAATGTCAGTTTGATTTTGGACCATAAATAAAGTACATACATGCACAGACTGAGGGTCTCCGCCAGTGTGCGTGTGAGAGAGAGAGAGAGAGAGAGAGAGAGAGAGAGAGAGAGAGAGAGAACGTGGGCACTACACAGCATTCGCTTCGTTACCGTACAGCTGGTCTGCAAAATGCACCAGAGCCCTGCATCTGTACACGCTTTGTTAAAGGAAAGCAAGCCAAACTTTAGCTGTCTCATCACTGGCTTCACAACTGTTTGAATATACTGATTTAAAAAATTGATTAAAAAGGTAAACTGCAATAAAATATTGTCTTTACTATTATTAAGAAAGCAGTAAAAACTGGGACGTCAGCACCTAATAAGACTGACCTCTGGAGTGTTTGTTCTTTTTCTGAGCCCTTGAGGTCATGCAAAGATGCAGTCAGTGTGTGCGCGAGAGGGTGCGAGGGTCCGCGGGTGTGTGAGGAGAGTGGGGGGGGGTTTGAGGGACAGCTGGAGAGTTAACCTACTGAGGGCTCCCCAGAACCCGCCCTCGGCTACTGCACCCTAACGAAGCACTAATCAAGAGAGAACCAAGGCAAGGAGAGAGAGAGAGAGAGAGAGAGAGAGTAAATGTAAGGAATATTGGAGGAGAGAAAGAATGAACCACCAAATGAAAAAGGAACAAGACCGCAACATGAGGCAAACCGAGAAAGAAAGGAAGAAAAAGAAAAATCAAGAAAGCAAGCATGTAACAGCACAACTGCTGAACTGAAGGTTTGTTTAATTCCAACAGTGTGTTTAACAGTCAACAAAAACGGCCCTACGCAAAGAGAACTGCTGCAGAAACGTTTGTTGCCATTTACAGCACGTGTTGAGCTGAGCTCCCCTGGCCACGTATGGCCGGACGACCTCGTCACGTCCAACGGTCCTGTAAAAGGTGACTGGTGTGTGTGAACAGTAAGGTACAACACAGCTCTCTGTCAGCCTGCCCACACAGAGCCTGGTTTTTCCTCACCTGACGTTTACAGCATTCATTACATGCATTACGCTCTTTAATGCCTAGCGGGCCCAACTTGAAACATTATGGCTTCGAAATCTTTTAATCTGTCATCTTCTTCAGTCTCACAAACTCTCTTTTCAAAGGAAGGTGTAATTCAGAGAGATGCAGAATGACACGATGGAATTTAGGAAACTCAGAAAGCTTTAAAACAGTGGCCCAGAAAGGGCCTTTGGGTTCTCCAAGACATCACAACCTTTCAGAACAAGCTCTTACACACATGCGTTCATACACACTCCCTCCTTATATGCACGCGCGTGTGTGTTACCTGTCTTTGTGCTGATGTCGCCGTTTGAATCTGGCAGAACTTCACTGCCTGGTCCAACGCAACGTCCTCGTCCACCTGCAGGGGGAGGAAGAGAGTGCAGAGTCAGTAGATAGCCTTGCATCCGGGTCCGTCCCCTGACCCTCGCGTCCCTGGCCAGGGAGCGTCTGTGGACCAGCCCAGTCTTGGAGCACAAACACAACAGGCCCTTCCCTGCAGGTAGGAGAAACCTTGAGAATAAAACCACTGCCCAATACGGAGGCCCAAATTCAACCAGTCATAGAGTGGGGAAAAAGAGAAAAAAAAAACTGCAGAACAGCAGCTCTTGGCAATCAGGTGAACATCTGGGTGAGCAGCTGGAAGGCCTCTTACTGTAACAAAGCACCGCAAGCACTTATGTAGAAGTGAAGTGAACATCTTCACACCAACAGGGCCAGAGGTCTCCACTGGTTAAAGCTTGGCTGGCTACTGAGCGAGCATGCGAGCGTGCACACACACGCACGCACGCACGCACGCACGCACGCACACGCGCTCAGAAAAGGCAGCTAGCCCATCTGGGACAGAAGTAAAGTAACTATCATCTATAAAAGTTTGGTCTTTGGGACGTTCAGTCAAAAACAAAGCACATATTTATGACAGCTGGAAAAATACAACATCTCAGTCGTGTACAATATCATCATAAATTGTAGACAGCAGACTGGATTTCCCCAAACACAGGTTGCAGGGTCCAGTGACCTAAAAAGACCCCTTATTGGAGCTCCCGTGACCATGGAAACAAAGAGTGGGCTGTGATTGGGTGTCCCTGGTGTCTGTTTTATATCAGCTCCTGAGAGAGTGCTGCTCTCTCTTTTAACAGTGTGTGGGAGGAAGAGAGAGAGAGTGAGAGAAAAAAATACACAAAACAAATGCAAACACGTTAACGCATGTGCCTGCACCCTCAGTAGTACTCTGGCTATAATAGACCTAATGCCTCTGACTAAGCTAGAAAGGGTAATAGGAAAATTAGCAAGGGAGAGATGGCAGGGAACGCTAAAACACAGGGTATGCAGATGAACCCGAGGGGAGGGAGGAAGAGCTCTTAAGTTAAGAAGCTTGTACATTTCCCCACTGTCTCAGGTGAGCCTGTTGCTGGTGCTCACAGACCAGCCTGGGGGGAGGGGGGCATGCCCATGAGTTAGGGATGGGAGTGTTTGTTTTGTAAAAATGATGGGGTCTATTGTTTTTTAGCGCAGGGTTAGTGTGTACACACACACACACACACACACACACACACACACACACACACGTTTATGTTTGTTGACAGGTCCTGTCAGTTAAGTATGTGATCACTGAGGTGTGCCAAAAACATGCAGTAAAGCCACTCACTCCTCAATAAAAGGTCTACTGACTGACTTACACACACCCCTTAAAAGATTCTCAAAAAACAATGCATGTTAACAAAAACAGAAAACATTTGCCACAACTGAGCAAGACATGTTTCACTCACTGCTTAATAAACTGACAATAAAAATGATTTATGAGTTAGTCAATCCTGCAGCTCTCTCCTACCAGACAAATTGAAAATACAACAAAGCTACACCTGCATAACCTGACACCAGAAAAAGATCTGGAGTTAGCGTTGCAACACTGTCATAGTTTAAATATATACACACATTAGCTAAGTGAAAAGCAAAATTGAAGAATGTTTAATTCAATAAGTCTTCATCACTGCACAAGTGACTGACATCTGGCGATGTGCGTTATGTTCCCGCTCTCTTTCTGACACACACACACACACACACACACACACACACACACACACAGAGAGTGTAAAACAATGACATTGGTGCATCAGCTACAGTACACAGGCCACCATATAGACCGTGTGGTGTGTTAGAACGAAGACAGAAGGACAGACAGACGGGCAGAAATCCGCAGCAGATATAATTATACAGTCAGGGGAACTAAGAGGTGAGTCAGTGCGAGTGAGGTAGGGACTGATAATGGACAGGGAGAGTATCGAGCACGTGTGTGTGTGTGTGTGTGTCCTGCCATTATCCTCTCAATCTAATAACATGACCTTAACGGAAACATCAGCTGTTTGTTTTTTTTCCCTTTAGGGTCATTAAAAAGGCAGCGTGTGAAAGTAAACGTGCATGATGGGTAGAAACATCAGCAGGCGCGTCTCATTATCCCTTAACTAGATTACGCTAAATAAACCAAAGAACGGGAATCACTGAGTTTACTCTCAACAGCTGCACACCCGCACTGCACATGCGTCCAATCCCACATGTTCTTCGGTTTCATTTGGTTTTGGAAGGTTTGGAGGTTGAGCCCTAGCAGACGTCAAACGTATGGTCTGTTCAGGCACAAGATTTCAGTAACACAGAGAAATGACAATGAACTTTCACTGGACTCCAGCAATAATATAAACCACTCATTCCCAGGGCTTAAATTCTCCATTTTGTCCTAATATAATACTGCAGAAACACATTATGCACATATTACGCACAACCAAGAAAAGAAAAAAATTTAAAATAAATTGCAAACTATTACAAAGCTTAGACAGTCCATTTAAAGCAATCTACAGAAAACTGTTTACAATTACTGGGCTTAGATTTGTATTTCCATCTGCCCACCATTACTTGAAGCAGAGACAGACGATGTTTGTACCGTTAGCGTACGGAAGATGCCATTTACCGCATGAACCTGACATTTCTGAGCACACACAGGTGGAAGAGAACACCAACCGCCAGCGCTGTTAGACATTCAGAAAATGGAAGTGTTGTGTTCCTAAGCCTATTCACTTCACAACACAGGACAGCCAGCTTTCACCAGCTTTCATTAACGAGCTCTCCAAGCAAACTTGACCACTTCACACGAAGTCTCTTTTGCCCAAGTTTACTATCATTTTTAGTCTCATTATACATTTTAATTTTTAAAGCTAAATTTTTGTTTAACACACTGATATCAGAGAGTGAGAGTGAGGGCTAACAGACAGAAGCAGACCTGGATGAGAGTGTGTGAGAGGGTTTACAGACAGAAATCACAGGAATGACAGCATGGTGGGAGTGCAAGCGTATGGCAAAACTGTTTTTAATTGTTGTCTGTTCTGTTTTTTTAAACACATTTGCACACGCCCACTCACCTGCTTGATCAGCATGTACGTCTCTGACATGATCTTCTCGATGCGCCCCAGGTCATAGGTCATCACCTTTTGACCCTGCTGCCACACTCTGTAGGCATCCAACAGGAGCGTCTTGCCCGACTCCACATCTTCCAGCAATTTCCTCTTTCTGTTGGGCCGCCGAAGGAGTGTGGACTCCGTGGGGCCGGCCTGTCCAGCGGGGCCGCCCATCGGGGGCGGAACAGACACTGCATGCGCCCCTTTAGCCCCGCCTACCTGAACCTGCGTCAGCTGCTGCTTGGAGCTGATGCTCAGATCCTCCAGTGACAGTTCTGGAGTGCGGCTGCTCTCAGGGGCTCGATCCACCACCTCCTCACCTGTCCGGGGGCCATTCTGCTCTTGCAGAGTGCCCTCGGACTCCATTTGCAGGTCTCTAGGTTTCAGGGCGCCCATCCATGCCCCGGGGCCGAGGTCCATAGGCTCGCACAAGCCCAAAGTGCCTTCCCTGGGATGCGAGGGTGCGGCAGGGGCGTGGAGGCCTGGTTCAAGCAAGGCGCGGGAGGTGTCCGGGGACAGCATGTCCACGCAGGGTGCCGAGGCTGAGTCTGACAGACCTGGCTTGGGTTGCTGGGGTTGGGAACATTTGGGGCCCTCCGTGGCTGGGGGCCGGTTGGGCATGTCGGAAGTGGTCATTTCACCCAAGGAGGAAGTGGAAGGCTGAGGAGAAGGATCCGACGCCTGAGGGACGTCGGAAAAAAAAAAGAGAGAGAGTAATATTCTACACAGTGCTGAACTTGCTTAATTTCGCTCAGCTGGATAAACCAGTCATTAAGAATCAGCAGTCAGAACTCCCAGTGGCAGTACAGAGAGAGAGAGGGGCAGACAGACACGCACATGTGAGAGTACGCAGGAGAGAGCGAGAGCAGAGATGTGCTCTTACCGCCGTGAGCTTCTCCAGATTGTCTTCCAGCACTTTCACAGTGAAGAAAAAGGCGCGCTTGGCCAAAACCTGTCGGTCCACATCGCGCAAATATTTCCTACAGAACAACAATCCATCCAGAGAGAGCAAAGAATTCACACACGAGCCCCTTCCGAAACGACACAGCCAAAAAGACTAAGAACTACAGAAAGAAACGGGGGCAAAAAAGGAAATGTACAGCAGAACGTGATCTACTTGAGTTAAGAACTTGGGTCCAAAAATGATTGTTTTAATCCCCCCTCCCCAAAGAAACATACAGTAATGGAGGTGAAGGAAAAGGCCCCTCTTACTTTCCCTGGTCGGGGGTTCTTTGGAGCATGAGGGAGATTTTAAGTAGCGTGTCGTGGTCCCTTAACTGAGACAGGACATCCAGCAGCAGTACGATGGATCTGTTCATGTGAGACGCGAAACTGCCCGGTCGATCGATCTCATCCACCGGAATGCGCCAGATGCCCTGTGAAAAAAACAACAACAAACAGAGCGCCGGTGTTGAGGAGCACCGCCCAGGCCCTGGCTTCCCTATCGCTTCACAGATCGAGACAGCACTAATCGGCCCGCCCACGCCAGCAACACCCCGCCCACGCCAGCAACGCCCCGCCCACGCCAGCAACGCCCCGCCCACGCCAGCAACGCCCCGCCCCCTCTCCAGCCCGCACCGCGGTTAAAGAGGAAGCGCGGCTGCCATCAGAAACTGGTACTGTGTCTGCGAGCCGCTGAAACAGAGGGGCTCGTTGGGTTGTCACAAAACAGAGAGACAGAGAGAGAGAGAGAAGGGACAGAGAGAGAGAGAGAAGAGTTCAGGCATAATATTATTGTCATAAGGCCATCTGTTCCTGGCTGGCCAGGACTGGCTTTTGATGTGCTGGGCTCTGGCCCTGTAGAAGGAGTGAGAGAGGAGCAGCAGCAGTCTGCCCAGACATATTTCCTCCATCTCTCTCCCCATCCCTCCATGTACGTCCCCGCACACTCCTCTGTCTGGGTCTCTCGCTCTCTCTCTCTCGGCGGGGAGCCAGCGTCCTCCTGTTAAGGAGGACCCTTCCCAGAGCAAAGACCCTCGGCCAATCAGGACGCAGCACGGCAAGCCTTCGGTCTGTCGCCGAGCGAACCGCGGCGATTTCTCTCCTAACAGATGGCAGGAACCCGTGTTTGGACACCGGGACATTCCAGACTGCTGCAGGTAACAGAGGGAGTGGGGGACCACTCCACTCCGCCTGCATCAGGAAGCTATTAAAGATGGAGAGGGGCAGGAAGGAAAAAGGAGGAAGTAGAGAGTGGAACTTCTCTCTCTCTCATCTCATTCATCTATTCATCAGCATCTTAAGTGGAGGGTAGGAGAAGAGATAGATAGGAAGTGGACGTGAAGTAATTACTGGACCTCGTATGCTGCACAGTCACCTGCATGTACTGCTCTTGCTTCAGACTGTGAATAGAACACGCAGAAACAGACTCCACACGCGCAAACTGTGCACATACACGTACAAACAGAGGTTACACATATGAACGCAGGCACGCGAGGACTTCTGCTGTTTTCCCCATGCCAAGTTCCCCTGTGTGTGCAGAGATAAAGATCATGGTTGAGTGTGCTTTCAGAGAGAGAGAGAGAGAGAGAGAGAGAGTGAGTGTGAAACAGAAGGGGGTATGTACTGGCAGATAGGCAGATGTAATGTTACTGGCTCCATCTCAAGCACGGATCTCTCAAACCACTGAGCTACAATCCAAACAGAGTGGTTGCAGCCAACTCTCTAACTCTCTCTCTCTCTCTCTCTCTCTCTGTCTCTCTCACACACACACGTTCCAGTGGCCCTGATTACTGTTAATACAACTGCTGCTTGTTGAGGAAAGTCTGTCTTGCTACCTGTGGACTGCTCATTATAAATAAAACTGTTACATAACAGCTCATCCACACAGAAAACCATTTAATGCCGTTTCATCTTTAATTTAAAGTGATGTGTGTGTGTGTGTGTGTGGTGGTGGGGGGGGGGGTTGGCAGAACAACACTAGAGGAAAGTGCTAGATTTAGGTCTCAGCTGTGTGTGAGCGTGCTGGTTTGATTTCGTTTGCAGCAACTTGGGGGTGTGTGTGCGCGCATGTGAGGGGCAGGGAAACAGTTTTTTTCCGACCACACTAGAGAGGTTACCGTAGCGACGTGCTTTCACAGCTGTGCAGCTGGTTAGGGTTGCCAGCTCCTCCAACCTCCAAAATCATCCTCTCAGGCACCAAGGAGGCCGAGAGCAACCCAGCCGCCCAAGCGAAGAGGCGTGGGCGGGACAGAGCCGGGCTCTGACAGTCCAAGATCCCAGCGGACAGCCCCCCTAAACACGAGGAGGACAGCCCGTGGCTACCCGTCTGTGGTAGCCCGTGGTGAGTCAAAGAAGCCTGATTTGAGCGTCATCAACACAGACGGCTATGGAGACCAAACTTTCACGTCCACATCGATCAGTGCAGGTCAGCTCCAGTGCCTCTGGTGGAGGGCAGACGTTGAGCCCCGAACTTTAATCCATCACCTTCTCAAACTTCACTCTGCTCATTTCCTCTGTGCTCATTAAAAATCCTCCTGCGCATTTTTAAAGCCCCTAAGTGACATGAAGGGACAGTGTGTTGAGTGCAGTCCCCTCCTGTGATCTGGATCCAGCGGCCTTTAACAAAACGCCAAATGCTACCTTGCGTTACACACAGAAAAACAAAAGAAGCCTCTTTCATTCCATGCACCTAAAATGTTAAAAGATCTCTCACCCACAGAAGCCAGTCTAAATGTGGGAATGCTCACATGACCTTAGTATGCAGCAGAGTATGTAAGACGAGTGAGTGAAGACACTTAGAGTTTTACAGGTGACGAGCAAAACTACTTTGTACAAGACGGGAAAGACGTAACCAGGGACGACTTTGCAGAGAGGGGCTAATGTTATGAGTAAGAAACCTAGCAGCAGAACTGTGCACAAACCTTGTTGCGGCCAGGCCTTCACAAACATACGCAAACAAACAAACAAACAAAAACAAAGCCAGCCTCCCCTCAAATACATCCCAGTTGTACTGCAACGGACAGAGTGGCGGGGAACAGTCTGGCAGGCCGAGCAGTCACGTCTGGGGGAACCGCCGGGATGATCGATACAAGCAGAGCTGAAGAGCCCGGTCGCAATAAATTACAAACTCACTTCAAACGTACTCTCAGAAGTCCCCTCCTTAAGCCCAGTGAACTGAAACAGTGTGAGAGCTGCCCTTGTTGAGCAGGTCAGAAATCAGCGATCAGCATCGGGAGTGTGTGTACTTGAGAGGAAATGCCACTCTCCATTATATTCCCGCAACGCTGCACTTGTGCGTTTAAGGTACTCGAAAGGAGCGTCGGTCTATTCTAGGGAGGAACGACCTGGTCCTTCAGTTCCGGGGAGACGCTCCGCTCTGCAGGCCGGGCAGAGGAGTGCGGGAGTGGGGGTGATGGAGGGAGGTGGAGGAGGAGCAGGCTTTTCTAACTCATGCGAGTTCCTGACTTTCACTCCATTTGTGGTCATCGTAGCTGCCCTTGCCTCGAAAACGCAGAGCATGGCAGTTAGCTACACACACACACACACACACTTTCCCCCCCGGCACTTTTCCTCCTCTCTCACACATTCTTTCTTGTTGCTTCACATCAACACGTACGCCCCTCTCTCTTTTGACCTCATTAACTCCCCCCCCCCCCCCCGGCTAACCCCACGTTCGGCGGAGCAACACAGGAAGAATTCCTTTCACATTAACGTGCAGCCAATGCATCCCCCCATGTAAGGAGGAGCACCAGGAGGCCAGAGTGAAGGAGAAGGCACTCACCATCACCGAGGAGAGACTGCTGAACCACCGGGCCGGGGGGAGGAATCGCACTCTCGCGCCAACTCTCGCGCCCAAGCTCGCCCCGTGTCTCTGAGCCGCTCTAACTGATCCCCGGCTCACGGGAGGCGCATACAGCACGCACAAGGAGGGGGCTCAGAGAGGAGGAAGAGGAGGAGAGGAAGAGAAGAAGGGATCGCCAAAACAGTGCGCCTCAAACAGACACGCGCGCTCTCCTCGAAGCAGTCCTGCCATCACAAAACAGCACGCCCACGCGCTCCCTCTCCCTCTCTCTCTCTCTCTCACTCGCTTTCTGCTCTGATCCCAGCCTTCTCGTGCCTTTTCTCTCTCTCTCTCTCTCTCTCTCCTCCCACATTCTTTCTCTCCTTCTCTGTACACAAGCTGAGAGCCGGCCTCCTTTGAAAGCAGCAGCCAATCAAACAGGAGAGGAGATTCTTCGGCGCCACGGTGTCCGCCCACACACAACATACACACACACAGAGAGAGAGAGAGAGAGAAAATAAGCAAAGGGGAAAGACAGTTTGGGTGTGGGAGAGTTAGAGGGTGTGTGTTTGTGAGAGAGAGAGAGAGTGTGACAGTGCTTGCATTTCCCCTTGCTCACCTCTTGTGGTTCTACCCTGCTCATGATGCATGTGTGCGAGTGCACACACACACACGGCTTCCCCATTTCATGTTGTTAACAGGAAAAACAACAAAGTGAAAATGTGCTGACTAAGGAGCCATCATGAGTAAATAGAGGCTTGGCTATTTTATACCTACAACTCCACAAAATGTACTTAATACACATTACCTGAGAAAACACATTAAAAAACTATTATGCTATACATTGAAATAAGATGTTTTAAGTGATACATCCTTATTGTACACACACACACACACACACACAAACAATCTCATAACACAGACCTGCTGGTTTCTGTGTCCCCTACAGCCGTGCCTGGTGTGATATGCACTCATGCTGGTGCACAGGTGTATGGACCCCGCACAAAGCTCAAGAGGAACGCCATGACCTTAAGAGCAGGGCTAAATGACCCTGCATTAGACATGCGCAGCCCGGCAGGCAACCCAGGACACCAGCACCTGACCACCAGACACACTTCTGTTTGTTTTTGTTTTGTTTTTCTTCTAAGGCACCGAGGGACTACAGACTACTAATATTAGGAGCTGGTGTATTGCTGTACCAGAAAAGTGGAAATTTCACAAATTCTGTTAACAGTTAAACCGGCCAGCTAAAAATGTGCCAAAGTGCGTCTGGTGAAGAGCGCATCCATGGCACAGAGACGCGGCGGGGGCAGACATGGCTTGGGAAACCAGTCCGACCCGTCTCCCTGCAGGGGTGTGCCACTCCAGCCGTGGCAGTCCCAGTTCTGCCAAAACAGGCCTTCAGTGCAAGGTGGGCAGAGGCATGTGTGAGCGCACAAGGGAAAAAAAAACAAATACAAAAAAGCACACACGTGCACGTTTGTATGCATGCACATCTCAGTCCAGAGAGTGCTGAACTAGGACAGCCCCATATTGTCCACGCAGCACAGTGTGCGTGTGTGTCAGTCAGTCAGTGAGAGAGACTGACCGTTTAATCAGAAGCACAAAGTCAGCCACCCACTCGTGCGAGGGATGAACCAAAAACTCACACTGAGCTCTAAACCAACAGCAGTCTACAACCTCAGTCCCCAACACAAGGTTTCCTGCTCCCACAGCACAGGGAGCGACACTTCTGGTCAGTGGAGGTGGAGATGTGGTTGGGGCGATCTGGGGAACTGCGACAGGTGGACCTAGAGGGTGGCAGAAGCCCTGCATGTGTCCAGGCCACTGATACCACGGATAACTGCTTGTGCCAAGTTTCTCACACACACACACACACACATCCCATAACACACACAGATTTTGTAAAGCACAAAGGTTATGTCCTCATTAAAAGTACGGCTTGCGACCTGAGTGCCAAAAAGCTGCTTGCACACACAGACAAAATAAACAAACAAACACACACAGTAGTGCCATCTGTCAGCGTCATGGCATGGGGTGAGGTCTGTATATCTGGCCAATTTTTCAGCAAGGAAGAGACTTTCAATAACCCAACCTGTGTGTGTATGCGCACGCGTGCATGTCAGACGTGTATTATACTGTAAAAGATCAAATGATCCCATGAGAACCTAAATAACACAATGCAGGGATCAGTCTGACTATACCCACAACACACACGCATGTGCACACACATTCCAATCAAACTTTCCGACGATGAGCTGTGGCCCTTAGTTCACATAAAGAACAACCCACCAGTGAGTTGTTTCACTGTTGTTAGCGTCTTGATCTCATAACTAAATACCAGAAAACTGTTCTCCAAACTTTCTGGCTGTGTTGTACACATGAAATCATGACGTGAAAACTGAGGTAAGACTGATGTGTGTATGCATGTATGTTTGACTTACGTTGAACAAATTGGTCTTGTTCCTCTCGCAGAAAAGTCCTTGTGCTGGCATGTGCTTCAGCTGTTGCCATGGGACACTGCTCCCTAGCAACACATCTCTTGCCCACTGCAGGTTCTACGGAGACATTAAATGTATTCAGTTAGTTGTGTGTGTGTGTGTGTGTGTGTGTGCGCGTACAGACACAATTATTTATCTATGAGTGTTACTGCAGTTTGCTCAACCCCCCCCACAGAAAGTCTGAGTCCTAGGTATTCAAACTGGCCCACAAGCATCCAGTGTCTCTACTGCTACTGTCACGTCCCTGCACACTTCATATCAACCAGGAAAAAAACAAACAAACAAACAAACAAAAAAAAACACAACTCACTTTTGCACCAGTAACTCAGCCCCTGCCCCCACTATAGCATGGCAACTGCCCACGCAAACACACACACACCCGAGTGTGCACACACAGTCCGTGGTTCACGCTGCACCACTGAGGAAGCCATGTTAGGCAAATTTGTGGCGAGTGTCTTGCACGACTGCGGCATAAATACACAATAAGCCATTTAATCCAATAACCGACTTGATGGCAAATTTGTACAAAGCCTCATTAGCCACACTAGACCAAACAAACTCAAGGGATGAATTCATATCTTTTCAGGATCTGCCGAAGAGGTTGGGGGACAGGTGGGGGCCAGCAACTCAGAACATGGTGTGATTGCCTGAGAGAAGAGGAGAAGAGAATGATGGGACAAAGCTTGCCTCTGCATTTGTAGGCATCACGACTCTCAACCTCCACCAGCTCAGGGAACCAAACACGCAGAAAACACCTTTAGGGGAGTGGTAATACATACACCTCCTTCATTAGGATGGGCTCTTTATTGGAAATGGAGGTGTAGATATGAGACTGTACCCCATGTAGTGCCAAGCGGGACCGGCATTAGCCACCCTGTAATTCTTCTGACCACACTCAACCCAGCAGCAAGACGTACACTCATACCAATGCAACAGCCGCTGTAGGGGTGCGGTAGTCAGAAAATGACCGGTGATGAGGCAGAGGGTCGATACTAAATTGTGAATAATTAAAGATTTTACACCTAAAAAATGCAGCAGCCAACATCACTAGTTTCAGGATGAATTATGTTTTTTTTTTTTTTTAAGTTCAGTTCATGAACGGGAAAGGTTGACTAATTCTATTTTCTAAATGAAAACCAGAAACTGAGCTTAAATTAAATGCTGAAACTAAATATTTTTGGTCCATAGAGTTTCAGGGAAAAAAAGAAAGGCTTTAACAGTTTGGCAGGAAGCAGCACTATGTCGATAGAAAAACCACAACTGTAGGCAGAGACCTGACGCGTCAATATTCTGTGTCGTCCCCCACCGAGCCAAGACTGAGCTGTGCATATTCACAGAAACACATCTTTCTCCCTCACACACATATATATCCACACCTTGCAGAAACACACCCCACGCGCACAGCACAGTGAGCCCGTAAATCAAGGCCTCTGGCTAAATCGGCAGGTCACGGCCCGGGATTAAAAGCCCTCTGTGAGAGCAGGAAAGTGAGCATGCTGCTCTCGCTAACCGCACATGCAAAGCACGAGCCGGGGGAATCCCCACAGCTCCGGCTCAACAAGGCCGGGCTGTGTGCGCATCCCCTGCTGCTGCTCGCAGCACCTCCCCGAGGACAGGATGGAGCGCTGCTTGCCCGGGCTAGAGATTGGCATCGGATGCCCAGAGGCCGCGCCCAGCAGGGGCAAGCATTCGATCGTGTCCCTCTGTCTTCATGTTACCAACCCATGCAAGGGTGCCAGCACCAGCGGGCACATGTACACAGAAACACACACGCATGCACCTTTACATGCATACATAAAGGAACATGCACATGCACAAACACACACGGGCACATTTACACGAACACAGCAAATTGCTGTAACTTGCCCCATCGTGCATCTCAAGAGCATGCAATGATATACATCATAGTGCACTGTGTAATAAAAATTGTTTGGAACACAAATGAGTATGCGTTTGCTGTAATACTGTAATACTGAGAGAGTGTGTGTAATTTACACATAGACTTGTAAACACAACAAACTATTGTTACCTTGCATGTCTCTGTTGGACATTCTAAACTTCATCTTCTAAGACAGTGTGTGTGTGTGAGATGTGTACGCACCTGTCACCTTGTGTACTGCTGTAGGTATAGTGGTGTACCAGATGGTACCGGCTATACTCACACTGTCTTTTTGGGTTTGTGTGCCTCACTTTGTGCGTCTTCCTGTAGGTGTGAAGGTTGGCAACACGAGACAAGCTCTGTCACACTCTGTGTGTGTGTGTGTGTGTGTGTGTGTGTGTGTGTGTGTGCGCGTGCGCTTGGTGTATCTTACTGAAGGTGTAAAAGTGGGCCAGTCAGTAGAGGCACTGGCAGCAGTCTGCATAGATTACTGTACATGTGTGTGTGTGTATTTTATATATGTATGTATGTATGCATGCATGCATGTATGTGTGCGCGCATAGTGTCTTGTATATGGACCATCATTACAGGTTCTTGTAACAGTCGTGGGTGGGTGGGTGTGTAAAATTCAGCCCTTAAATTCGTTGAACATACCCTGGCTAACGAGATTTCAAACAAGTATGTATATGGCTGTGTGTGTGTTTGTGTGTCCTGCTGTAGTATAGGTGAGCTAGTCAGATCTTTTAACACTTGTTGTGTGTGTGTGTGTGTGTGTCTGTCCATTTAACACTCACCTAGTGTGTCCTGCTATAGGAGAGTCAGTTGGCACAGAGCATTTGGGTGTGTGTGTGTGTGTGAGTGTGTGTGTATGTATGTGTGTGTATGTGTGAGTGTGTGTGTGTGAGTGTGTGTGTGTGTGAGTGTGTATGTATGTGTGTGTGTGTGTGTATGTATGTGTGTGAGTGTGTGTGTGTGTATGTGCGTGTGTGTAAGTGTGTGTGCGCGTGAGTGTGTGTGTGTGTGTGTGCGTGCGTGTGTGCGTGCGTGCAAGTGTGTGTGCGCGTGAGTGTGTGTGTGTGTGTGCGTGCGTGTGCGTGTGTGCGTGCGTGCGTGTATGTGTGAGTGTGTATGTGTGTGTATGTATGTGTGTGTGAGTGTGTGTGTATGTGTGTGTGTGTGAGTGTGTGAGTATGTGTGTGTGTGTGTGTGTGTATGTGTGTGTGTGTGTGTGTGTGTGTGTGTATGTATGTGTGTGTGTGCGCGTGCGTGCGTGCGTGTGTGTGTGCGTGCGCGCACATCTCACCCTGTGTGTCTTGCTGTAGAAGTACAGGTGTGCCAGTCGATACAGGCTCTTGTAGTGCTGTGGGAAGCGGCTGAGGCAGAGGAACAGGGCTCTCACACACATGTCCACCAGCATCCTGCGCTGCTCCACCCGGCCAGCCGGCAGGCACCTGGGCACCTCCATCACCTCCAGCGGGGCAGGGGGCTCCGGCCGACGCTTGCCCTCGCTCGAGAGCCCCAGCAGCGGAGTGCAGGGTGGGGGGCCGTGCTTGGGCGGAGTGGCAGGGACAGGGGCAGCTGGAGGCTGGGTGGGGGTGTCTGTGGTTGGGGTCTTAAGCAAGGGCGTGTCGGGAGATGTGAGGGACAGGGTGGTGTCCGAGGACTCCTGCGAGAGGGTACTGGAGTTGACGTCGATGGACTTCTCCTCTGCAGCACATGAAAAGGTCGAAGCAGAGGCATGAGCACAAAGTGACTACAGAAAAGATCTCTGGGACAGACTTCTGGAGACAAAAAAACAACAACTAGATTTACTTATCTAGAAGCCGGTACCTGGTTCCTCTGCTGTGGGGGGCTTGTCTTTAGTGAAGGAGCTGATGTCCTCAGGAAATGGGTGACACATCCCCGAATCCGGCTTCTGGCTGCCGTCCTGCGAGCCGGCGGGGTCAGCGAACACGTCCTGCAAAGAGCTGGAGTCCGACAAGACGGCCACGCTGTCCTGGCTTTGTTCTGACGATCGGAACCACGCACCCGCACGCGCACACGAAAACACACGCACACAGGCGCACCATGAGGCCTATCAACAGGCAAAAGTGCCAGGTCACCCATGTGATCAGAAGCACCGCCGTTTCATTGGTTTAAACCAGGGTGGCCCAAATTGCAGAACCCGCAATTTAACACCGAGATCCCGAGGTTAACCTTAAGAAGGCAGAGAAGCGGTTTTCAGGACACAGCTGAAGTCTGACGTGAGATCAAAACAACCTTGCTCGTGGCTAGACTTCATCTGGGTCCAGAAACAGGGCTGAAATGTCCCACACACATGGACTGTGGACCTGCACAAACGCTAGACTCAAAGGGCCAGTGATGGACAGAATCAGAGAAGAGATAGATGGCACTTATTGGAATGCCTATATTGATTTTCTAAATTTTCTCTGGCACAGCGAACGTGTGCCACTCCAAACCTCCCAGCGGGTAACAGGAGAGTGAGTTAGGGGCCTCTAATCGTTTCAGATAAGCTATGTTGGCAGCAGAAAAAAGCACTTGCGTATTGGGTAATAGTCCAGGTAATATGGGAAGGGTAATATGGTAAGGAGTGCGATCTTGCTTATGAGTTCTGCCCTTTCTTCAAATGGATACAGTACAGCCGGGGGGGGGGGGGGGGGGGGGGGTGTGCGGTTATGCAGTACATACATTTTTTTTAATGTTCTGCTGCCAATAATACAAACCGGAAAGGCCCACTGCATGCTGAAAGTGAGTCAGCATTTGGCCTGGGGGGGGTGGGGGGGTGGAGAGATACATCCCTAACGCCAATGCACAAGCCAACTCAGCCTGGGGGGCGTAAATACATCCCTAACGCCAATGCACAAGCCAACTCAGCGGGGGGGGGGGGGTTGAGATTGGGAGAGACAGAAGTGAGAATGCAGGTTCAGCCTAAGCCCCCCTCATGGCTTTCATCACTGTAACTGCCTGGTCTCCTCAGCAGCGGTTAAAGGGCGGGATCTGGAGGGCTGATTGGGACTGGATTCGCCAGCTTGTGCATTAAAAAGAGGCAGAAGCGTTTTGGAGAGGTCAGACTTCGCGCGGCATGTGCAGGGCAGAAGGATGGAGAGATCTGCTGGTCAGGACAGACAACGGAGCGATGGTAGAGAACACTCTCCCTGGCGCGGCTCCCAGCATTCAGCTGGTCCAGGGTTAACCATTAACCATGCCGGCACAAATGAAGCACTATGAACTGCTACCCTGGAGCCCTACTGTGCCCCTGTGAAATCTGCCATCCCCTAATCCAGCACACCTGGAGACCCTTTCAAGCAGGACCGTGGGTGGCTAGAAATTAAAGACTGAATTGAACAGCGTGGCAGACCTCGAAAAGGGCATAAAAGTTATCTTGCGTAGTGCATCTCGAACTGTGCGGTGACAAAAGAATTCAGGGTTGGACAGTTAAAGCTTGTTATGTAATAAACTGCTCGTCTGAACTGAAGTCCCACCAGGGTTCTCTACCATCACCCTCAAGAGAGCAGAGCGTCGTTAGCCCTTTTTTTATGCAGGACGAAGGTATCTGGGGTCTGTACCATATGCGGGTGCAACTCGCAAAGCAGACGCAGGCCCAGACGCGCAGTAACTGTGGTCATGAGAACGGCGGGCTGCGGAGGAGACCACAGCTTTAGGGAACATCTGAAAGATCTCAAGTCAGAACATTCACTTTGTATTTTACCTGAAAAGATGTGAGATCGAATGTTTCATTCCACATGAGGAAAGAAGAAAATGAATATAAATATAAATTATATATGTGCATTTTTAGATCTGTGTCTGAAACACCAAGTGACAAAAGCAGTGCTTATCTACTCATTAGTGAGTCTTTTACAAATGTAGGAAAAAACAACAACAACAAAAAAACAAACAAATCACTGACTGCACCAATTTGTGAACCCAAATATACACACACAGATAATATTTTTTAACCCCTCCCACCCGGTGCAGGTGAACTATGAAAGGCACATCATCCGGATGTCATTGGACACGCACAAAAAAGGCAGAGCAGAGTGCATCGTAGGGCATTCAAGACATGCAAACCACCACCACAGCATCCCGGCCCCAGCGGCACACACATTAAGAAGCAGCAGGTGTGAAGCAGGCCAGAGGCAGGCAGACAAGGAACAGGCAGGTAGGCTGCAGGGAGGCAGGGAGGCAGGGAGGCAGGGGAGGAGGGAGGGGAGGAGCCTGAGGAGGGCACGGGACCGAATGGGAACGCGGGTGACAGGGCTTACGGGCCGCACGCAACAGCCATATGACGACTGTTCCACTGGCAAGGATCGGGTGTGACCATAATTACCTCATCTCCTATCAGTGCTTTAATAAACAGTATCCAACAACGTTTACGCTAAATCCTTAACAAACACATTAAAGATGCCCAGGTTGATTTGTGGTTGTTTGTCTTTTGTTAGGGTTTGGGTTCTGATTTACAATTGCAAAATCAGCATGTTGCCTGCGAAGCCCTAAAAAATAAATAAATAAATAAAATATTTAAATCTACTACACTCCTGACTGGTTTCAGATCAGCGGCTTGGCACATCTTCAAGCCAAGGGTGACTGAGCTCTACGGCGGGGAACACTTCAGTGAACTTCACCCCTGCACTCACATTCAGTGCGGATCCTGTAAACAGGCCAAGTTACATCATGCAAATATGATCACCCTCCGGAAAGGCCAACACTCATGGCAGGAGAACATCTGTATAGCGGCCTGTGGGCAGATAGCCGATGCAAAAAAACAAAAAACAAAAACAAGTGCTCCCTACAGAACGTAGAAAACGTAAAAACAGACGGACCAAAGTGCAAAGATGGCACAAAACAGCACTTCCGTTCTCCTGACCATAAAGGAGGAGGGTGAATCGTTAGTTCATGATGTTATAAGCAGATACTAAATAAATAAGCTAGTTTCATGATAAAGTCTGAGTCAAGGTTAGCAAAAGGATTATTAGCAAACAGGATTACAGTAATGCTTAAAGTTATGAAATAATTGGACGCTACCGTTGAATTACATAAGTCCAAAAAAAAAATTTATATTTAAACCCTCGTAGAGAGGCGATCTCGCAGTTGAGCTGGACATCGCTAACTGGGTCATGTCTGGCGTGCGACACAGATTCAGAGGCACGGTCTGCATTTTGCCAGAGCAAGCCACCAAGACAGTCTGCTAAAGACCCTCTATTCAGCCAATAAAAACATGTCCCACCTTAAATAAACAGCTGAAGCTAAAAACAGCAACCCAGGCTCTTTGCACGAAATGAATCATAATTGATGGGGTGACTGTACCCCTCTATTTTTCTTCAAATAGCCAGCTGGTGTTTACCAGAGCTGCTCTGTACGGCACTGTGCCGAAAGGTACCGTTAGAAGCAAAGCGCATACATGCGTTAGTAGAAAGACTCCAGGTTGTGCCGTTTATCTGCGTGAAACCACCAGGTCGAGTTAAATGTTAGCGCTGAGGGCAAGATCTGGCACGGTGCCAAGGCATCACTGGTTTCCTCTGACTGAAAGAAATCTTCATTCCAAACTGCCTCAGGGTGCTGTCTCGAGCCATCTCAAACTCTCTCTCTCTCTCTCTCTCTCTCTCTCTCTCTCTCTCTCTTCTCCCCTCTCTCCCTCATCAGCACTGACACGACCGTCGCTCCGGCTTCTACGCTCAGCGGACCCCGAGGTGCAGCCCGCCTAGATGTGTCGCCCGCCTACCCACGTTCCTTGGCAGCCTGGTGCGGATAGCAGGAGCAAGGGTGGGAGAAGTCACCACTCAGAACCCGAGCCCAATGGCCACGCCCCCACAAGCGAGGGCCGGCCTCCCCTGTGAGTGAGAGTGTGTGTGAGAGTGAGGAAGACTCCGGGCCTGGTACTGTACCGTCCTGTGCCTGCCTCTGCTGCCCCTTTTTACGTTTGGCGTAATCGTGGTCGAGCGGAGCGACCGCACACACGGAGGAAGTCACACCTGCCACGCCGTCACCAGCCAACGGTGCTGTTGCGGCGGTCGACACGGGGGTCGCCGCGGGGGTCGCCAGCGCCACCGGGCACCCAGCCGCACCCGCTGAGGAGGAGTGAGAGTCTTCGTCGTTCAGGGAAGGTGGTTTTTCCCTGTGGAACAGATCACACTGCTGACTTCACACACGTGCGCACACACACGCACACGCACACGCGCACACACACGCACACAGACAGATCTGCAGAGAAAGCGGCGTGGACGCCGGCGTACTTGTCGCTGGTCTTGGGCACACTTTTCTCCTCTCCACGAGCAAAAGGCCCCACTGCAGCTTCAGCGAGTACGTTGAAGAAAAGCTCGTAATCCAGAAGGTTCTTCTGAGGCTCCGGCACAGTGTCATCGTCCTCTTCCTCCAGGAGCTTCAGGATCGTAGCACTTGTCCTAAAGAACAGCTGAGAGAGAGAGTGTGAGTGTGTTTTCCCCCAAGGCTCTGCTCCCTTATCACTGCAGTTTATTCAACCTCCCTGCTCACCTCTAGTGCCTCCATGGCTAGATCAGGTGGGTTGTGGTAGTGGATTTTTCGTGGGTATCTGGCAGCCTCCTCGTGGAGATAATAAGCAGACTGTAGAAGGGGAGACACGGAGAGAGAGAACAATGCACAAAGCGCACAAGTAGCAGAGGAATCTTTTACGCGCTCTGCCTCGCACGTTAAAAGATCCTGAAGTCTCAACCACCTAAGCTGCCCCCCCCAGACGCAGATCACCTGTTTATAGAGTCGCAGATAGTCTTTGGGAGGCCACAGGCGCTTCTCGGCCACCTTTCCTAGCATGTAGTGGATGAGCCACTCTTCCTCATTACAGTCCCCCTCGCACGCAGACGCACTCTGGAAGCACTGGTATGCCGTGACCAGCATGGAGTCCCTGCGCTCTTCCATCTACCCCACACACACACATCCACACCTCAGCATTCTATAGCCTGCTACTAATTTTAACAGGCCTAAATACCTCTTCTTACCACCATCGGGGCAGTACATTCCCTGCGAGTCACTCAGAAAATATCCCCATACATATAGACGCAAAAGTCCTACCCCTTTGAAAACACGCATTATTGTGTCAAAGTAAATGGTTCGATGGGTTAGGTCTTATAAACATGCACACACACTCACACACACCTGTTTGACGAGCTCCGTTGGCAGCTCGTTCCTCCACTGCTTGAGCTGCCTGGAGGCGAAGGAGTGCAGGGCGTAGGACATGGTGCCGTACTCAATCCACAGGCTCAGGTTGGAGCCGTCGATCTCCAGCGCGCGCTTGAAGCATGTCAGCACAGCCAGCGAGTGCTTCCAGATGGGCCCATCGCTCTTCAGCTCGTTGGAGTTCAGCTTGTCCTGGATACGTGTGGCACGCGCCAGGGCCATACCCGCCCACGAGTCAAACCTAGGTCGGGATCAGGGGAGGGGCTTTGAGTGCCTCGCGGACAGGAGGCCGTCTCGGCTGTGTTTAACAGTCTGGAGACAGCGCGAGTTTACTCGAGATGTGAATCGAGTCACTCTAAGCCAAACATGGTACAAACGCTTGCTGACTCTCATACATCAGAACCTGCAGGCGCAAGTTCAGCTGAGGACTCACCTGTTGGGGCACACGCAGATGTCGTGCATGTAAAACTTGATGGCTTTGGACTGCTCTTTGTTTTTAAAGTGATAGTCAGCCAGCAAGTAGTACAGCTCGTTGACCAGAGGGGGCGCTAATGGGGCTCCCTCAGGCAGGGATGGCACCTGCATTAGTGCACAACAACAAAAGGTGACCAGTGGATCTTTCGGCCATTTGAAAATGCTGTAATAATCATTTCGGTTACTACCCATTAAAGTTCATGTAAGCAATTAGAACACGGCTGCTGGACTTCTCTGAGAAAAATCTTGTCTCTATGACTGTCTTGGGCACATCCAAGGTCTACCTTGACGCCTCCGCCCTCTATATAGGAAGACACTTCGTCGATAGAGAGCGTAGGGGTCTCAGAGCGGGGGATGATTCCAGAAAGCCTCTTTAGCAGGTTGGCCAGATCTGCCGATACGGTGCTGGTCTTGTAGCTGTCGAATTCTGGCAGTGTCTTGGGCTTGAAGTACTCAAACATGAAAAGTGCATCGCTCCACTGTAGCTCCACCTGAGAGACAGACAGACAGACAGACAGGAAGAGAGAGACCACGAATATCTAAAGTAAACGTATAAACAAAGTAAAAAAAAAAAAAAGAAAAAAAATCTTTTGAAGGCATTTTTCCTTGTCTCTGAAACAGCTGTGTCTGAGGTCTAATGGAGGTCCATTAGATAAAAGACATTTTTATATTAATGTAATGTATCACTATGTAAGATCAATAATCTTTTCTCTGCCTCAGATGACACTGTGGGGAGACAAAAAAAAAAATGGCATTAGGAGCCATGGTAATATCTACAGGCTATTATGGGATGTTTCTTTCCCTCACATCACTGAAGCCCAGTAAAAACAAGCCGGATGTAATTTGTCGCAAAAGACTATAAACAAGAATATAGGAGCGGTAATTGAGAGGAAACCTGGTTTTCCCAAAGACATCAGATGTAAATTGTTTTTAAAAAAAACAAAAAAAACAAACACATACGAATATGAACGATTATGTTAATGATACAGGCAGGCGTGGCTCTGCAGGAACACAAAGGCATGCACTGTACCCTCTGTTTGAATCTGTTCAGGAATATTTACTGTTAAACATACACCGTTAAACCAGGAAGACTGAACCTGGTCTTTGCATCTCTCGCACTGTTCCTGTAGGCATCTCTTCTTTTTTTGGCCTGTATGTGTAAGGCTCACTGTGCAGATGTTTGCACCCACGGTTTCCTGTACACCCTCAGAGTTTTTGGCCCCAGATTTTATCCTTTGCGCAGGCGATGATCGGGTAAGGGGAGAGAGAGCAGAGCACATAGCTCGAGTCTCTGATGGGGAAGTTAACTGGGTTAGAGGCCTGGACTGAACAAGCCACACAACGTTTTCTGTAGCAGCATATCGGTCACTTCAGCCCCAGTGTGCCCTTCTCCCTCGCTTCTAATGCAAAGAGATTAACCTACACACACGTTCTCCCCCACTGTTCCACTTATTGTGTGTGTGTGTGTGAGAAGCATTTCCCTGGTAACCAAAGAGCGAGGAAAAACATGCATATGCACACGTGTCTCTCTCCTCATAGTCAATTTGCTTGCAGCAGACTAAGGCAGAATTGATCACGTGATTGCAGACCCACTCTGCAGTAGTCACAGTGATTCCCTGTAAGGTCTCGCGCTGCCCGGCTGCATAACTACTCTGGAGAAACACTCATCAGCTCGTTAGCTAACGAGTACAACACCTGCGTGCCCTGACGGCTAAACGGGAGGTTAATGTGGACAAGCCAGAGTGGGGGGACGGAGTTCTTAACACTTCCGCTGCTCTACTGTGCACCGACGTATGTGGGCAGGGGACACAACGAACGTGGGGTGGGTGGTTGGGTGGGTCTGGGGCCCAACACTCGGCAGACAGCGTGCGCACCTGTTGTGCGGACTGTGCGTGAGTGTGTGTACCTGCAGGGGAGAGCTCTCCACCAGGTGGTGCATTCTGCTTTGTTGTGTTGTGCGCGCACATACACGTGTGTGTGTGTGTGTGTGTGTGTGTGTACCTGCGGGGCAGAGTGCTCCTCCAGGTAGCGAGCTTTGCTCTTCTTGCTGGGGTAGGAGTATAGGCAGTAGTAGCACTGCTCTAGGGCCGTCTCCAGGTCCTCCTTATACGGAAGAGAATCCCCCTCAGCTAGCTTCTCCTGCAACACACGGACCTGACACACACACACACACCCACGCACGCAAGCTTCACCAATGGCTGCGGACTAAGATGCATAGTTAGCCAGGTGTGAGCACAGTGAGTGGTGGATGTATGAACTTGGGGTGAGACTCACAAAGAACTTCAGCAGAGCTCCATCAGAGTTGCAGCACCAGGAGCGGCGGCCCAGGTACTCATGAGCCGTGTTCAGCAGCATCAGAGAGGAGGGCAGGAGGGGCGTGTCATCATCTGGAAGGGAGGGCCAGTGCACGCGCGCACACACACACACACACACACACCCCAAGCTTTCCATATGTTGCCAACAGTCTAACGGACACAAACGCTCAATTTGCCTGCCAACTCACTCAAGGAATTTCTCCATCTCTCTCTGCCTTGTGCGCATGTGCGCGCACGCAAGCGCGCGCACACACACACACACACACACACACACACACACACACACACACACACACACACACACACACACACACACACACACACACACACACACGGCTTGGAGGTGATGCTTCCATCGGCCAGCATGCAAACCTCTCCAGAGCATTAACAGGCAGACAGAGGGCAGGCTGGCGATGGTGAATACATTAGTCCACAGCTTTTAGTTCCTCCGCTCTGTGTAGGCGTGAGGTTAAAAATGCAGGAGATTAACCTGACACGGCCCTGTGGGCAAGAACCCTCAGGCTGGTTGTTGGCAAAACAAACCCGGCTGAATGACAATTAACCAGAGCACAACAGGAAAAAATGAGCACGTCCAAGCTGGGGCCTGTGCACGTAGCTGACCGCCCAGCAAAAGCACAGGCGAAAGGAACCTGTGCTTCCAGACTCAGAACGCAGGCAGCCTGTGGCTCGGCACAACCACCCACTGAGCAGCTTTTCACCAGCCTTAAGTGGAGAGTGTGTGTAGCGCGAGGGTATCCAGAGCGGAGGGGGCGTGTGTACAGCATAGCGTACCATCGTCATCTTCGTGTGCCGGGTGCTGGCGGAGCATGCAGTCAAATTCAGCCTCCTCCTGCTTGAGGAGGTGGTGGAGGAGGACCCAGGGCAGGACAGAGGAGAAGTGAGGTTCCTTGGGGTCATCAGGAAGAGCCATGCTACAGTCTATCAGCTGTAGGAAGTAAAAACACACACACGTAGGCCTTCAGGTGCGCAGATTGTATACTCGGACACATACTCCATAACAGCAATGTTGTGCTTAGCGTCTTACCATACCATAATCATACAGAAAAGAAGCCATGCAAAAACACACACACCCACACACCTGTATGAGGTTGTTGGCGAGTCGAGGTAGGTTGGCGCAGGGTGGCGTGCTGGTAAGGAGGTGCGGCTGCTCCGTGATGCACCGCTCCACCCCGCGCAACAGAGCAGTTGCTGTGCCCACCCACTCCTCCTTGGCAGAGGGGCTGCTGGGTAACAGGGTCCCCACATGCTGCATGGCCTCGCCAAGCGCCACTTCTGAGCTCTCCAGGCACTGTGCAAAGTTTTCCATGCACAACAAGGAGTTCTGGGACACACGAGAGTGGGAACACGAGGAGTGAACTGACAGCGCGCATACGTGTATTGCGTGTTCTGTCATCGCGCTGCGTCACCTGCAGGAGCAGAAGCTGGGCCGGCCTCTCCGGAGCAGAGCTAAGGTACTCCAGGTGTTTGGGCCGAGCAGAGCCGGGGCCATAGTGGAGTGTGGGCCGGATTAATCTCACCACCGCCTGGTGGTCGCCACTCTCAAACAGTCTCTGAATCTCCTCAAGGGACTGGCACCTCTCCAAAGACTTGAGCTTCTTCTCAATCTAACACACACACACACACACACACACACACACACACACACCCCATGAAGGCATCGAGATGCTCACATCTGACAAAACTGGGTACTGGAAAGAGACTTTTCTTCATGTCTTGAACCGTGTGTGTGTGTGTGTGTGTGTGTGTGTGTGTGTGTGTGTGCGCGCGCGCACGCACGTGCGTGAGAACACACTCTCTGTCCTCTACCTCCTCTATAGAGATGACCGAGTCCACACAGAGGTTGGGCAAGCACACGGTGAGTCTGTCCCCATCGGCGCTCTGAGGCTGGCTCTTCAGAAGCCCCACACACACATCGTAAACCTCCAGCGCCTCCTCCATGTCTCCCTGCGACACAACACGAACACTATGAACCCTCCACACCCGCGGTGTACTGCTCGACCGTGACTGGGTTCGAAGAGCTGCACGAGTGAGGCAGAACGTGACGGGGCAGGGCACGTAGCGGATGCAAGTGCGGACGTCAAAGCCGACGCACCTGACTCCACCCTTTTGGGTATGGCTAAACTGCAACAGCAGCGCAGAGAGTGGGTGAGGCGGGCACCTGAAACGCGAGGTATCGAGCTTTGAGCCAGTGAACGCGGACGGCGAAGGGGAGCCAGTCTTGTTGGAACACGTCTCTCTGCGATGAGGCCATGGTGAGGAGGAACAGGTCTGTCTGGAAGCGCGTCTCCTGGACATCCAGCTCCGCGTGCTCACCCGCTGTGCTCTTCCTCTGAGACACTGGACGAAACACCCAGGTGTTACCATGAAACACTACCACCCCATCTGTGTGTGTGTGTGTGTGTGTGTGTGTGTGTGTGTGGTGTCTTACTGTTCTTTCCCTTAGTGAGGACCCACTGCTCCAACTGTAGCTCCAAACTGGACAGACTCATCATCATCATTTCCTGTTATACACACACACACACTTACACATCAGGAAATTCCGCCCTCTTAAACGCACGCATAACATTTTTGTAACTACCTTGATGTGCTGGTTGCTGGAGTCCCGGAGGAGGGGGTTGGGCAGACCGGCACTGTGCTTCCTCCAGCAGTTGTACATGTCCAGTAACACACCGCTCAGGCCAGGTGGCCACTCTTCCAGAAACTTCTGCCCCATCACCTTCAGGTAGTGCAGGAGCAGCTCCAGGATGCCACCGTTGCACATGTTGGCCAGCAGGAAGGCATGTACCTCTGTGTGCTCTGGAGAAACAGGGAAACATCCAAGACTGGCGCTAAAATGTGAAAGACTGTCTCACAGATTAACCAATCACACGTACACCAAGTGTTTTTTGTCTGCATTTCTGTAAGGAGCAGATGCGCAGAGTGGCCATCCACCCTGAACATTTGCTCATTACGTTCTACTCCACTGAGTCAGGTACAAAAAATATAAATAAAAAGATGAATCCCAGTGTGCTGTTGTCAGGCAGATTTTAACATGTATAAAAGGATGTGTATTTGGAGGAGGAACTTTGGCATGGGCAACATCTAAATCAGTGGCATTCTGAGGAGTGTACATCACCTCAGAGAGCATGTGCTGAAAGAACCCAGCCAGGAGGTAACCTGGTTACCACCATGCTGTATATTGGTACATTTTTTTCTTTTGAGCAGTTTATATTACACCACTGAAAAAAAGATTGTGCCTTTTCATTCTGATGTCTACAAAGCATTCAGTGATCTAGTGATTAATGCAGGGATCTCTTAAAATTGATATACAGCAGAGGTCTCCACCTCTGGTAAGGGAGGTCTACTGCTTCACACAATTCAGTTCTAACACACTCCTGAAAACATATTCAGCTGTGTTAGACTAGGGCAGGACCCAAACTCTTCTGCTGGGTGGGGTGGGCACCCTAGATGTACACAGAGGTTACGAGTAAACAGGCCCCACCCCATACCTGTCTCGATGGAGCTGATGTAGTCAGAGAGGTTGGAGCCAGTGCCCTGGTTCATCTGGGAACCTGCTTTGGCCTCGCTCTGGGTGTCAATGTTACTGAGACTTTCTTCATCCTCATCGGCATCAAACTTCTTCAGCCTGGGAAGCGAGGACCAGACACACCTCTTCACCAGACATGCACACGGCCACAAAACCTCGCACCAACAGCTGACGCACAACACAAAAGGCCTGTGGAAGGTGTGGCCAGATTGTAAAGGCTTTGTGGGTGCTGTGGTAGAACGTTGCTGTGATTCTAACTGTGGGTTGATGAAGGCTCTCTAAAGGTCACTAGGTCATGCGGGGTGGATTTATCAGGGGCCTGCTGTCATACCGCGAGGGCAAGAATTTAAGCAGCAGCTCCTGGAAGTCGATCTTTTCTTCCTTCTTGCACTTGGTGTTGCGGACACGTGCCGAGCGCCTCTTGGCGGTCTCGCCGCAGTCCTCCATCACGCGCTTCCTCTTGGAGGCTTTCTTCGCTTTATCACTCAGGTTCGGGTCAATAACTGCAGGGGGAACATTTTTAATCACTGTGTGTGCGCCTCACAGTGTCTCAATTCAAACTCCTGTCATGCATTTAAAATAACAAAAAACAAAACAAAACAAAACTGTACAATAAAACAAGCCATTCATTTCACAACACAGTTCTTCTACTGTTTTAGGAGGGTCTAGCAATCTGAGACATAGCAACACTGTGGCTGTCCTATTTGTACGCAGATTCAGATACAAGCTGTAAAATTAGCTCTCAAATAGCAAAGGTTCCCCTCCCCTCCCCACATGAATACCAACCCCCAGGCGACAATACTAACCACCAGAGGCCGCAATAACAACAGTAGCAGAAGCAACAGCCACCACTGCAGTGCTGTTCATAACAGCAGTGGCTTCAACATAGGTAGCGCTGGGCTCTGCGCTGCTCTGGCCCTGCGTCGGTGGCCCCAGGGCATCGACCGGGGTCTGCGGCTGGACAGAGGGCTCAGAGGGTGGGGGCTGCCTGGAGGTGGAGCTGAACAAGGCTGCAGGGGGCGGAGCGATCGGCTCAGCCTGGGGGAGGGGCGCGGATGGTTGCGGGGGCTCAGGAGCTGGGGCGGCGGGGGCCGCCACGGTAACCACGGCCGGTGCTGTAGTGGGGGCAGCCTGCAGGAGGAGGTCTAGATCACGGTACTCAGAGAGGTCGACCCGCCGGCCGAAGTCGGGGCGTGGGACCAGGCACTCGTTCTGGTGTTTGTACATGGTCAGGAAGCTCTCCCCCACACTCTTCCACCTGCACGACCAAACCACACCACACATCAACAGTCAGCCTCAAGGAAGAGTACACGAGGCTTCCAAAACGAAAAGGTGCTTCACCGATTTCACAAAAAGCTGTGCGTTTAGCTTTGCATGAGCTTTGACAGGTTCACGGCACAAATTCAAACGAGCACGTTAGCAAAGACGCGATCCGACACCTTCGCAGTACAGGAGCTCTGCGACAGCACGCCGCATGCAGCGTTCACAGCGGCAGTGACTCACGTGAAGCGTTTGATGGGCTCCGCCAGCTTGAGGTCGGGCCGGGGATGGCGGGAGAGTTTCGCCTGCCTCTGTCTCCGCAGCTCCATGGCCTCCTCCACTATTCCGCGAGCTTCCTCCTCCTCTACCTCATCGTAGTGAATAGTCATATCACTGCAGAGAGAACACAAAAGGTGTTCTCACACACACACACACACACAGAACATATGAAGCAAGTTGAACACACCTATCCTTTTAATTACAAAGCTTTGCTGAGTGCAGCATCTTGAGTAAACTCTCTTTAAAAGGCCATAGGTATGCAGGTAGGGAGAGATGACCGAGGGCGTACAGTTTGGAGAACATCTTCATGGAGTCCCGTCTGAGGCAAGGCTGCTCATCGAAGATCTTCTCCTTCAACACACGGCCTTTTGCATAGCCTACGTCCTTCTCCAGAGCCTTGCAGATATAGTACAGGCAACCTGCCAAGCAACAGCCGACAGCAAGCCACACGACAGACCAGCAGAGAGGACAACGCTTCGATTAGTGCGTATTAGTCAGACAGCTGGCCGAAATTAAAACCATAACATGCTCAAATCAAATCTCGTACTCCAGAAGAATTCCATGGAACAGCTATTGTATACACAGGCTACAGCCACGGCAGAAACTGGCGCTCAGCACAACAGAGACACAAACACACAGTGAGATGGACTCAATCGCAGAGGGGTACTTACAGCTGTAATCATTGAGTGTGTAGAGGACGGTGATGAGGCTGTCGAGGCAGGGCCAGTGGTCCGGGTTACAGCGTAAACCCACCTCAAAGGCGTGCCGGGCCAGCGGGATGCTCACTCTCTTCAAGGCCACCTGACCCAGCTTGTACCACACGTTCACGTCCGTTGAGTCCAGCATGACGGCCTAAAAACAAAGCACCCCCCAGGGGCTCAGTCGTCCGCTGCTAAGAACAGCTCCGCATGCAGCATCACGGTGCCCGTTTACCGATATATCCAAACTGTGTGTGCAGTTCAATCTGTCAGAGCGCCGACATCTTGCTTTCACCTCCACATAGAAGTCCATGGCAGTGTTCAGATCGTCCCTGAGCACAGCGAGGCTGGCCAGGTTCTTGTACGTGGAGTATTTCAGCATGAGCCCAGGGTGTTTCAGCCCAACCTTCTCATCTTCAGATGCCACCGCCTGTTAATAAAGGCAGAGCAATAGCAGTAGTTAAAGTCCATCTAACAGAAACACAGTCAAATCTACTAAAAGGAGCAAGACTGCAGAACCTCGCATCACACCTCCTTAAGCAGCGGCGTCTTGAGGAGCTCATGATACGCTTTGGCCGACTCCTCAATCCTGTCATGCTTCTGTAGGTCAAGAGCTTGGTGGTACAGGGCAAATGCCTCTGCCTCCTTTAACACATACACACACAGAAAAAGGAAAAAAGACATTGAGAGAGAGAGTCATTTGTGATTTAATAAGGTTACATCAGCAGGGCTTGCAGAAAAAGAGCAGACCATTTACTTAGACAGGATAGGCCATCTAATTAACTAGTTACCATTAGGGTTATACCTGTACTCAGTACAGCACAGGTAAAGCAAACTCTACTGCCCAATCCTCACCTGAGCTTCTTTAGTCTGACTGGGTTTCGCACTCCTGAAGTGATCTTCATGTTCGTCTGCAGTCTGAGAGGCTGCGTTCAAGGCAGCTATCCGAATCTGCGGCGAAAGCGAATCATATCTTGCGTTATGTATGAAACTTTAGTGGGTTGCTAGTTTGTTTTTTTTTTTACATTCAACACAAGGCTTCGCGTGAGTGCTCAGGAGAATCTCTCACCATGCTTTCAACATCGCCACCGATGATGACGTACTGTAAATGCACATCACAACAGCATTAGAAGCTAGCAATGTACATGACACCTGTAGCTATAGCACAGGCCAAAAAGGCGAGCTAGTTATATTCAAGTTTAAGTGACCTTGTACCGAGGAGGGTTTGTGTATATAACACAGACGATTAGCTATCAAACTAACCTAGCAGGATTTACGCCGACAGCTGGAAAGTACATCACTGTCCACTAGCTAGCTATCTTGGCTAACGATCTCCTTTATCCTATTAATTAAAGATACTGGAATGATGCAACATTCAAACTTCGAGACAGCGACAATGAGCGTACATGTAACGTTAGCTCGTATAAACGCAGTACTCCGACAGGTTTTGCCTGTTATTATCGACGTTTGTTCCACATAGATGGAGATATTCTTTGTTTACAATTTACCACAGATTAGCTATCTTCGCAAGCTAGCGTCGTGAGCATCTTATTAGGCGTCTTTCAACGAGATAAAACCGGCGCACTTGTTTTATTTTTGAACAGTGCAACACGGATATAAAACGTTTTTACACAACTGCAAATGATTGTAAGAGTGGTTTAGTAATTCAACCGTTTGTTGAGTCTTCCCCGGCAAAGACTGCAAGCTCTGTTCTGTAGCGCAGCTTCAGTGAAAGTCCTGGTAGCCAACATCGGGAAACATGATTGGCTAATAGGACGCACGCGCGAGTGAGGTCGGCCAATAACACGTCGCGTAGCTTCCCAGTAACGATGTCACAGATTATGGCAGAACACAGGTGAATTGTACAGTCATTTAATCCAATTCAAATTGATAAAGTCGGTAACAATTCTTACAATTGCACAGGAATTTGTAAAAGTAAAACCATAAAATGCTTAAATTACCGATGGATACGTTACTTTTCAGTGTAAGTGGTAGAAAAACAAAAAACAAACAAAAGGAAGCCCTCATTAATAAGACCCTGTGTGCAGAAAACTGCTATCTACAGTAAACACTTGGCTTACAAGAATCTTTATAGTATTAATTAAGATATGGTAAAGGCTACTATGGAGCAACACTTGACGCTACACTGTTATAGTCATGCTATCTCCAGGTATTTATTCTTTTAAATCATTCACTATCCCAAATCTTGCTTGTAAAACATGGGGAAAACAGCATGACAGTAAAGCAATCAGAAATGTTCTGACCACTGACCTGTAATGATAATTCTTTATTACAGGTCAGTGTTTTTGATTTGTCTGAATTCTCACAATGAATCACGGCAAAGTTTGTTGGGCACCGAGCATTGAAACCGGTCCTCCCAAACAGCAGCATTTGAGCTGGCCCTAGAGCCCAGCCCAGCCAACCGCATCTGTCTGGACCTCCAAGGCAGCGTGCCTCCCAGACCCAACCTGGGAGATGCTGGAAGATCTAGAGCTCAGCGAGACCTTGTCCTCTGAGAAGTCCTCTCTGTAAGAACCCGAGGCATCGCTGCTACCGGCTGAACTCCCGGACTTCGGGCCCTGGATGCCCCTGCCCTTCTCAG
The DNA here is from genome assembly GCF_041902795.1 of Electrophorus electricus. Lineage (NCBI taxonomy): Eukaryota > Metazoa > Chordata > Actinopteri > Gymnotiformes > Gymnotidae > Electrophorus > Electrophorus electricus. The sequence goes on along the minus strand of NC_137516.1, from coordinate 2,608,656 downwards.
ACACCTCACCGCAGCTTTGGGTCGGAGAGGCGATCCGCTGCTCAGGAGGAGGGGAGGTGCTAGGGCGGACAGCTTGGAAGAGGGTCGCCTCCTGTGGACCCTGGGAATAATGGGAGTTCTTGGAGGCATCAGAGGCCCCAGAGGAGGGTCTACTGTACTGAAGCCTGGAGGCTCTTTGGGGGATGTCCGTCAGCTGTGGAGCACAGAAAGAAAGGAAGGACTTTACGTCAGAGGAAGTGCACTGCAGAACCAGCAGCACTCGCTACACCATGTATGAACGTATGTCAACAATACAGCGTTAAAATGATGATGCAAATTAAACAGAATGATATTAAAAAGCCACTAAAAGAACACGTTTTAGAAGTGATTACAGTAATTGATGACATTTAAAACGCAAATTTATTCAAAGGCACAAGAGAACCAAAGTTTAGATTTAAAAACCTCTATGGCTTGGGTAACTAAGATTTTCTGGTTCCAGTGATGTTTAGCATTAGAAAGCTGCCTCACCCGTGACTGATTCTAACTCTGCAATAATAACTGACTGGTTCCTGTTTGGTGTTTCGGATAAAACACTCCTTCGGCTTTCTGGAGTGAATGTAATGTAACGCCACCTACAGCAGTGCCCTCCGCTCTCAACACGAGGCCCTTGTCCCCCTGTCCCGTTCGTCCTGTAGAGGAGAGCTGAGGACGACCCAGGAGCCCAAAGTCTGCCTGCTTGATACCAGCCATGGACGCCAACTGGCCCAGCCTGCGGAAAAACGTCAATATCCCGTGTTAAGGAGCGAAACGTTAACTGCAATTGTGACGGTGAGACGCGAACATTTGTTAATACCCAGCATCTTTGAGAAGGTCTAGGAATGCGTGGAATTTGTGGAAAGAAGCCTCAATGCTGTCCAGCACACCTTCGTCCTCCAGGACAGAGTGGCTCACGTGGACGTTAGAGAGAGACTGGTTCAGACTACGCAGACGACTGTTCTCCAACTCCAGCTAGCAAAAGGAGAACAAAAACAAACAGACAGAGACAAATAAAGCCCCAGAATGGCATTACAGGCTAACTGCTAATACGGACCAAAGAAATACAGTGTGGACTGCTGTACCTCCACCAGACGGGAATTGGTTTCCAGTCTTGCATTTCTCTCCTCTGCTAGCCTGCGTCTGCATTCCTCCAGCTCCACCTGTAGATGAAATGGGGAATTACACTGTTGAAATAGACAAGCAAAGGGAATTGAGACGTACAAAGCAATTTGCTCTTTTGCACAAATGAACAATGAGTGAATTATATATGACATAAGCAACAGCTATCACAGTGGATTTATAGAGTTCTGCAAATAAATAAATAAATAAATAAATAAATGTATATATCCATCTCTCTCTATCCAACACTGCACTGAAGTACCCTGGAATGCCAAACCCAAAGATAATTTGCTGATAAATTCCAAAGTCTTTTTAACAGTTTATCTATTTAGTTGTTCCAATGCTACCTGTAAGCGCTTGTAGTCTGCCTGTATACGTCTGAACTTGCTGCTGTTAACGGTTTCCTCACGTCTCCGTGCACACACACTAAGCAATGAGCTCTCTGCATCCTCGGACTCCGATTCGCTCTCTGTCTCCATAGTGATTCGGACAGAGGAGGCATTCTGAGGAGACATTCAGGAGGAGGTGAATGTCACAGGAGATCTTGCACTACAAATCAGGAGGCTGGGGAAAAAACGCACTTCCTAAGCGCAGGGATCAAAAACTGAGACCAAACCTGAAAACTTTGATTTCCTGTTGAGGCACCCTGCGGAAGACCCCTTAAATGAGAGAGACAAACAGGTGCATCTTAATACATTTATTTATGCTAATATATGTCAAATATGCTAATGTGTGTCAAAAATGCTAATAAACTCCAAATGCCCCATGACTATATTAACACGCAGTGCCTCTGACATCGTTTAGGGTGGATTATATCCCGAAATTTTAAAAAGAGAGAAAGCAAACTGAAGAATAATTTATGGTTCAATAATTTGGGAAACATCTGCCTCTAAACAGAAACTCCGTAAATATTACATGGGCATGAAGTGCTTGCAAAAGACCTAAGCTCAATCACATCGCTCATATCCCAGTGTCTCACCTCTGAAGTTGCGCTCGTGCTGCAGTGCGCCATGGGATATGTGCGGAGGAGCCAGGCCGAAGCGGTCTCCACCCACATACCGCTGAAGACGCCCGACGTGAACCTTCTGAAGACGTGCGCAACACAAAATCAGTACTGCTAGAAAAACGCTAGGAATCGAGCTTCCAGATGATGTGTACAGGAATAGAATTGGGGAAAAAAAAACCTCCAAAATAAAACAAACTGCATGAGAGATTGTTTTCCCTTTTTCCCTTATTACAGATATGAGAAGTGAACTTCAGACGCAGTTTGGCATCGATACCCATTCTGCAGTGACCTCTTCCTGCTCCCCTCCTCGTCACCTGGCCAGAGTGGTCGTGTGCATCTTTAGCTGGAGGCTTTATCCAAAGGTACTGCAACACAGCAGTCAGAAACACTCCGTGTCCACAGCAATCAACTTTCGTAAATCCAAAGTCTAAAAATGTGGCTAATTCTTTAATTCAGTTCTGATGTTTGGTTTTGACTTCATCATTTAATGATGCATCTCATCAACAAAAGGTCCATGTAAAAAAAAAAACTGCCGTTTTTGTCTAAAGAGACGCCCGCAGCCCGTTAACTCTAGACGGTGTCTCCTGCAGGGCTTTGCTAACCGTCAGCTGCCACCATACTTTCACTCGCTCATTACTGTGAAGTAGCTGAAGGTGCTTGAAGGTGGAGGACAGAGTCCTAGACTGTCTGTGCAGCCAGGCAGGCTCTGTGGTACATCCAGAGAAGCACCACGTCACCCATCACGCCAGTCGTCTTCCTGGAGCGCCCCAGCGCTGTACAGCATGTAGCACAGCTGGGACTTAAACCGTCCTCCTGAGTTGCTTACTCTTTTAAACCTGCCGTAAGCATTTTGCAGGTGGGGGTCTGTGTGTTACCTGCGAGTCTTGTCCTTTGGTGTTCATAAGCACTTTCTTAATCACAGCCTTGACCAACTCATTATCTAACAGAGGAGAAAAAAGAGATACGTGAGCTCTTTAGGCAAAGCCAATTTTCTCTGTTTGTATGGGGGCACAGCCTTGAAGGGTGTGATTCACCAACTAGTGGGTTCCTCCTGATGTCCAGCACACATAGAATGGAGTTAGATCGGAGCATCTTCTCCAGGATTTGAGCACCTTCATTAGAGATACCGCATCTCTGAAGGTCCACCGCTACAGTATCAATAAGAAAACATCGCCTAAACGCTAGACATCCAAGCCAGTTAACTTAAGCTTATATTTATTCATTTGTTTCACATGTGCTTGCTTGTAGGTTAAATGGTTTATGGATTTTGACCTTTGACCCAAAGGTCCTCTGTGAGCTCCTGAGCAAGTGCTGTCACCCCTCTGTCTCCAATCAGAATGTTGTCGTTGAACGTGATCCTGCGCAGCCCTCCCATCGCCTCAAACTCCGCCTTCCTATACCGCAAAGACTCCGCCCATGCCACGCTGTGCCGCCTCATTGCCTGGTGCTGTTAAAAACAAACAAACAAACAAACAAACAAACAAACAAACAGCTTTCATACAGAAGCATTTTTTGAACTCTGTTCCAGTTTCTTTTGCTCTTTTTCTCACTTATTGCTTGAATGCCTAGCAAATCAATGAAGGTCCTTTTCTCTTGAAAAAATAACATTTTATATTTATATATATATTTATATAAAAAACTATCAGTGAACAGCATGCATACTCTCTCGGGAATCAAACCCATGAGCCATACCATACCAGAAGTGCTACAGGGGTACTTAAAACAACGGATGGCCAAGATGAAGGAATATAACTTTAAATACTGTCCAAAGGCATGTGTCAGCAGACAGACTTACTAAACAGAAAAACAAACTGATTTACCTTTATAATGTTTGCCATGTGTTCAGCACCTTTCCAGGTTATATTACAGGAAGTGAAATCCACTGTCCTTATTGTGGTGGAATACTTCACACCCTGACAGACAGCTGAGTTTACAAAGGAACAAAACAGATTAAAATGTCATCTAAAATAACATGAAGCTATTGACTAAGATGAACATACAGTGATCCTCACTCACCTTCTAGTCCATGATCTGCAATTGGACAGTGAGCAAGAGACAGATGCTCCAAAGAGACGCTCTTGGCCAACCCCTGAACAGACAGGAAAAAAATTCATACAAAATAAACATATTCTTTCACAAAAACCATTTGTGTCTTTAGTACTTTTCTCTTTCCGGTACTAGTACTAGGTACCGGTACTTGTAATCAGAAGGTTGCCAGTTCAAGCCCCACCACTGCTGTGCCTCTGAGCAATGCCATCAACCCTCAATTCCTCAAGTTGTATTCAGTCATAGCTGTAAATCGCGTGGAATAAAAGTGTCAGCTAAATGCCATAAATGTAACGCAAGACCTTGGTGAGCAAGCCGAGGTCTCGCTCGCGCAGCGGCAGCCCGTGGATCTGGAGGGTCTTAAGGCATGGTGAGACACACATGCACTTCTGCAGCGCTCTGCAAAGCTGCAACGTCACACTCTTCGACTGGATAGCAGGAGTCTTCTTTCTGCTGCAGGCCTTACCACAGGCTGAAGGAACGAAACAATCAGATCAGTGGAGGCCCATTTGCTATTCCCTTTAAGACGCCCACAATCCTAGAGACACAAGTTCCCACTACTAACCCTGTGACCCCAGACCGCTGAGGTAGAAGCTTCTGATGGAAACGTTCTGTAGATGTTTGTTGATGGTCAAGGCTGACAGAATGGGCGTCCAGTCCGGCAGGCTAACGGCGTCTCCGGTAAAGTCCAGCGCTCCTCGGAGCAGGCTTGCCTTCACGGCGGGCACGGGGGCTGAGCCCTGCGCGGCACACGCGTAGTCATAGAAACCGCCGAAGTCCTGGGCTCCTCGCTGGCGGATCTGAGCAGAGCTCGGCATCATTCCTGCAGACAGGAAACGCACATCTCTTGGCCTCTAGCTGGATAGTCCACGACACTACCAACATGTAACGTTAGTAGAAGCAGCAATGTGATGAGGCTTACCTTATTTAGCTAAAGGAGGATCCAGCTAGCTAGCCAATGTCAGTAAGATGAAGAACGACAGGGACTAAAACAGAGGATTTACTAGGTCGACACGACACTTTCGTGCCGTTAGGCGTGTTAAGAGTACTGGCTATTTGTTAGTTAAGTTAGCTAAATCAATTTCCTTGTCAACCACTGTTGTTGGTGTGTAGTAACCGCGACCGTTTGAAGAAAAGGAGGGCTTTCTTCTTCTTCGGTATTCTAGGCGAGGCTACAGTCGTGGTCACCGCCACCTAGCGGGCTGAGATAGGAATACAGTCAGAAGGAAAGAAGGAAAGCAGAAAGGAAGTCTCGAAGGAGCGATAAAGTCATTTCCCCAATTATTCCCCTCCACATTATGAAACAGCCGTTATCCTGACACGCAGTGGCCTTGGAGTGTCAGAGGTTCTGTACTAAATCTATTTTAAACATGATCACTTCCATGTGAAGGACCCACTCTATGGAGAATAAACTGGTTCGTTTGAGGACTACGAAGCAATATGATTCTTCATCTCATGTGATCTGCATTTGTTTTACCGAAAATCATGTAAAAATAAATAATCGCATTCAGAAAAAAAATGTTTGCTATTTTTGTTGGCAAAAAAAGGGCCTGTTGCGCCTTTAAATGATGTCAAGTGCTGAGATCAGCGCGCGTTCTTCGTTTGTAGAATGAAAATAAGATGGTACACTCTTCACGTGTAATCTACTCTCTGGAAAAATTTGCTTTTAATTGGAAAGTAGTTGCAAATCTGTGCCTTTCTGTTTTGAATGCAGTCAACAAGGCTTGAAATCTATTTGTGCCTTAACTCGAACGTGAAGGCGTAGACTGTTTCAGAGAAGTAATTGTCATAATCTGACAGGTGCAAAAAATGTTGCACTTCAGTTATTAAATCCTGCAATTTAAACAGTTCGCCAGAATGACTTGTCTGCTTATTCTGGTCGTATGAAGAAAAAAAAGAAAAAGAAATAGCTATAGCGGTAGATAATATTTTCTTTCATATAATAATTATAGTTTCGAACGGTTTGCCTTCATTTCGTCATTTTTACAAGCCTGAAACTTTGTATCCTTGCTTTTAAATACGGAAAACGTTATTGACTGAGGCCATATCGTTTATTTCATTATGAGGTAGATCACTGATACCAAGGGACGAAGCTAAATGTAGCTACTGAAGCCGAACCTGAAGCTATACATACAGACTACATCATTTCGTCCCATGCGACAGGTGCTGATGTGAGTCATTAACGCGCCCAGGCGGAAGGCCGAGGCCCCGCCCCGGTGCCGCAGGGGCAGGAGTGGGCAGTTCTCAACGGGCAGTTGAGAAGAGCGCAGGCGTCCACTGCGCAAGGATCGGGCTACTTTGCTCTTTGCGAAGTACGGGCTAGAAAGTACAACTAAAGGCAGCCTGGCATTAGAGATTATCATGTCACCGAGAAGTACATTTCTTTGCACAGAGGTCAATTATTTGTACATCTGACTAAGGAAAGTTAATGAGCCATACACCATAGCCACAGCGGGATCCTGACAGGGGCGCAGTCTGTGGGACCTCTTAGCGCAGAGTGCGAAGCCAGCAGGGGACTTCACTTTGCTCTTAGGAGAAGATAGGCTGTATTTGGAGAGGACATTTTTCTAAAGTGGGCAGCGATGGCTGGGTGCTGCATGTCAGCCGAAGAGAAAGAGCGGCAGAGAATTAACCAGGAGATAGACAAACAGCTTCGACGAGACAAGAAGGATTCACGCAGAGAACTAAAGCTGCTGCTACTAGGTAAGGAACTTGAGGCAGAAACAATACACTCAAAAGATGATCTATTTTTAAGAGATTTCTTAATTCAATATGTTCGTGACACGTATTCGTAATGGATAGGTCTAGAATAGGGACTGGCTGCCCTGTCAAGAAGAAAAAAGTGTTTAATTGGACTTTAGAAGCTAAGTTGCATCCCAGTTCCATATTTCTAATTGTAGATTGAAATGTAGGTCCCCTTGGTGTTTAATGTTGATCAGAGATCAGTTTAATCAAAGCAGGTATAGTGAATAAAATAGGACCTGAGTATGAGGAACTGGCCCTGGATCAGGAAAAAAAATGCCTGTGGCTTAAGGCCACCAGAACACCGTTTGGTGAACTCTACTTTCTGGAAGTACAGCAGCCATAGATGCCCTGTCTATGCAAATGCATGCAAAGCAGGGATCTAGTCATGATTGCACAAACGCTCCTCAATAGCACGAGTCACTCCTTCTGTGACATCTCTCCAATTCCCTGTGGGTGACTGAACCCTATTAACAGAGTCACAGGTGGAGAAAACCTACATCCTGAACTTCACTTGTGGTTTTGACCGTCGTACGATTGACGTTGTTGCGTTCTCTTGGAGCCTCACCTAAGCGCTTAGGCGTGGCTAGCCAGAGGGCGGAACTGGGTCAGAATGCTCCCGGTGACCTTGGAGCTGAGCGTGCGCAGCCCTCCGCTGTGACGGTCAGAGCGTGTAAGTCAGATCAAAGTCCCGGCGGACTCGTTATCCCTCCAACTGACCACAGCAGCTCTTCTCAGGAGGCACTGTTCCAATCCACAGGCCGAACCTCCAGCTTGAAAACAACACCGCAGGCCACAGTCGGCTGCACGTTTATGGACACCGTTCGCAAAGGTATACAGAAAAAAAGATCAAACATGGCGAGCAAATAAAAGAAGTGAGAAAGATAATGAGCTGTATTTTATATCACAAAAAAAGAAACAAATGAGCTCTTTTATTCTAAGAATGTTCTTTTGGACAAGTCCTGTACTCTTCCAAAATCATGTGTCAAAATTCTCACCCCAAAACGTTGATTCATTTACATAGCAACAAACTACGAGGAAGACACGCTAAAACTAGTTATCATTAGCAGTTTGTCAAAAATGTCCAACAAGTTCATCTGATCCAGTGATGCATTTTCACATGAGGAGAGGAGAGGAGTTTAAGAGGCCAACATCCCTGCATGGTGTTCGTGTTGTGGTGTCACTGGGCCACAGGCTTCTCCTAAGACATGTCAAGCCAACGGCTGTACTAAGCAGCAGTACGTTCTAGACAGAAACCTGGCTGGTCACTGGCAGGAAATTGTTGTTTGATTACAGCTGTGAGCTGTAAACAACAAACTGAGGTATATACAAGGCAGTTACTTGAAAACCAACAGAAGGGCCAATAATTACAACTATATAAGCACTGAAGCTACACGTTACAACTACACAAAAATGTCGAAATGCCCTTTGTTTAAAACAGGAAATACTTGCCCCTCAAACAGTAAATGAGAGAGTCGGTGGATACTCGTGAAATCCCACAATGCACTGCCATGGCTCATGTGTGGACAATGGACCCTAGTGGGTTTTAAATGAGATTTCATTTTTCAAAGATCTCAGGGCCACATACAAAGAGCACTAAATAAGATATTAGGTTAATAGATTCATGTCTAAACTTTTAAACTCTTAATGCCAGAACACTTTCCAGACTGCCCTCACTGGATTATTTTAGCTGGGATTATTTTAGTGAGATGCAGAGACTCTTTGGTACAGTTGAACTGGGTGGCTTTGTGGTCTAAGCACTGGTCCCATCATCAGGTGACTGTTGGTTCAGTCCTTGGTGATTCCAGAGTCCTGGCTGGGACTCAGAGAGACCTCACTCTCTGCTCTCTGGGTGGGCTGTCTGGTCCCCCCCTCTGCCCTGACATGGTGCCAGCCGGCGGCCGCTGCTGAGTGTGCCGAGCTGTCGAGTGGCGTTGTGCTGGTGGCATCCAGAAAATGTGCATTGGAAGAAGCAGCTTCGCCCTCTTGGATTGGTGGCGTGTAATGGGGAGAAAATGGATGAAGCTGGGCACTGTGAAGATTGAGGTATTAAAAATATATCATTTTTAAAATGTACATTTGAAAGGTGCCTGCGCGGCTGAGTGTGACTGACTACCATTGCAAAACCACTTACATTCACAAATTCCACTCTCTGTAGGGTACATACCGATCTCAATTGTGCAGAGTAGGCATTAGTGAGGAAGGTTCCTTTTGGAGCCCAGCACACGTGGCCTACGTATGTAGCGCTGCTCTGACAGGCCACTGGTGGCAAGGTCAGAGCAGATGGGTTGCACATATCAGGCTCTGGAGCGTCCGATGAACTAGGCAGTTCATTAACTTATTTCACCCGAGAACTTAAACAATCCACAATGCATAAAAAGTAGCTCGCACAGCACAAATGCATGTGCCCTGCTACGTATATTCCAGTGCATTCCGGCAGAATTCTAGACTGATCTCCGCAGAGGAGGATTCAGGCAGATTCAAATCTGCTCATTTTCATTTGTCTGGAGCATCTTAGTGTCACTTGCAAAGTCCCGAATGCTAATCCATGCAAAGGGGTGACACAAGGACCAAGGCAATCTAAGGAGATTTTCATTTCAAACGACATCCATTTGTATCAGCGCATGAGAGTTACTCAGATGTAGTTGTGTGATCAGAAACGCAAAGAACTGGCCTAATCCTGTCCTGGGCTTCCCTTCACCTGCACCTGGTGCAGTTCCCCAGGGGGCTGCGCTTTCTGGTCGAGAGTACGCTGTGCGCAAATTGGCTGCCTCTTCTCATCAATGATATTTGTAAAGAGTCCTTGAGTTTGAGAAAGGCGCTATATAAATGCAACTAATAATAATAATAATAATAATAATAATAATCTTTGTGCCTTTAGGAGGTGGTCATGCATTACAGAAAAATGTACATGTGTTGTATTAATTAGGTTGTAGTGAAATTCAACTGTTGTTGCATTTTGTCTCTAATGAGCTACAGTCATGCTTGTACACATGCTCAAGCACACACGTGCAGGTGCGTGCACACAAACACACACACACACACACTCACACACACACACACACACACACACACACACACACACACACACACACACACACACACACACACACACACACACACACACACACACACACACACACTAACCAATGCACAATTTGTTTAACAAATAGGCTACCTATACACATGCAGAATGTGACACATTTTTACTACCCTATTGGAATATATTCTGGGATCTTCTTCTAAAGGAATTACATAAAACAGTAGTTGCCATTTGGATGTGTGCATGCATTCGCGGGGGTTTTCAGACGCGTTCGGCCTCGGTGGGCCTCCGTGCATGTGTGGACGTGTGTAGTGTACAGCTGAATCGTGACTGGGTGATTGAGAGGGTGGAAGAGTAACAGCAAAGGCTTCAAGCCCACAATGACACATTTTTTAAATGCATCATATTTCAGATTTCAAAGTTCTGGGTGAGTTTTAGTTTAGATTTTTTTTCCTGTGATATTCAATTACAGTGATGGTTGAAGGTTTGTGCACCCTTTAGAAGCTTGAATATTTCTGCATAAATTTGACCTAAAACATATCTCTGTGTCCTCACAGACTATTACACGCCTTGCTATTGGTGTGATCTTTGTTGGTTGACCACTCCTGGGGAGGGTAATAGTCTTGAATTTCCTTCATTTCTACACAGTCTCTCTGACTGGATTAGAGGAGTTCAAACTCTTTAGAGATGGTTTTGTAACTTTTTCCAGCCTAGTGAGCATCAACAGTTCTTCTGAGGTCCTTGGGAATCTTCTTTCTTCGTGCCATGATACACTTCCACAAACGTGTGTTGCGAAGATCAGAACTGTTCTTTAAATCAAACAGGGTGCCTACTCAGACCTGATTTTCATCGCACTGACTGACAACACCTGACTCAAAATTCATATTCCCAAATTATCTGATAATCCTAAAGGTTCTCATACATTTGCCACTCACAGATATGTAATATTGGGTAACATTTTCAATAAATAAATAAACCTATTTTTGTCTTTGATTTGGTTCTCGTTATCTACTTGTGAGACCATCTGGTGATACTTTAGTTCAGATTTATGCAGAAACATGGAAACTTCTGAAAGGTTCACAAACTTTCAAGCACCACTGCCTGAAATGTCCCTTTGCGTGTGTATGTGCACATGCAAGAGAGATGGAGGAACAGGCTGTGTTGGTGGTTTTGTATGTAAATACA